>NC_085002.1:15714024-15859024 GCF_963854185.1 Sardina pilchardus | reverse complement strand
TTCCGTCCTCTCTTTAGCTGTAGCTGCTGAGCATTAACCAAATCTCGATTTAAATGTGTGTGTGCGTGTGTGTGTGTGTGTGTGCGTGTGTGTGTGCGTGTGTGATTTTCCCTGAGTCATGGCAGACCCAGCCACCCTGTCGCTGGATTATGGCTAATGTACCACAGAGGCAGCAGGGGCCGAGCTGAATGCAATCAGGGGTCAGCCAGTTTTCTCCCGTGATCTGATTATTTTGTCCAAGCCAAGAACTTGGCCTCTTCCCAGTGGAAGACACAATGGTTTAAAAGGACAAATGTCCCAGATGGCGCATTGTCCCTCTGACCAAATAAAAGTGCTCAGACAAAGTGCATGGGAGGGTACATGTATGACCTCTGAGATTTTAGCCAGTGTGCCATGCAGCGTTGAATGAGCCTCCGCCCAAGATGCCCTACCCCTCTGAATGATATTACCCCCCCCGCACCTCCCCATCCCCTTGCCACACCCAAACAACATTTGGCCGCAGTCCCAAATCCTTTTACAGACCATCAAATTAACTAATTGATTCCAAGGCTCTTTGCCAGCTGATGCTCTCAGCCTATGTTAGCACAAGAACCTATGATCTGGCACCTGTCAGATAATGATTCATACACAGCACTTAGTATGCTGGCTACCTTGCTCCTTTTTTTTTTTATCCCTGAGTAAACCAACGTACACTTTCTGTCGGACTTGCACTCTGGCTCTTGGCACATGCACTAAGCATGCTATGTGTTTATATTCCTGATGTGTGTGGAACATGTTTAATCTGTTTTCTCACACAGTAATTTATACCACAATTTGTAAATTATGGTGTGAAATTCAACGATGTTAGAATTTCAAAGAACATATTTCAGACTGCAAGATTACGGTAAATGTATTACACATCACCATAAAAGTGGCAAAAAAGGGAAATTATACGTCGGGAAACGTTTTTGTAATCTTTTTTCTCCTTGTTTCTCTAAGGTTCGATGAGGAAATGCAGAAGAAGCAGGAGGCTGAAAATAACCTAGTCCTCTTCCGTAAGGTAACTATAACCTAAACTAATCTATTTTCAGCTTTAGATATCTCCTTTCACTGCCACTTACTTTGTCTAAAAACTCACAAACATTCCAGATTTCGGACTTAAGTGTTCTGACACAAATGAAATCCTAAACGTGACCAGTTAGTGCTCACTGATGAGATCATGTTTCGCCTGAGTAATCAATGGGATGACTGTGAAAGAACCACACCCAAAGCTTTCCCTGGGAGAAATAGTGACACCATGTGGCCAGCAACAGTCTGACACTAATATGAAACCAAAATGCTAACACTTGCAAGACTGGTGGAAGATTGTCAAAAGAACAAATGAGTAGTAAGGGACCATCTTTACATTACTGAACTTTTGTTGACTGAACTTCAACAAAAAACTATTTTTTTTTGCTGAAGCACACAATGAAAGAAATTAAGCTTCTTAAAAAAAGAAAATATGACCATCACATTCTCCTGCCATGCCTGTGTCAGTTCACATGTTAACAATGGGTACAGACACAATGGCCGACTGAATGTCCAGACATGACATCATTACACTTTGTGTACACAGCATTGACCTCTGTTGATGCAATATAACACCAATAAATGTGATTAAATAATGGAGTACATTATCTCTCTGAAGGATGTGGACGACGCCACTCTGTCTCGTCTGGAGCTGGAGAGGAAAATCGAATCGTTGATGGATGAGATCGAGTTCCTCAAGAAGCTCCATGATGAGGTGAGTTACCTACCGGCACCATGGAAACAACAAAAACACCATGTGAAGTAACATAGACAAGCCTCAGCTCAGTTACTAGATTCATTTAACAAATGGCAGTACTGAGTGTTCAGTAGAGGTTTAGATAACACTGCCTGCTGTCGAGGTTATGAAATTAAGATTGCTTACATGACATTACCATTGAACTTACTACATGAGTGCCTGTTTATGCAAATACATACCTACAGCAAACATATAACAAACAAAATACATACAACAAACTTGCTCAATGAAGGACATTAACTGCATTTATCTCAAGAACACAATGCACTACTGATGACATTCCCCCAAGCATACGTAAGTGTAGATTTTACAATTATTGAATTAAATTAAGTTAAAAAACAAAACGCATTGTCACATTTTCATGAATGTAGCAACTGATCGTGTGGTTGCCATATGCTCTCCCTTTCTGCAGGAGATCCAGGACGTGCAGGTGACTCACCAGACTCAGCAGATGAAGTTTGAGGTGGAGACCCAGCAGGCCCGTCCGGACCTCACCGCCGCCCTGAGGGACATCCGGGCCCAGTACGAGAACATCGCCTCCAAGAACATGCAGGAGTCTGAGGAGTGGTACAAGTCCAAGGTGAGCACTGAAAGCCATGGACTTACAGTCTTAAAAGGAATGTGCTGAACAACACAGCTTGTGTTGTTTTTAACACATCTCTATGTCCAGATATAGGGGCAACACAGTTTGCGTTGTTCCAACTCAATCATTTTAAGTGTTCATACACAAAGTCACTGCAATCAAGTGATAATATGAACAGTGTAAAGCATCACAAGCTGACTACTTACTGTTTTACTTAGATATAACATGTATTTATGTATAAGCTGTATATCTATACATTTAACTTGTATTTCTTCCTGTTTGCCATTTCAGTTTACTGACCTGACAGAGTCGGCTAAGCGTAATAATGATGCCATGAGGCAGGCCAAGCAGGAGTCCAACGAGTATCGCCGGCAGATCCAGGCCCTCAGCTGTGAGGTCGAGGCTCTGAAGAGCACGGTGGGGGTCATCACTATTTCACTCCCCCTCTCAACTCTCCTGTTCTGCCATCTGTCTGCCCACTGTCCTTCTCTCCTTGTGTTTCCAACCTCTCCCCCAATCCTTTCTGTCTTCGGCTCGTTGCTGTTTGATTTTCAGAACAGATAACTAACATTAAGTTATTTTAAGAAACTGTACCCCTATTGATTTTATTAAATATCATTGTATAGCGGTGTGTGTGTGTGTGTGTGTGTGTGTGTGTGTGTGTATGTGTGCTGTTTAAATATCTGGGCCATATGTACACGTCTGTTCCTGCAGAATGAGGCTCTTCTGAGGCAGATGCGCCAAATGGAGGATCAGTTTGGCGTGGAGGCTGGCAACTACCAGGACAACGTGGCTCGTCTGGAGGAGGAGATCCGCCACCTGAAGGACGAGATGTCCCGTCATCTGAGGGAGTACCAGGACCTGCTCAATGTCAAGATGGCGCTGGACATTGAGATCGCCACCTACAGGAAGCTGCTGGAGGGAGAGGAGAGCAGGTTGGTGACTGACAGGTTGGAACAAAAAGGTCCAAACTTCCAGGCCTCTGCTGCATGTGTAGTGAAAAGAACCTTCAGAGCATGTTAGTTCTCTTGAGAGCTCTCTGGTTGTCAGATGAACTGACGTTTGAATAGCTGAACTGTTGGCCCTTTTTATTCTGTGGGCCCTTCATTTACGCGTTGCTTTCTGTCACAGGATCGTCATGCCCATGCACATGTCCTCCATGCGTGGTGGCTCTGCTGGTGAGGCTGAATTTTCTGCTACTTTCGTTTCTTTCAATATATTTAGTGAAATATTACATATATTTGGTTATTGTTCAAGCACTCTTGGTGTTTCCCTGAACTGATCAGTACTTTGGTCTTTGTTTAATTAATCTCGTCTAGATTATGATGATAAACCAGAACCTGGACATGGAAAGAAAGTTGTGATCAAGACTGTTGAGACCCGTGATGGAGAGGTATGTGTTGATAATACAAATACTCTTCTACTGCACGCATTAACCTACAGTACAACATCTAATTGATAGCCTATGTTAGCATTTTACCCTTTTGTCCTATTTCTTTCAGTGACTTACTTTTAATTTGATTTATCTGCCTCTGCTTTTCAGGTGGTGAAGGAGTCTAGGAAGGAAAAGGATGCCCACGATAGCCGTGACAAGAGTGATTCCCGCGACTCCCGTGACTCCCGTGATTCCCGTGATTCCCGCGATTCCCATGATTCCCGTGACTCCCATGATTCCCGTGGTGGCCGTGACTCCAAAGACTCCGACAGGGACGAGTAAATGAGCGCGCTGATATCAGCTGAATGTTCCAGGGTCAAGAATAGTGTGAGCGATAGGGTAAAAAAAAAATAATAATGAAAGGGAATGAAAATCATGGAAATCATGAAAAAAGAGATAAAAAGCTGCTTGAATCATATGTACTGCTAATTGTTGAAAAAAAACCAGACATCATGAATGCTAGACAGGATAAATGGGAGCCTTTTTATGTTTTTGACTCAAAACTGTGAGCCATGAGCAAAGTAGATTTTTGCTCTTCCTGATAACCCTCTTCCCCAGAGTGTAGCCTGTATGCACTGAACTGTAAATTCAGTCACTGACTGTGACAATGGTGCTACAATTCAACACTCACATTGCCAATTATAAACTTGGTATTGTTCAATGGCAACATTTTAAATTATAGACAAGAGAACAACCACTTGACACAAGTACTCAAAAACTGAAGCAGACACTTTAACACAGACGTAAACCTTATGAATGTACTGACATAGTCACTGATATGGGGATGATTGTAGAGTTTGGTAGGTGCATGTTTGTGTTGGCGCAAGCCCTACCTAGTCACCTTCAGTCAAACACCACCTGAGGCCTTGATTTACAGGAAAAAAAAACAACAACTAGAATTTTCTCAAGTAATATGTTTTGTATCTATACCTAACACCTCAAATTCAACACTCGCCACAAAACTGTATCCAAAAGGGAGACCTTTTAACAGTAATAACCACTTCTCTGTTTTATAGTATCCTATCAGTATAGTCACTGCCAGGTTTTGATCAGACGATTTAGATGGATGGCATTTGTGGGCTTGCAAAGAGTAGACTAGCCTGTGTCAGATGGCCCTGTGTTGGTACATATAGTAACAGCTCAACCTCATCTCTAATTGAGCAAGTTAGGCATGATGGATTCCACTATACTGCACACCCCATAACAAGAACACCTCATTCACTGCAGGGATATGTTTGTTTTGCTGTTTTTTGGGAATGTTTGGCAACTTTAGAGAATTCACTACTAGATAGGATTACAATGAAAATGCAAATAAAGAACACTGGAACAACAAATGCTCACTTGTTGCCGTCTTGATTTCATTTTAGAATTTGAGCTACAACAAAAGCTTGAAATCGGGTTCCTTTGTGTAAGGAGTGTTTATGCAGTAAAAAGAGCACATGGGAGGAGGAAGAGAATATTGGACTGACTTGAAGACCCATGTATACCAAAATTGGAGATTTGTTTGCATCTTGCTGTGATTAGAAAACTACAAGAAAACTTTGTGGAAAATCTGCTTTCTGCATATTTTGTACACTTAATACAGGTGTTTTCACTAGGCCTAGCTCATCTATCCAGCTAAAGAGAGGGCAGCACCTTTGCCCTGAGCGGCCAGGTTTCAGACAGTTTGGGGCGTGACAACAAACTCTGGCAAACATTTATTTGTTTACTTACAGGCTCTTTAAGTCCTAACTTAAATCTGGAGCGTACACTCTGAACAAACCTCTGCACGGCAGAAACCATGCAGTGAGGCCTGACAGTGACACCAATGTTTGATTTAGCCTAAATCATTTGAGTAATTACTTTCATTTTTTAGACATTTAGAGGCACATGGATGTTTACATGAATGGAATTTGAAAACTTCAAAAACGTTCTCATCGGTCCGTTAACCCACATGTGCATGGAAATTAATTAGTAAAATGATTTTGCCTATAAATTCGCATTCGTTTGACTGCTACGGTACTAATGCAATGCATTGCCTTGCACACTGGATGTCATACGAAGTCTTCCTGAGTTCATGATGGACCTGGATGAACCCCCTGAATTTTCCTCGGTTGATATTAATTGTTGAGCTAAACAGCCAATTCAATTATGATTCTCCCCTCTGTGCCCAAACTATGTGAACTGGCTGCAATTGTTTGACTTAGCCGGAACCACTTCGTGTTTTCCATTTACAGAGCTAGAGTTTTTTCCCACATATACTGTAGGCCTACGTGTACACATTTCACTGAATGGACAGCTATGGACCATAAGAAGAAACCTGCCTAGTCTACAAAATGGATAGGAATTGCTCTCCATAATGCCCACTTTATTACATGTTACTGACCCTATGAACAATCTTGTTACCGAGGCAGCAAATTAAACTTGCTGCCACTAGGGCCGTCTAGATTTCTAGGCTATACAATCTTGTACCAACATGACTAAAATGCATTTATGAGTGAATTATTCATAATGCAACAAAATGGGGCAGCCATTTGCCCTACTCAATAATGCAAATTAAGAAAAGCTTCCCTTTCCTAGTGTTTAATTCCTATGTAGCTGTTATGTTCTCATGGCCAGAAATAATTATATAATGCCTCAGGTCTTCACAAATTATTGATCACATGTCAGGATGTGTGTGACAGTAGCCTACAGCTAAGCTTCATACCCATCATGGAGATGAAACGCCATTACAGTAAATGCTGTGGAGAACCATGTCCCACTGACCACTGGATGGCGCCTCAAGAGACAAAAACGTAAAGCTCAGTTGGGCATATAATTCTGCAAAAACTGATCCTGTTTGATAGACGTTACATGCCCTTAAGGTGATGATACATGGGGCAGCTTTTTGAGCTATGTTGCAGGACAGCCCCATAACCAGTTCCATGTATTTGGATTGGGTGATCATGACTGCTGATAAATAAAGTCCTCAGGAAAAGAAAACATTTATCATTGCCAAATCAATAATGTGCCAGAACCACAATATTCAAGAACACTACCCA
This sequence comes from Sardina pilchardus, assembly GCF_963854185.1. Classification (NCBI taxonomy): domain Eukaryota; kingdom Metazoa; phylum Chordata; class Actinopteri; order Clupeiformes; family Clupeidae; genus Sardina; species Sardina pilchardus. The sequence goes on along the minus strand of NC_085002.1, from coordinate 15,852,182 downwards.
GCGATAAACAGCTCCACAATAACTCAAAGAGTTGCCTTGTGTTTAGTCAGCGTTAAGGTTCTAAGAACAAGTTATGCTGATTTGACATAACCTACAGTTCCTATGAAGTATCCTATCTCCTAAGGAAGTAGGCTACCATCATATCTGAGCAACACTTAGGCAATGCATTTTGTTCTTCAGTTCATTTTAGCTCTATATGGGCCTTTTCAGACTCTTAAAGGGAGACTCCGGTCTAACAACAACCTCTATTTTTTAATAATAATGAGATGTTTTGAGTAAAATTATATGAAGTTCTCTTTTTGGTGTTTTAATAGTGTTTATATTGTAGCCTATATTGATATTATGCTTGTCCGCCTAATATTACAGAGAATAGCAGTTGGTCTGCAACTAATATGGCTTGGGCCTACAGTTTACAAACATTGTTGGAAAGAGCTCCACCCCCCACACATTTCCACTGAATGTTGGAGTTGGGTAGGCTATATTACACCATGGAGGAAATCTCTTAATCTGCTTATCCCCTTAACATAAATACACGGTGACAGTCACTAAAATAACTGCACTAAAATAAGTAATCGTTTCCGTTCTAATACAGATGAAGAAGTGTATTGTAGCCTATTTAAAGACAGCATTCTACGAGGATAACGGAGCTTCTAGTAAGAAGCATGTCATAGGCTGACAAAAACACCGATTAAATCGTGTATCAGAACATATTTAGCATACCATATAAAGCGTGGTGAATGAATAACATGTTTTGAAAATTAAAGTAATCATCCATAACATAGTGTAGGCCTTCTTTCTACCTTTGAGGGGCAGGGCTACCTCACGTTTGTAGTGTTCCTTAGCAAGTGGATGTCACGCAGCCTTGAGTGTGACTAGTGGATCAAACCATGTGTGCGCCTGCAGAGGGTTATTAGACAATTCGTAAAATGAATCGTTCTGTTCTAAACCTTAGCAAAAGTCCACAGCTTGCGTTGTATTATCACAATATATTTGTGTCTAATCTGTATGTTATACGCCGCATACAGTAATCGATCCTGTTGAACTTCTGAGACATATTTAACGGATTCGTCCCACCTACTAAATCAGTGGTATGTTACGGGACAGTGTTGAGTACATGCAGGGTACATGCATTAGACGGTGGAAGATACAAAGTGACGGCATTGTGGCATTGTTAATGGCTATATGAGAGCAACAGTGTTTCTGTACACTTGTTCATCACTATTCCAATAACACGGGGACCTGCCAGATCAAGCAGGTAGGTTACGATTTAGAAATCTGTTATTTGGGGGCGTTTCAGTGGGTATTCTTCACTAAGCTGTCTGTGACTATAGCAAGTGGTTGTACAGAATAGCACGCAAGAACCAAACCAAAGCCCTTAGACATTCTCTGGCCAAACACAGGTCTAGCCCGGGTACATCAACATTGTAAAGTTGGTTGCTTGTTTAGTTTTGTTTTGTTTTGTTTAGGCTGCTATTCGTTTGATTTGTAGACTAAATCACAAGGTTTCTATCCTGATCACAAGAATTGCAATCAATGTGTGGACAATTTATTGATTATTCTGCTACTGTGATGAAGAGTTGACACGGTGCAACACATTTCGTGTTATTCGTGTCTTTCTTTTATTTTGAGCATGCCTAATCTAAAAGATGACAGGACAGGAGGCTGTGATTATGACATTGAGATGCACGATCTTATCACATGCAGTCTCAAACTCAGTTGGCTATAAGTTGAACATGTTCATTGTGTCGAACAGAGTTTGAGTCATTTCTTTTTTTGTCCGGAGGTGATACGAGTGGATATTTCAGGGATATTAAGACTCTGTTAGACTACATGTTGTGATCATAGACAGTGAAAGGTTGTGATGACTAATTGGTGCAGTGGACCCTTTAAGAAACGTCAGCACGCTCATGAAAATCTGGCGCGAGATCGCGGTAGGCGCTCTCAACTTCCCGAAGTTGTTCGGGCTTGCTGAATATGCCCATTGTATATTCCATAGTTGTTTGAAGGTCAATATTAAATAGTTCCTCAGTAGAGTCGAACAGTTGGTTGTGTCGACTAGTTACTATCGTTTTTGGAAGAGCAGAAAAAGAAAAGCCATTAGGCTTACGTCTCCTTCTGGTAAGTGAGCTAACCAGAGTTATGGACTTCAGTCTATATTCTGCTAACGACTGGTTGTGACAATATTATGTCCGCTAACATTATGTGAATATTCAGACACTAACTTAACTTGTAATTGAATGGTTGCACGTCTAACTTCACGTTATCTCGCCTTGTCCCTGTCTTTCTAGCGTTCAGATGACTTGTTCTCCAGGTTAGCTAGCTGACATTGACGCCATTAAATTCGCGGTTAAATTGAAGGAGAATCTGTATTGTGCTAAATTCAAGTTAATGCTAAATGGTAGCCAACTGATAATATCAGTAATGGTGATGGCCAGTTAACGTTAAAGTTAATGCTTCTCACGTGAACTAACATTGGTAATGCTCACAATAATTTAATTGTATGACATAGGTTGGATAATATGAAGTTATGCTTGTGTGTGGCCAATCTTCTGCAGTCGTTAATATCATTGTTGTGGTACGGATGCTATGGATTAGTTTACAGTGTAACATAATTGGCGATGTGCAGTCGGGAGACGCCTTCACGTGGTTTTGTCTTGAGCATACATTTGAACGTTTTCTAACATACACCTGTCATCTTGATTATGTCTACGTTCTCTTGGACGTTATTGACATGCCAAGTGGCTACGAAAGTTTGGCTACGTAAATATACATTTTTGAAAAGAAACTGGCAGTAGATAAGAACGATCACATCATGACACATCGCAGGTAAATGTAAGGCAAATGAATGTTCTGTGTGTTCAGCCTGGCACTGAAAGGGTAAATTACCTAAAGTCCAGCCTCCTATGCGTCCCCTTACCACCCTGGAAAACTAGGTTAAAATCTCAGTGCATTGTGGGTAAGTATCACAGTTGCGTAACGGCGGGTGTGTAGCCTTCTCTGAACGCTCCGCCTTCTTCTAGCATATGGTAGGTTTTTTGTTCTCTTGCCGGGTATGCACATTGGGAACGATCAGTTGTATTATTAAAACAAAGGCACACCGCTTCCGCAGTGATACAAGTCTGCAACAGTTGGGAAGTAAGTCTGATTCTATGTGTTTGTTTATGTATGAGAAAGAGTGTTATTCAATACTCTGTGTGAGGGGTCTCACAGAGTGGAGTTACAAATGCCGGTACAAGGGCAAACGCACGAGTGAAGACTCAACAGGAGATGAAGTTGGGCCAGTTGGAGCGTCTGTCAGTGTGATGAAAACTTTATTGGAAATGGAACAACAGCCTAGGCATCATTTTGCACTGCCGCCTTGAGCAAAAGTCTACTGTAGGTTCTTAGTGCACTACTCAGATGTGAAGTTGACTTTGTATGAATTTTCAGAGACTTGTTTTGAAAAAGAAAAAATACCTGTGGGTTTATGTGTGTGAGTCTGATTCCATGTAATAGTATTTCTGAGAGGGACTGTGCGCTGTTCTGTCTACTTTTCAGTTTGCTGGTCATATCTGATACATTTTTAGATTATGCATGCAAATCACTTGCTGCCTTCCAAGTAGACGAAATGCCAGCAATGATGTATAATATTGACTTGGTTGTGTTTTAGAGTTTTAGGAAGTGATCCGGATCCAGAGCCTTGTGCATCACTCAGATGCTTTTGGTTATCAGACTCACTCACCACAATGTGTAGCCTATACATGGGATCCTTTTTGAGTTGTATTGGTGGACTTGAGTTTGTGATGGCTATTTGCATCTCTGTTCCCTTTTCCTTGGATAGATGGATGGACAGACAGACAGTGCTGTCTATTCTGGAAGGAATTGGTCCTGAATTTGCCAAAAAAAAAAAAAATGTATAGGATTACAATGGCAGTCTCTACCCGTAATTGGAGGTATCATGTCTCGCATCCGGGAGAATCAATTGTCTGGAATTGACACTGGTATGGAGGATTGTTCTCTGCTTTCCAGCACCCTCCTTAAATCCCTACCCAATGAACTCACTCACCTGACCCTGAAGTGTTCTGCCCAGTCCATACATGAGATTGATCCCAGGTTCCACCCTAGTCTTGAATGGTCAGGAAGGTTGTCAAAAGTCACTTTTGACAACAGTGTCTGCTAAATGATTACATGTAAATATACTTGTGCTGGTGTTTGGGAGGGCTGTGCTAGTAGTCTGTCCTATGAGCCTATGTGGGGGATGGGGGAAGCAAGTGGTGCTGAGGGAACAAGGTGGAATGGCTGCCTCCCTTAAGGACCCTGCCCACTTGTGGCATTCAGCCAGACTTCTCTCAGTTTGGAGATTTGTCTTGCTCAATTTGTATATGTATCTAATGTTAATGTTTCTGGCTTTTTTCTCCTCAGGTTTGAAACAGCTTGGCTGTTGAGAATCAGGTAAGCATTCATCTCAATTTCTGTTGCATCTGTGTGTATACATACACACACACACACACACACACACACACACACACACACACACACACACACACACACACACAATCTCTCTGCTGAAAAAAAATAAGGGAATCGGACGTTCTGTAAATATAGTTTGAGAAAGGAGATAAAGGGTGGAATGTTTCAAAACTTGTGAAAAACTGAATGTTTCTTTTTTTGAGGATTGTATGATAACTGTAGGATAGCCTGAGAAAGCTGTAGATTTTTAACGGAAGCATAACCTTTGGTCCTTGTTTCACCTCATTCTGTCAATGTCATATCATTCATAATACCAATATCAGATTTTTTTGATAGAACTCACAAATTCCCTCAAAATCAAACTCTTCTTGATAACTTCTCATTATGTATCCTCTCTCGCCATTCCTCCACTCTTGTTTCCTCATTAGATCGGGACCCAAGGAGACCCACAGTAAGGCTGGTGCTATATGGACTTGTACATGATGAATTGTGAGCTTTTGGCTACCTGCAGCGCCTTGGGCTACCTGGAGGGAGACTTATACCACCGGGAGCCTGACTGTTTAGGTGAGTCCACTCATGGTGGCATCAACTACTGCCTGCATGGAAAGGCTGTAGATTGATGAGAAGGATGGACTTTGTTTACTGCTGATGTACTGTATTTCCATGTAGGTTATGTGTTGCCAAGTGGAGGAAGCTTAAAATTGGAGGATGTTATGCTGTATTTCATTATCATCTAAATGCATACGCTTAAGTTTACTACAGCCTTAGGAAGGAAAGCAGAATATGTTTTTTTTTTTCATACTCCAACCTTCTCAGAAGAGAAGATCTGAGCATGTTCATAGGGAATGTTGTCATAGCTCCAGCTAATGTTGCCAACATGTAGGATGTATTGTTGACACTGGACTGTTAGCTCAGACAAGTGGCTTGCCGAGCCTGAGTCATGCCTTGAAAGCAGTCCATACACACAGAGATGTCTAAACAAATAAAGACAACTAAACCGTCGTGTGTTTGTGTGTGTCTGCTCATTATATATGTATGTGTGTGTTTGTGTAATGTTTCTGATGTTTGGTTGTGTCTGCGTGCAGAGAGCGTGAAGGATCTTATACGTTACTTGCGTCATGAGGACGATACGCGGGATATCCGTCAGCAGCTGGGCGCAGCACAGATCCTGCAGAACGACCTGCTACCGATCATCTCGCAGCACGGCCAGGACAAGCCGTTGTTCGATGCCTGCATCAGGTACCATGCGCACGCTCATGCTCACCCACCTACTGTAGATTTGTCCGGTGTGTGTATATGTGTGTGTGAGTGTCGCCCTATTCGCTCAGCACCAGACCTAGGGTCCGTTTTTATTGTTGTTGCTGAACACTTGACACTAGGCCGTGTTATCTTTGGTTCAACTCGGTGTGGGTTTCTTGATGTCATCAAGTTGCTAAAAAATAGCTTTGTGTGAGTATTTGTCTGCTGAATAAATGCAAGCCATTGCTCTCCATTTTGTATCTGGTGTGCATTTTGTATGTGATGTTTGTGAGTGTGTGTATAAGTGGTTTGTGTTTAAAAGCATCCCGTCACTCTCGTCCTTCATAGGCTTATGGTGAACCTTACGCAACCTGCACTGCTTTGCTTTGGCAAAGTCCCAGATGATCCCACATTCAGGCATCACTTCCTGCAGGTTGTCTCGTATCTACAGGCCTATAAAGAGGTGCGTTACTATGCCAACATCATGCACCATTCAGACTTTCATTTCAGACATCCAATCAGTTTAGATTGCAGCTGTTGCCATAGTTTTAGTGGTTCATATGCTATACCTAGATATGCGAGGATTTCATCCACGGTTTTCTTCTTTGCTTGCTTGAATATTTGAGGTTTGAACATGATGGCAAGTATTCTTTTTCCCCCTCCATTGATAGGCTTTTGCCAGTGAGAAGGTTTTTGGAGTCCTGAGTGAGATACTCTACAACCTGCTTCAGCTGGTCAGTAAACGCACAACAATCTGTCATTAAGTGATAATCTTTTACAGGTTCCTTCAGATGCATAACTGGAAAAAATCAGTTAATGTTGCATCACCTTTGTTTTCCCTATGCGCTGTCTCCCTCCTCCTCTTCCTCTCCCTCTCCCTCTTCCTCTTCCTCTCCCTCTTACTCTCTCAGGATTGGGAGCAACGCCAAGAGGAGGACAACCTGCTGATCGAGCGGATTTTACTGCTCGTCAGGAATGTCCTGCACGTCCCTGCGGATCCCTATGAGGAAAAGGTCAGAGCTCGCGTTCAGATAACACTGTCATTGTTGTTATGTTGAGGCTGCTGTCAGCAGTATGCATTTAGAATAGTAATTCCAGCAGGCTCTCTATTCCTTTGGGCATCACAGAAGTAGTTAGTCTGAATTCTGGATCTCTCCCAGGCTTTTTTGCCATCTAATTAAAGTGCTCTGTGGAAGCAAAGGGTGTCTGTTTAGTATGTTGTATATCCTAATTAATATGGGGTGGTGGGGTGGTCTAGGATCCCTTTATGTTTATATTCCTGTGTCTAAACTGGTAGGCCAGGTGTATACAGCACCAAAATCATGGGTTCAATTCCCAGCCAACTCACATTCTGAAAAAATATGTGTCTGTACGGATCACATCTGCTTTATTAGTGGAAATGTAATTGGCAATTATGTCATAACTCAAGCTGAAGGCCCGGAAAATACCCCCCCAAAAAAACTGAAAAAAAGCTTCTTTTGGTCTCTGTCAGAATGTGGACGACGACGCAAGCGTCCACGACAAGCTGCTGTGGGCCATCCATCTGAGCGGCTTCGACGACCTGCTCAAGTTCCTGGCCAGCGCTCAGAGCGAGCAGCAGTGGAGCATGCATGTGCTGGAGGTCATCTCTCTTATGTTCCGTGACCAGGTGAGAGCCACACAGGCGTATGCCGACACACCTGACTCAGCTTGATGTGTTAGTCTGGAGGGGGAGGGTTGTGTCATTTTGAGATGGATACAGTGTCGCAGTGTTTGAGAACATTTTGTGAAAGTGGTAATACCAGTAGGCCTGTTGTGAAGAGGCATTGATGCTCAAAGCAACTGTTGGTACATTATGAAACAGCACCTTTCTTTATAATGCTGCAGATATTCAGACACATTTAACACTAAGCGCGTCTACAGGCACGCTAAAAAAAAATATTGGGTTTTTGTGGTTATCTGTGGTGCAATTCTAGTTGCCATGTCAACCAAATAGACCAATATTCATGTTTATTGGTTTACTGCTGTTATTGGTTTCAGAAAAATACGTTTAACACACCTAGGTTTCTGTCAATATTTTGATTATTATGTTATGCACCTTAAACGGATTATTCCAGTTACCTGATCAGTAATCGGGTTTTTTTTTAGCGTGCATGTAAACATGCTCATTGTTCCACTACGCTGAGATTCCAACCAGCAATGTCTGATTTGAGAGCTGGGCAGCAACTTAACTGCACCATTATCTTTTATGCAGATGGGCTTTGTTGGAAGCGAGATATCTCATAACCCAACAGTGGATTGATAGTCAGTTGTTGCTAGAGAAAATGAAAAAGAAACGCTAGCACAAACACACACCAAAACAGCTCCTATTAATAATTCAGTGTGTGCAACATTCCAAGCTTGTTGCTCTTCTTCAGACTGCTTCAGACGGTCAGTTGCTGCTGGCACACTTGCAGCAGCAGCAGCAGCAGCAGCAGCAGCAGTAGCATCTCAGGAGGAAGTGTTCAGTCTTGTCCTCTGTCCCCCATGACAGGCCCCAGAGGTGCTGGCAAGGGCAGGCCAGACGCGGTCGGCGCAGGAGAAGCAGAAGGACGCCAGTGAGCTGGAGGAGCTCCGAGCCAGAGAACAGGCAGAGAAGCACTCGCGCAACATGCAGAGAGGGTCCAGGTGCGTGTGTTATGGGTTTATAACGGTGTGTGTCTGTGTGTGCGTGCGTGCGTGCGTGTGTGTGTGTGTGGCTTTGGACAAAAACATCTGCCAAATCCCATAACCATATCTGTATGTGTGTCTACAATCAACATTGTGTTTTTGGGTGTTTACATGAGCGCTATGACTTGGAAAATAAGAAGTAATGTTCAAAAATGGGTGACTTATTACTTTGACTGTTTACATTCTCTTCTTCGATGTCACAACATGGCAATGACGTTATGTTAAAACTTTTGTGTAAGGATATGATCTCATGTTTGTTTGTTTTTCCCTTGCCATCTTTGCCTTCAGGCACTCCCGTTTCCGAGGCTCTTACGTGGTGCAGGGACTGAAGTCTATTGGGGAGAAGGATGTGATCTTTCACCAGGGCTTGCACAATGTGAGTCTGCGTTAAGAAACTCCTCTTTATGTTGTCTGTGGCCTTACGATGGTGGCACGATATCTACATGTCCAGTTCCTTGTCTTCTGATTGGATAATCAGTAATCAGTAGGCAAGTTATCATATCTGACCTCAACAATAAATCTATGCGGTTTACTTGCATACAATAATTCTGCTGATTTTGCAACAACACACTAACAAACAGTTATGTAGTGGCTATGTAAAAATGCTGTGCAAGGTCCCCAATTTGAAACGAGAGATGATAGTCCCAAATTTAAGGACGTTTCAGAAGGCCACACATGCAAAGCAGAAGCAGCTTCAGACAATGAGTGGCAGACCGAGCGTGATGTCACTTATAGGTTACCAGAGGAAGTCAGTTGTTGCAAATTTCATTTGATGATGCATCATTCCTCTAAATCTTCTTCAATAGGCCAAACATATTCAGCCTTGATTCAAAACGGCTGTTAGGCTTATGACATGTTGGTCTGTAAAAATGTCACATGCAGCCTTTTTTAAATTCTCCTCGCTGCACGTTTATTGTATTATATAGTATTCAGTATTCATCATAGAATGCTTAGCTGGGAATTCTCCCGGGCATGTACTTGGGAGAATACAGAGAATAAATTGTGAGCAAATCTATTGTGAATCGTAAAGAATCGATTGAGTGCATCATTTCATCCTTACATGGGGAATTTGCAGCTGGAAGTCCCGCTTTGTAATTTGTAGAGAACCAATCGCATTGTTGTCAATGGCATAACAGATGTTTTGCGTCACCTGAATGTTCTATTTATTTCCATCACCATAGCAATGGCTAGATCAGGTGTAGGAGCTAGACTTCATGCAGATCTTCCCTCCTGCTGTGTATAACTGCATATAATGCATTAGTTCCTGCTAATTAAAACCATTGAGAGCATCTGGATAATATTGCTGCTCAGTGTGTTTGTGTTGTGAATAGTGATCCACTACTCACTTAAACAGTAAGACAAGAAGACTCCCTTGTTCCTACATGAGGGGACTATCCATTTACTCAGCCAAGGCTCTTCCAGCCGATCCAATCCTAACACCCTCATCCATGCCCAAGACTTTATCTTTATCGTCGCTATAAATGAGCTTACTATTTAGGCTAATCTTTAATCAGTTCTCCAAAGTGGAATGAATGGACTACATTTTCCTGCGGTTGGAAGAGCAATCCTTTCCAAATGCAATTAGGGGTTACATTTCTGTCCTTTAAATTGACACTCGTAGGTGTGGATTCTCTTCCACTTCCGCTTATCATCGATGGCCATCAAAGCTAATTACTGAGCCTTTGTGTCTGCTGCTACTGATTAGGTTAACACTGTGAACACTTGCTTGCCTCAAGAGACTGCCAACTTTAAAAAGCTTGAGATAATCTGTTTACATAGGAAGGTTGCGGCATTGCCGATCAGGGGCGACAGTGACTCATAAGGTAGAGGAGTTGTCCAACTCCTCTTGACCCTGTCAAAGTGTACTTGAGCAAGACTTTTAACCCCAGTGCTCCCGATGAGCAGGTTGGCGCCTTGTATGGCAGCCGTGTGTGTGTGTGTGTGTGTGAAGTATGTAAAGCGCTTTGGATGCTCTCAAGTCACAAAAACGCTATAGAAATGCTGTCCATTTATCATTTACCAAGGTTGCTTACTTATAAACAGTTTTTCTCCACCGGGCTGTGTTTGACAGTTGACAAGCAGACTTGCTTCAAATGCGCTACATTTGTGCTATTCTGTAAATAAATGTTACATATCAAGTAAGGCACATAATTGAAGGCTACATGCTGGTAATACTACACTGTATTCATGGGTTTCACCAGGTCCCTTTCCACAGGTGTATTAAATCAAGCACCTAGATTATGAATGCAGACTGCATGGTGCTTGATTAATACACCTGTAGAAAGGGACCTGATGAAACCCATGAATAGTGAACTCAATGGGGGGGTCCCTCCAGTGTGTTTAACATCTTCTCTCTTTTTTTCCTCCCCCGGTCAGTTTAAGAACTACTCTCACGACGTGGGGAAGGCTGTGCGGCGAGTTCCCAAGAGGAAGCTGATGGCGAAGGACGTAGAGAAGATGCGCCGCTCCGCCCTCAACGTACGCCTCTTCCTGCGCGAGTTCTGCATCGACTTTCTGGACAACTGCTACAATCGCCTCATGTACCTGGTCAAGGTGAGCCAGAGAGTGCACTGATGACGGGACAAGCCTCTGGTCAGGTCACCCTTTTGAATGCTGTTAAAGTTGCTTGGCTACGGCCCCAGCCATGGCGCGACTGGCTGGGGCACCTGCACCGTACGCCGACCTGGGTTCAACTCCCAGCCCGTGGTCCTTTCTGGATCCCACCCCAACTCTCTCTCCCACTCACTTCCTGTCTCTCTCTATACTGTCCTATTTGATTAAAGGCATAAAAGCCCAAAAAATATACTTAAAAAAAAAAAAGTTGCTTGCCTATGAAGGCCTTGAAGGTTTCTGATAACTTCAGGCACAGCTATTCTTTGCTTTAAGCCCCGGGGGGTATTCCAAGTACGTGGTTTAGTGATAAACCTGGGTAAGTTAATTCAGAGTAAGTGGTAAACCTCCTACAACAAGAGCCCTACGGCATTATTTTGTTAGGCAAATTAAGCCATACAGCTCTTCTATTAGGAGGTTTACCACTTACTCTGAGTTAACTTAACCATGTTTGTCACTAAACCATGTGCTTGGAAACCCCCCCCCTGTTCTCCTCTCGTTGTGGGATTTCTGTATTAACAGCTCAATGAGGTTTCACTCTCATTTATCTGTTGATGCAGCTGGTTAGAACCTTTTGGTTCCTATATCATCTTTGTCTTCTGGTTCCCTCATCATCTGTCCTTCATTCTTTTCATGTGTACTTTTGAGCTTGTTTCCTTTTAAGTCTAACCTCACTGCCCCGCCCCCTACAGGAGAACCTGACGAGGGAGCAGGCCCAACAGCACGACGAGACCTACTACCTCTGGGCCCTCAACTTCTTCATGGCCTTCAACCGCTTGAACGGCTTCCAGCCGGACCTGGTCTCCGAAACCCTCTCTATCCGTGCTTTCCATTTCATTGAGAAGAACATCACCAACTATTATGAGATGATGCTTACGGACCGCAAAGAGGCTACCTCCTGGTCACGCAGGTCAGAAACCAACACACAGATTGTTGGGCAAATCATGAATATGAACTGACTGGTCTATCGGATGAGTCTGAGTTGCTGTGTTTCCAGATGTGAGTTGGCTTGAAGTTGAATACAGTAGAATGAAGTGAGACTGGCATGATAGAGCAGGCCTTGTTGTCTATATACTCTTTGTCGTCTGTGTGTGTGCGTGTGTGTGTGTGTGTGTGTACTTTCATTTGGTGTACAATAATTCTTATTGTTTTATTGTCCTTTTCCCAGAATGCACCTGGCCCTTAAGGCATACCAAGAGCTCTTGTTGACCCTCAGTGAGATGGACAGATCTAAGGATGAGAATGTTCGCCAGAGCGCCAACGTCATCAAAAGTAAGATCGCAAGTCACACTTTGCTGCATCTGCCTTTTCTCCTAACCACTTAAAGAATAAGCAGCACTAGAGTACAATAATATTTTTTTTTTGTCTGTCATTGCCAAAGAAATGGCAGCCTTTAGGAAATGTTTTGGTTGTGGGATGTCTCCAGATTGTCTTGTAAGGATGCTTCACTATCTCCATGGTCTCCCCCCCCCCCCCCCCCTCAGGTAATATCTTCTACCTGATGGAGTACCGGGAGATCTTCCTCACTCTGCTGCGTAAGTTTGACGAGCGGACACAGCCGCGGTCGTTCCTGCGAGACTTGGTGGAGTCCACACACCTATTCCTGCGCATGCTGGAGCGCTTCTGCAAGGGCCGCAGCAATCTCGTGGTGCAGGTGAGGCTAGTCGTCGTCTTATTAACTATGGAGTCATGTAATATTGGAACATTATTTTGTCACTTACTGTATTGTTTATTATTGACTATTTCAATTTAAAGTGCAAGGCTCACTTGAATGCAGCATAACTTTCCATAAATATTTGTATCTGGGGAAACCCTTTTTTTCTCTAAGAATGTAAATTAGCGACTTGCTACTTATGCATAATAATCAAGTAAGCTTGGCGCCACGTTTGTGTTCCCTCATGGATTGCTTTTGTAAATAAGCGTTGTCTCGCTTCACCCCTTGAGTAAATGTATTGCTTTTGTAAATAAGCGTTGTCTCGCTTCACCCCTTGAGTAAATGTATTGCTTTTGTAAATAAGTGTTGTCTTTTGTAAATAAGCGTTGTGTTGTTTCACCGCTTAATGGCGTGCGTAAATGTATTGCTTTTGTAAATAAGCGTTGTCTTGTTTCGCCGCTTGATGGCGTAGATGTATTGCTTTTGTAAATAAGCGTTGTCTTTTGTAAATAAGCGTTGTGTTGTTTCACCGCTTGAACAGAAGAAGAAGGCGAAGCGCAGGAAGAGGAGCCAGAAGAAACAGACTGTTCAGGAGAACACGCCAGAAGCGCTGGAGGAGGCCTGGCAGGTCATCACCCAGGACCTCAGAGCTGCTAGTTTCCAGGTAGATCTCCACACCCACGCCACACATACGCTATTAGAGTCAATAAAGTTGCAATGTCTGAGCTTCACTTGTTATGATCACAAGGCACAAAATCAGTACTTTTTATACGCTTGAAATATGGATTGTTTCACGAATATTCATCGGTATATTTATGTATTTACTTTTTAGTTGGAATAGTGATGTCAATTATTCTCTTCTTCATTATTGTAATGGTAAATCACACCTATCCGACTCCCTGTGTCCATGTGTATTTTATTCTTCTGGTCCATCGCATAGTTTTGAGTTCTCTTTTCTCTTTGTTTGTAGTTACCCTCCTCTCTGACAGAGGGCGCTGTGCCCTTTGATGCTGCATCAGAAACCCCGCTGGAAGAGCAGCGAACAGAGGCCATGGTTCGCATCCAGGATGCCCTGATTGGCCGCCAGGGTCCCGAAGCCCTCAGCCTGCTCCGTGCTGCCAGGTCAGAAATAGCAGATCGCTGTGTACTACGCGCTTGTTAACCACCCAATGTTTGAGAGATTTAAACGCTACTTTGGATGTGTTATTTTTGGACCTTTTCATGTTCTGAACGAACCGTCAAATGAATGTAATTTTGCTGAACAGATTTACTTTTTTAATTTGCAGTTAGCTAGCAATGTCATTAAACTGACTCTTTTTTCCCCTGCTTCCCTCATGTTTGTTATGTTGCCTTCTGTTTGTGAGCAGTTTCCTAAACATGTCTTGTTTTTATTCTCCTTGTGTTCTCCATCCGTCTCTCTCGTGTCTACTCACAGAGAGGTATGGCCAGAGGGGAGCGTGTTCGGTGCAGTGGATGTGGAACCTGAGGAGGAGCTCGACCTGCTCAAGCAGATCCTCTTTGCCAACCTGCCCAGTAAGATATCAGTCGTTTAATAGAGACCTGCAGTACACGCTTTTTTTTCTGCACATTAAAAATGAGATGTAGCCTATAGGCAAACAGTTCTGGAAATTGTTTGATATTTAAAAGGATTTGTATTCTGTTCGATTGCAAGTAGTATTTTACAGTGAATGGCTGAACAGTAAGTTTTTTTCCTCCATAACCAGGGCCAGCTGCAGTGGATAATGCCATGGAGGAGGAGGATGAGGAGGACGAAGAGGAGGAGGAGCTTGAGTCAGTGAGGGTGTCTGAGACAGAGTTCAACTTCTTGGACTTCATCAAACGGTATGTGAAAAACAGTTCAGTGACACCCAGCAGTTACATGTTTGTAGTGGTAGAAAGGGATTTGCAAATGATATGAGGGTCTTGCATTTTAAAGTCAGTATGTAAAGCACACAAAAATTGCATTCTGTTGCGTTTTGTATCCTTCTGATGATTACAGGGCTCCTATAATCACAGCTGAGATCGCTACTCAGGGTGTGTGCATATATCCTTTTAGACTGTGAGGCTCTCACTTTGCTAAGAGGGGGGTGTGGGTGCCACCGTCTTTAGACCAGGCGAGGCTCTCACCTTGCTAAAGACTAACTTCCCCTATTCGACTCTGCGAGGCTCTCGCTTGCGAAAAAAGAGGAAGTATTTATCAGTGTCGTGTCTTTTGCAAAGGCCCCTTTTCAATGGGTTTAGGATGCACGAAAGGACTGATACATGAATCAAAATCCTTAATCACGAGTTCAGGGTCAACAAGTAAATATTATACAGGAGGCTCTCCATGTATCTATTTCATGTTAACCCTATTACCTGCAATCGTGCTTGTAATTATGTGATTCTCTTGTTATAGTGGGACTGGGATATTTACTGCATAAACTAATCTGTGACAATGATTTCTAAAAGTCTTCCTCCTGTTACAAAGGCTGTCGCCTGTAACCTAGTGGTCACAGAAAGATTCATATATAACTGTTCTAGTGACAGACTTCTATGATATAGAAGACAACTGGTCAATCTTATTTGGGATTGGGAATTCAGATAATATTTTCCTCCTTGTGACGAGGGTGAATAGTTGGGGTTAAGGGGGCCTAGGTTCCTAATTGTAAGTTGTGTAACAGAGCTGGGGGAAACAGTTTCTCTTATCCCCCGAAAACATGCAACAAACTTAATCTAATTCTATTGACAGGGCCAAGTTATTCAATATGGGCTTTTCTAGGACAAATCTGTATAGCACTCATGGCATATAACAGATCTAAGTGATAATTTGTACTCCATTTTTACATACATTAGTTACTAAAAACAGATTTCCGTATCTTTGCTTGTGTGATGTGCATTTGGACCTTGTAAAGGCCCCCGAACCTTAATCTTTACAGAAACACGCCCGCTAAATAAAGTCCGGTTGGTTTTGTGACCGCATCGGTGCATAGGACCTTCCTTCCTAAATACACAGCTGAGTTCGCTACTCCAGTGTATGTCAGTGCATTGCGCAGTAAGTGTTTGCCCATTAACAGTGTCTTAGAAAGTAAGCCCTCAAACGGACAATCTTACCAGCTTCCCGCCTGGTCTCCTCTGTAGGCGTGCGCCTCTTGCAAGAAGTTCAGCATTCTCGTTGACACAGGGGAGGCAAAGAAAACTCAAAAAGGACTCTGCTGCCTTTTAACAGAATCCCTAACCAAGGGTTAGGGTTCTGACTTTAATAAAGATAAAATAATAAAAATAAAAACTTCTTGCTCTCAGTCGGCGAAGTCCAGAAGAGGTGATGGAGAGTGTGCCTCCTTCTCTGCCCCGGTCCCGGGACACTTTTTATATTTGCCCAGCTGAACCTGAATCTATCACTGGTATTACAGTCAGCTGATTGGCTATTTGTTGTTCCTCTTTCTGATAGCTACCCTCAACTCTTCATACTTAAAATACTGACACAGCACACTGATGTTGCCCATACATGGCTCTAAACTGAAACTATTAAACTTAAAACTCTAACACAGCATTCGGATGTAACCCATATATGGGCCTAAGCAGGAACTACCAAACTTACAACTCTAACACAGCATTACTCTATAAGCCTGACTAAAACACTTTAAGGGCTAAACAATTGTGCTCTAAAGGATTAAGCAAAAACACATTCTAAAGCTAAACAAAACCACACTTTAAGCTTTTAGTAAAAATACACTTCTAGTCTAAGTAAATATTCTTTTCACACCAGTTATCTATCATTGCCGCATTTGCAAATTTTTATTTGGTTTAGAGCAAGCTGGATTTAAGCATTAATATTAGACTTCTATCTAGTGAACTCTAATATGCAATCTTTTGCGTTTTCCACGGTTCACATTTTCTGCCACTTTCTACACCCTCCTCTTGAACCGTGGGAAACTGGTCTCCGTCGATCGTTGCTGGCCGCGTCGGGGTTGTTTGGTCATCTGCTCTGGGTCATGAAGACGGCGTGGGGGTCCAAATCCGCTGGGTCGGGTGTCTTGAATCTGTACTAGCCGGCCTCCTCGATGTCTCGTCTCGTGATGGGTTTGTGAGTCCTCCCGTCACGACAGCGGTGACAAGCACCAAGAAGTTTGCCATGAATACAAAAAGGGTTATTGAAAATGCAGTCTTTCCTGTAGGTCCGTATGAATTTGTGCGACCACGGAATCTACTTGGGGTTTCAGGGGTTTGCTGATTGTGCACCATCGTGCTCCAGTCTTGAATCTAGACTCTCACAGAGACTGGGAGTATGTGAGGGTCTCTGGAGAAAGGGGTTTTGTGTACTCCTTTCTACTAAAAATGAGGACTGAGTTTCGCCTCATGTACTATTTCTTTCCTTGCTCAAACGGGCATCGAATTAGGCAAGGAATTAAAGTGAGTCTGGGCATTATGTGGGCTATCAGTGCCCAATTGTCTGGGTCTCGTAGGGCCTTGACGGGGAATCTATGTAATCTATTCATGCCGTCTGTCCATAGGTAGTTCCTTTTCAGGTGTGTTACTACCGTGGTACCAGGTTCCTTTATTACGAACCTGTTGACTGGCGGGGGACTAGAAAGGTTTCTCTGATCATTGTTTGATGAGGCTCTGGCTCGTCTGCCACCTCCAACGTCTCTTCTCTCACTGTCACTGTTATGGGCTCTGTCACCATTTCGTCATGGTTCGTAGTTCCTCTATTGTCTGGGGAGTCCTGTCTAACACACTGTTTAACAGGTTGTCTTGTGCTGGTTGTATGAGATCTTCTGAGATGATGCTCCAACCTTCACTAATTATGCAATTGTCTGGGAATTACTTAAAAAATAATAATAAAAAATAAAAACATTTTAAAAAGTGACTTCACACTTGGGGATAGAGGGAGGTTGGGTCAAATTCTGGGCCTGTGCTCCAGTCAATGATTGGAAATTGGGGGTCAGTTGGGTCCAAGGTGTCTCCTGGATCTTCAAATGATTTAGTCAACGGGTTGTCGGGGGAATCTTTTTGGGACTTGTAACTTGGCTTTGCATGCCTGTCTGTCACTGTTCCTCATGTGCAATGCATCAGAGAGGCCATGGCCCCTTGGCTTGCTGAGTTAGTAACACATTTCACACTTTCAACTGCCTCAGGCTACTCACAAGTGTCTTCACTTCAAGGGAGTTTAACATTTTTTCTTTCTGGTCTGTTCTGTGTTGATGATCTGTTGCCCATTTACTGGGTCTTCTGTGATGGGGCAGCTAATTTCTGCTATAGTTGGATGTTGTTGACATGAGCAGTTTTCATCTCTGAACGGCCCTGCTCCTTTTGTCTCCAAAGTCTATGGGTCTCTAGTTATTCCCTATGCTATAAAGCTAGCACAGACGAGGGTAGTCAGGTTGACATATTGTCGGGTGCATTTTAGAATCTATGTGGCTTTGAGCTCTCCTCCTCTTACCCTTCTCTGGGCCTGAAGGACTTGTGAAAGGGGGAAGGGGGGTGAAACAAAAAAAAGGAACTTCTCTTTTCCTTGTCTGTAATTCACCATAGCCCTGTCGGGTTATCTAGTGGGGGAGGGGGTGTCATACATATAGCAAGAGAATGAGCAGACCTTGCCATCTGGGGTGGCACAACATTTTCCATACATAGCATATTCTCCAGGTAGCAGAGTCCCAGCTGGGAACGAGGGATCCCCTCATCCCAGCTGGTCGAGCCCTCCCCTGTGTCTGAGATTGACAAGTTGTCCTCGGGCAAGACACCTGGGCTTAGTGTTTGTGAGTGTTGAGTGTGTAGTCATTTTTGTAAACGTGTGAGTGAAAGATGTACCCTGCCTGTCTTTGCTAAGGTCACAACGTTATCCGTCACGTTTACTATAATATCTTCACCTTCTGTAGTGTTTTTGATACCCTGGCCTCTTGTCTGCTCTCTGTGGAGCAGAACAGGAGTGGCCGTAGGCTTTGTTTGCGGGTTGTGTATATTAGAAAATATTTATTCCCTAATATAGTGAGAGGTAGGGGCCCCGCAATGTTAGTGGAGTAGCACACCCCTCACCTTTTAACAATGATGGGGTACATTTTCCCTATGGGATGGGACGCCCTCCCTGGTTGGCGTAGTTGCTGCATTTTTCATCTTGTGAGACATGGGAGTCTTTTTTTGCGACGTCCCTTCTCTATGATTTCGGGCACTTCATGGGGTCTGTGTAACTTGACAATTCTCGTCTTGTTTAGCCGTCTACAGTAGTTCCCCTTTTTCTCGGTTGGGGTGTCTAACCGTCAGGCGAGTAAACTGTTTGGTCTAGCTCACTGAGGCACTTTTCTCTTTTCTGTTACCCCTTTTTAAGAAATTTTGAGTTATTCTTCCAACTCATCTTCTGGGGCTCTCTTGTGGGCCTTCACTAAGTCTAAACATGTGCTACCTGGGGGTACCCGAATGCTTTTGTTCACACTCAAGGCTAGGTTCATGGTCGGGTCCTGAAGTAATTCTTCTGGGAGTCCTGCATCTATACATCTCTTGAGATAGGCTGTATCTGATTGGCTTTCTACTCGTGGGGGGAGTAGGGAGAGAAGCTTTACACAGCTCATCCCTGTACCTACAATTTGGCTGCTTGAAAATATAGAGGAGTCTAACTCTGATTGGGGAGGTGCAAATGATACTGTGGAGATGGGTCGTATGATGGGTGCTGCCTGTTTTATGGGTGTCTGTGGGACATGGACATTGGCGGGTCTTAAGGGGGTTGAACTTTGTGCTTGTGATCCTTCATATTGAAGGCCACTCGGAGTTCCTCTTTGGGGGGAGGGCCTGGGTGTTCGTGGCCAGACTGTGGTTCTCTCTCGGGCTCGGCCTCTTTCTGGTGTGATTGGGATGTGATATCTTATGTCTCCCTCTCGCTCCTCCTCGCTCTCATCTGTCGAGGCGTTCTCCCCTGTGACAGGGGTGGGGAGAGTGGTGAGACTTCGGAAGGTCCCTGATGTGGCACTGGTGTGCTCTTCTGTGGCAGGGGCGGGGAGTGTTTGGGCTCAGCTCAATTTTTACATCCAGCGTCCTTGTACTACAGCAGCTACTCCTGCTGTGTGGGACAGCTGTACATTTGCCAGGTTAAGGAAGGTGCCCCTGTCTGTACCAAAGTCTAAATCCAAAACATTTCCTAGGTTCAATCTACAGTTTTGTGGGATTAGACATGCATATTGGTCGACGGAGCTGTCTTCTGCCCCTGGACTTGTGTGGCGGGCTATGGAGTTATCTGTCCATTCACCCTAGTCTCGGCTGTTTTATAACTGTTCCTTTCCTTCTAAGTACTCTTCGAATAGGTGCGGTTCCTCGTGGGTTTGCAACTTCCACTTCACTCTACGTTCTGAGCTCTCTTCAGGATACAATCAGTAACACCTATGATATGCCTTATACTCACGGATACAGTCAGCCTCTGTCAGCTTCAGTGATCGAACTTGGTTTGGCCAGTAATTATCACGCGACAAGATATGTAAGGGCCGGTACCTAATAATCCTTTTGCTTTTACTGGGTCGATTTGCGCCTGCGCTATTGTTTAACGAGACTTTCATGCGCGGTTTGTGAGCCTTTTTAGGTTTTCCCAGTGTGCGCACCACTGGGTTATCTAAACAGAAACTCTTGTGTATCGTACCCTATACACTTTTCTAGGTATGGGTTCGAGCGCTTAAGCTAGTGTGGTGACTTGTTCGTCTTACTCAATCACTGCCTACACGTTGGGCGCCATGTTGCGTTTTGTATCCTTCTGATGATTACAGGGCTCCTATAATCACAGCTGAGATCGCTACTCAGGGTGTGTGCATATATCCTTTTAGACTGTGAGGCTCTCACTTTGCTAAGAGGGGGGTGTGGGTGCCACCGTCTTTAGACCAGGCGAGGCTCTCACCTTGCTAAAGACTAACTTCCCCTATTCGACTCTGCGAGGCTCTCGCTTGCGAAAAAAGAGGAAGTATTTATCAGTGTCGTGTCTTTTGCAAAGGCCCCTTTTCAATGGGTTTAGGATGCACGAAAGGACTGATACATGAATCAAAATCCTTAATCACGAGTTCAGGGTCAACAAGTAAATATTATACAGGAGGCTCTCCATGTATCTATTTCATGTTAACCCTATTACCTGCAATCGTGCTTGTAATTATGTGATTCTCTTGTTATAGTGGGACTGGGATATTTACTGCATAAACTAATCTGTGACAATGATTTCTAAAAGTCTTCCTCCTGTTACAAAGGCTGTCGCCTGTAACCTAGTGGTCACAGAAAGATTCATATATAACTGTTCTAGTGACAGACTTCTATGATATAGAAGACAACTGGTCAATCTTATTTGGGATTGGGAATTCAGATAATATTTTCCTCCTTGTGACGAGGGTGAATAGTTGGGGTTAAGGGGGCCTAGGTTCCTAATTGTAAGTTGTGTAACAGAGCTGGGGGAAACAGTTTCTCTTATCCCCCGAAAACATGCAACAAACTTAATCTAATTCTATTGACAGGGCCAAGTTATTCAATATGGGCTTTTCTAGGACAAATCTGTATAGCACTCATGGCATATAACAGATCTAAGTGATAATTTGTACTCCATTTTTACATACATTAGTTACTAAAAACAGATTTCCGTATCTTTGCTTGTGTGATGTGCATTTGGACCTTGTAAAGGCCCCCGAACCTTAATCTTTACAGAAACACGCCCGCTAAATAAAGTCCGGTTGGTTTTGTGACCGCATCGGTGCATAGGACCTTCCTTCCTAAATACACAGCTGAGTTCGCTACTCCAGTGTATGTCAGTGCATTGCGCAGTAAGTGTTTGCCCATTAACAGTGTCTTAGAAAGTAAGCCCTCAAACGGACAATCTTACCAGCTTCCCGCCTGGTCTCCTCTGTAGGCGTGCGCCTCTTGCAAGAAGTTCAGCATTCTCGTTGACACAGGGGAGGCAAAGAAAACTCAAAAAGGACTCTGCTGCCTTTTAACAGAATCCCTAACCAAGGGTTAGGGTTCTGACTTTAATAAAGATAAAATAATAAAAATAAAAACTTCTTGCTCTCAGTCGGCGAAGTCCAGAAGAGGTGATGGAGAGTGTGCCTCCTTCTCTGCCCCGGTCCCGGGACACTTTTTATATTTGCCCAGCTGAACCTGAATCTATCACTGGTATTACAGTCAGCTGATTGGCTATTTGTTGTTCCTCTTTCTGATAGCTACCCTCAACTCTTCATACTTAAAATACTGACACAGCACACTGATGTTGCCCATACATGGCTCTAAACTGAAACTATTAAACTTAAAACTCTAACACAGCATTCGGATGTAACCCATATATGGGCCTAAGCAGGAACTACCAAACTTACAACTCTAACACAGCATTACTCTATAAGCCTGACTAAAACACTTTAAGGGCTAAACAATTGTGCTCTAAAGGATTAAGCAAAAACACATTCTAAAGCTAAACAAAACCACACTTTAAGCTTTTAGTAAAAATACACTTCTAGTCTAAGTAAATATTCTTTTCACACCAGTTATCTATCATTGCCGCATTTGCAAATTTTTATTTGGTTTAGAGCAAGCTGGATTTAAGCATTAATATTAGACTTCTATCTAGTGAACTCTAATATGCAATCTTTTGCGTTTTCCACGGTTCACATTTTCTGCCACTTTCTACAATTCCTTTTTATTTATTTATTTATTTAAATCTCAAAGCCCCTTGATCCTTAAGGTGACATTGTGCAAAAATCAGGATTCGTTCAAGAAGTCTTTAGGCAGAGTCAGCAGTCAGTCAGAATTGTCAGAGAGCTTAAGGTGACTAGTAGTCTTAAGTTTGCCCGTGTAGGCCTGCGCAAGGTCTTTGGTATTATTTGCTCTCAACGGTGCCTTCAAGGCACTACTCGCCTCAGTTTAGGGGTAGGATGAGGGTTGAGGGGGTTAGGGTAAGGAATAGGGTAAAGGTAGTGCCTTTAAGGCTGTGCTGCCTGGAAGGTGCCGTTTGGGGCAACAAAACACCTTTGAGCCCTGCGTAACCATGGTGCGTCTCCCCTCAGGTTTGCCAACCCGGCCGTGGTGCGTCCCTACATGCTGCTGCTGCGCACCTACACCCAGAACACGGCGCACACCAACCACTGCATCGCCCGCATGCTCCACCGCGTCGCCGTCGACCTCAAGATGGAGGCGCTGCTCTTCCAGCTCTCCGTCTTCTGTCTCTTCAACAAGATCCTCGGCGACCCTGCCGCCGCCGCCTATAAGGTAACCACGGCAACCAGCCGGCCAGCGGCGGGGGGTTCGTCGGCGGGCGCAGTTCCGTTGGCGGACGCGGGCTGCCCACATGTTTGTCTGTGCATGTGTGTGTGTTTGCCATCGTGTGGAATACATACTCCTCCCATTGAGTGGTAATAGATTATACAGTAGATGTCCTCAGATGTGGGCGAAGAGAGATGTTGTCGTTTATTTGAGAAACGGTCTAGACAGTAGACGTAATGCCGATTTGCGGCGTGTGGAGTGTTTATTTTTCACAACCTCTGGCTTGGGCAAAAAGACAGATGTCACCAGAATACCAGCTTGCCAGTATGGGAAAACCCATACTTTCCTTAACAACAGAGTGTCTCTAAGTTCCTTTAAATCAATAGACGGGATAGCAGTGGAATAGGTGCAGAATTTTCTCACAATTGGCTAGATATCTGGCGGCCGTGGCCGACCACTGCAGAGTAAACGTGATGAGCTAAACATCCTTCGCTGAAAGATGGCAAGGTTTTGTCCGTCTCGGAATTAGACCTCAACTTTGAAGTCCGTCACCATTCTGCCTAAAACAACTCCACCTCAGTGAAAATATTCTCATCCTCCGTGGCTCTTCCCTCTGTCCAGGAGCTGGTGACTTTCGCCAAGTTTGTCCTGAACCGCTTCTTTGGGCTGGCGGCACGGAACAACAAGGCCTATGTGGAGCTGCTGTTCTGGAAGAACGTGGGCGCTGTTCGAGAGATGACTGAAGGATACTCCAAAGATGGGTCAGTGCGTGTCTTGTGTCCATATCTGTGACCAATTTTAGTTGTTTTTTTATTTGTTGTGTCTGTTGCGCATTTCCAATGATTCAGAACTACTGGGTCTCTTATTAGTTATGATGAGTCTTGCTCATCGATGTGACCTATGTTCGCTCGTATGTACGTCTGCAGGGAGGGGGCACAGAAGAAGGTCAAGTGGACTCTGGAGGAGGACGAGGAGCTGCAGAGGCTGTATGAAGAGCACAAGGACTCGGGAGGTGAGGCCAGCGCCCAGCGGCCAGAATGAGCCTCCTCACCTTATGTGACCGCAGGAAGAGCCTGATCCACATGAATAGTAGCTTTAGCAGAGACGGTTTATAAAGCGAGACGACTCATATGAGGGTCAATTCCGGTTACCCTGTGACGTAGTGCCACTCCCATTTAGGAGGCAAACGGGAGAAATAAACCTTATCTCGGATTATGACCATTCCCTTAGCCCTACATTCAGCAATGTAAGTAACGAACCCATATTCTACAAGGCACACGTCTTTCTAACATTCCCACATTGAACTCGTATTTACCAGTGTGATAAATACATAGAAAAATAACTTTGTTCACGACCTGTCCCTCCTGACCTGACCTGTCTCCACTAATTGCGCAGGCCACCTGTTATCAACGGCACACTTCTGCTGCTTCTACACTGGTCTAAACCGATTACTCGTCACTGATCATGCCCAGATAGGAGGCGGAAGTGGGCACCATTTCATTCCATTGAAAACCCCCTTTATGATTCATCTTCCTAACTGTGCGTTCAGACCAAGACCGTCAAAAGCGTCAAGAGCGCCGGAAATCATTCATTTTCTATGGAGAGTTGGCGTTACTGGCGTCAAAAGCGTTCTGGGCGTGAGCGTGGCTTCATGAGCTTCACGGGCGTCAAAAAAAAGTTGAGCCTCAGTTAACTTTATGGTAATGAGCTATGACACGGTTCGGCGTCAACTAATCAGAATGTCAAACTCGCAGGATTGCTGCTTGTGGTTTGTTCAAATGTTTCACGTCATGGCTTTGACGCTTTCGGCGCCGAATGCACCGAACTGGGTTGAGCGTCGGGCTATGAGCTTCACCAGCGACTTTGACGCTGTTGACGGTTTTGGTCTGAACGCACAGTAACTATAAGATCTTTGGCTGTAGCGTTAGTGTAGAAATAAGACCGATAAGATAAGAGAAGATGAACTTTATTGTCCCAAAAGGGAATTTTGTCTTGGGCATTACAGTGCTGCATACAACTGCTTATCATAAAAAACACCAATTCACCCATACCACATACAGACAACAAGAATGGAATGTTGTGTCCCTAACATACTTTTAATTCTATCTATCTCTTTTGTGCTCTTTCTTTCCCTCTGTAGTTCCTGACATTGTGGAGACTCTCCTGCCATTGCTCAGCAACCCCAACCGCAATCGTCGCCAGGTTGTGACCCAAATGGTTGTCTTGGGTCTTGTGGACAGTGTTAAGGACCTGAAAAAAGAAAAGTGAGTGCGTGTGGGGAGGGTGCTTTTGTTTTCTCATTCATATTTAATCATATGCAGTGGGCTGTTTATGTCCAATGTATGAATTCAAGACTCTGAACCCCTATAGGGTTTTGTAGAAAGCAAGTCATGTGGTTAATGGAGTAGTGCCTGCCTGGTCCAGTACTGTGTGTACAATAGGTGTCATCTATTGTTTATGTGGACCGTGGGGGACATACCAGATTTGATGTCATGTATAAAGCAAAAGACTGCTGGAGAAATGTCTGGAACCACAAGTGACACAAAGCAGACGAGGGAACTGAACATTTGACCAGCGTGCTTTAATATTTGTCCTCTCTGCCTATCTCCGCTTTCTTCCTTGGCACTGCCCTGAAGGAAAGGCACACGTATTGTCTTGTGGACCGAGGACCAGGAGGAGGAGCTGCGGATGTTGTTTGAGGAGCACAGGGACTCTGATGGTGAGACCGATATGGCGTTTCTTGGTGTTCCTTGGCAACACTGCCTGGGTGGTGCTAGGGTTAGGCATGAGCTAAGGTTGGGGTTGAGGCTAGGGTAGGATTAGGTGCCTTTAAGTCGACAGTGGCAGCGCTGCCTGGAAGACGACGATGGTGGGAGTTACACCATCACCACCATTGATGATTGCAGTGTAATTGGCACGTTTTATTCATACTCACTTCACCTCGAGCTGGTGTCTGGTGAGCGTTCTGCCGCATAATGGATACCATGCATCGTCCAGGTGGATGCTACACGTTGGTAATGGTTACTTAGGTGCCTCTTTCAATGTGAAGTGCTTTAGGTCACTTGAAAATTCACCATATAGAATGCTATGTGTTGTTACTCTTTAACACTTGTTTTAGTGATTTATTTGACCATTTTAATCACTAAGCCTAAATTCATTTCTGGCCCCCATTATACCTTGCCCCTTGCTCAGGGCTGTATATGGTGTTGTAAATGTGCTCATGGTCTCACTCCCCAAATCTCGTCCCTCTGTTCCTCTCAGACATACTGGGGAACATTCTGAAGCGGTTGACGGCGAAGCGCTCTCGAGCTCGCGTGGTGGACAAGCTGCTCAGCCTGGGCCTCGTGGGCGACCGGAAGGAGCTGTACAAGAAGAGACGACGCCAGGCCCCTGGGAAGAGCGCCGGAATGGTACAGCTCTGCTCTCCGTCTGCTCCATCTAGTCTTAAGTTTTGTTTCGTTTTTTTTTATATTTATTTATTTATTTTATCCCTAGAGATTCCTCAATTTAAGACCTTTTGGAAAGCCTGAAGGCATGACTCAGCTCTTTTATACTTTTTGACATGATCTTTTATTTAAACTTTTTTTTATTATTATTATTTAGTGGGGGTTTTTTATGATCTTGTATTAAGCCATTCTGCCTCCTCCATGAAAAATTGAGATAGAGATTGCCAATGAATTCAGTCCTGTTTTTTTCTTTCCCATTCTTCTAGACTGAGGAGGACTTCTTTGCTGACCTGAGCGGGGTGCCAAGAGAGGAAGGCTTTGACAGAGATGAGGATGAGGAAGAGGAGGAGGAGTTATCTGATGAAGAGGAAGAGGAGAGTGAGAAGGAACAGCAGGTGGAGAGCAGGGTGACGCCGGTACAGAAGAAGAAAGGCAGAAGTAACAGGAGCTCGGCAGAGAAAAACGTCAACGTGGAGGCCATGGTCAGAAGCTTACAGCAGGAAGGTAAGTTAAAGGGGACTACTCTGTCCAGTCTCTAATAGTTGAAAGAATGACTGGGTACGCAGAGAGCAACTTATTGTGTGTGAATGAACGTAGCAACACTGGTTAGTTGGTTGGTTTATACTGCCATGGAACCACCTCTCAACCATTTGTGTCTCTTCACAGGCCTGTCAGGACCTCTTTTGTGGCTACAGAACTGCCTGAACAGAGCAGCAGACGATCGAGAGGAGGAAGGTACGCAGACTGCCATTTTTTTTTTTCAATAGATTTGTTTTGGTCAGTGAAATGTATGGGGGGCCCAGGAACAGAGATCTATATGAAATATTGCTGAGGTTATTTTTTTTCACTTTAAAAGTATCTTGTATCTTTGTTCACTACATTTGCCCATCACTGATTGTTACTGACCAACATTTCACATTGACTGAATACACTGTACTGACTGTATTTCCCAATAGTCACTTTTATATTTGCACCAATTTCTTTAATCACTCCTTTCTTTGGCTCTCCCAGGAGCCTTCCATGCTGTACCTCTGGTGCCCCTGACTGAGGAGAACGAGGATGCCATGGACAACCAAAGTTTCCAGAAGCTTCTGAAGAAAGTGGGCATCCGTGCCCCCGCTAATGAGCAGGTAGGTCTGAAGACCTTCTAGGAATTCCCATCACCGGGTCTTCTGTCAAACAGTATAATCCTCAATTTCCATCCATTTGTTCCTCATGTCATGGTAGACTCTGAGACTTTACAACGTGTTAATGTTTATGTCTGTAACATGTAATATGTGATGTGTTACTTGAACACTAAGGCCCGGGCTATACCGGGTCCGTGACTGAAGCCCTCCATTCGGGAGCGTAGAAATAGTTTTAAAGTTCCATTGATTACATTGTAAGCTAATTGTTGCAGCAGACGTTCTACGAACGGAGCGCTTCAGTGACGTGCCTGCCGGTGTAGCCTCCCTGTAAAGCACATGTGTAATCGGCCTGGTGTTTCCTCATTATCAGGAATCTTTCTGGAGAATCCCGATCACCATGAGTGTGTACCAGCTGAGGGGGGCAGCTGTGTCGTTGTGCCCCACGGAGGAGCCTTCAGCGGGGGCGGAGACTGCGGAGTCGCCGGAGAGGCCGGAGTCTCCGGAGCCCCAGGACGAGGCCACGTCCCACGAGCAGAGATCACAGGCCCTGAGGGCGCTGCTGCTCGCCCGCAAGAGGAAACAACCCTCCCCCGGCACCACAGGTGAGCAGGGACAGGACACACACACACACACACACACACACTCACACACACTCCCCCTCCCCCGGCACCACAGCTGAGCAGGGACAGGATACACACACACACACACACACACACACACACACACACACACACACACACACACACACACATACTCGCTCACACTCACTATCTCGCTCACACTCACTATCTCTCTATCTCCATCAATCTGTCTCTTGTGTGCTCTCTCTCTCTCTCTCCCTCTGTCTCCCACTGTTGTCTCTCTATCTCTTGCTGTCTTTCTGTCTTTTGCTCTCTCTCCCTCCTTCTGGCTATACATTAGTGTGGATCTGAAAGACTAATGTTCTGTTGTTATTGGCTTTGTCTCAGAAAAGAGTTATTTTTTTCACTTTTGTTCCGTTTTGCTGCTTACGTGTAATTCCTCACAAAATGTGAATCCATCAGTCATGCTAATCTCTTTTCTCCTCAGAATCCCCCACAGCTGAGTCTGTGTCTGGCAGTGATGAGCAGCAGTAAGAGCCTGTTCCTTTCACATTGCATGCATCTTAAGAATTTGCAGTTCAGCTGCAGTTGGTTAATTTCCAGTTTTCAGTCATGACCTCTGTGACTAACGGCCATCGTTTCTGTGGTTTCCTGCGCAGGGGAGCAGGAGCGGCCCGACCTGGTGGGAAGAGGAGCCGTGCGTTGGACAGCGATGATGATGGAGGTACTGCGCACTCACAGAATCGCTAATGATTACCATCCTTTGTTAGTACCTTGTGATCTTCCTAGCTCAACATGTAGCATGGTCCTCCATCCTTTGGTTGTTATTATGCCTTACCATACAAAATGTATTGTCAACCAGAAAGAGGCGTGCCGCTGCAAAACGGTTATTCTTGTTCTTATTTCTAGACGAGGACCCCTCTTCCAAGATGGAGGTGGGCGATGAGAGAGGGGCTGGTGATTCCGACGCCGAGGAACATTCCGCACCTGCCAAGCGTAGACGGCACCGGGTGCTGAGCGACGACGAAGAGGACTAAAACTATAGCAGTAGACTGCAGGAAGACTCGGCCGAGACGACCTCTGAACCTCACACTGCAGGAGATGGAGTGTGTGTACCGTTGGAACCACCTCTCCATTGTTTACCCAATCATTTGAAGTCTTTATGTGATGTGGCTCCAAGTCCTGGGCCTGACCACAATAGAAACTTGATTAGGTACAAACCAACCCCCCCACCCCTCTAGTGCCTGACGTAACCAATGACGATGGGTGCTTGCGAAGATTGCAGTGTCTTTTGTAATGTTGCTTTTGCGTAATTGTTTTGCGTTCTTTTTTCATGTCGCAATCTACTGCTTGGAAAACGATCATGGATTGTGTTGAGGATAACAGCAGAAACACAGAACATCCTTTTGAACATACTGCAGCTCATCCCATATTCACACAATACACACTCGAAGACTCAGGAGGGGATTCTGCTGGACCAACACTATTTATTCCTGCCATGGTGTTCTCTAGACAGGAATGTTGGTTAGGAATTTGGAGTGGTCATTTTAGTACCAGTGTTCATTCGTTTATTGGTAAATGTAAAATTTCCTTGTCATTTGTGTGTTTTCTTTTTATATCAGTGGTTCATTCTGCAAGGGAACAGATTAAAGACCTTGGATGGTGATTCCAAAGTGTGTTGTGTTACCAGGTTGGCCAATTTTACTTTAAAGATATAGTTACTTGAACAAATGAAGGTTTGGGCAGAAAATCCAACTGTACGAAGCTCTTTGTGTATTTGGCTTTTCATTTTAAGAAAGCTGTAGACCTAAAGCTTCACGAACTTCAGGTTAAGTATAGGTTCCATGTTCTGAACCTGTGCATGATAAATACATAACTAAATAAATAAAGTAAAACTATGATCGATGGCTTTGGCTTTCAATCAATATTATGCAATCCCAATACACACATGCTTGTTTTCTTTTCACTTTTTGCGCTGAATTTCACTAAAGCCCTTTCACTCATTCTCCATTTGGTCAGTGTTTAGCTAAGCATGCCTACAGCAATGGGCTGCTGTTAGAAACATGGCCTCTAGGTGGCAGTCACAGCTGACTTCCAGGTTTGCAGCAGCAGTAACATCCTCCTCCAATTTCCTGAGTTTGTTCAGGAGCTTTTGGATGTTTTGACTAGTCTGGGAACCTATAATTGAATTCTCAGATGCCAGCTCTGAGGACCTAAGGTACCTAGACCAGACAATCTGAATTTGTTTTTCTGGTTGAGTTTGCCAGTTAAGAAGACTTGATGTGCAATTTTGAATGGGGGAATGAATATACTTTAAACCTTATGATGGATAGATTAGTTCTATATCAAGTCATATAGAATAATACAGTATGTGTACAGAAAGTTGAAATGTCTCAAACTTCAAACTTTGAATCTTGTCTTCATTTCATGTCTGGAAGAACACAAAGAAATAGCCTAATACAAACAACTTGGGGGGGAAAAAAACTTTTTTTATTTCAATAAATACTTGCTTACCCAGACTAAATAAATATCACAGTTTAGCATTGGTTGGAATTAGTCACTACCAATTGGTGTGGCCTATACAAACAGATTAATTTCTTTCTGAGGTTCCAGTCAATTTCATGAAGTTTAAACAGTAAAGACCGTGAACTACAGTAAGACTTGGTCAGTGTCCAGAAGGCCTCGGCCTTCAGCTTCATTCTGTGAGTCATGGGAGTGGGCAATGAAGTGAGGGTGGATGTGGAGGATAAGGTGAGAGAAGCTGCCAGACAAAAAGAAGGGGGTTGGGTTGTGTCTGATAAAAAGGTCCTCCTTTTCTGTTTACAATTATGGCTGGTACTCCCACCTCTTTCCCCAGCTGTGGTGGGGTGGTCTCTCCCAAACCTCCACATCTGGACCACGTTAACCACTTCCTGTCGCCGATGTCCGGTGAGCCGCATGTCCCACAATCCCGCTCCCGCAAGGGGTGAGCCTGAGTGGGGAAGCACAGGAGTGGTCAGGGTCTGTGAAAACATAAACAAAGATAGCACCAAGTGTGTGTGTGTGTGTGTGAGTCAGAGAGAGAGAGAGTGACTGTTTTGCACATGTGAATGGGAGTCCTACATGACCATACTTGACCTAGTTGTATAACAATGGATAGAGGCATCACTGCACTATAGATAGATTTGATATGCGTTTCCGACAATAGCCCAAAAAAGTTTTTTTTATTTCTTAAGACAGCGACAAGCACTGCACAGTAAAGTCAGTTTTCAGATCATGTTGTCATACTGACAGCATTGTGCAAACTGACATGAAAGGTTGCTTACTTGAGAACTTGAGTTTACAGTAGAAGGCCAGCTACATGAGGGACTTGAGCAAAGAGTCTGTGGCGCTCGTCTTTCCCTCTCAGCACACAGGCAGCTGACACACAACCATGGGGGAAAACTGCCAGGTTTTATTGTCAGTTCAAAGGCTTTGTGCATACAAACTAACACAAAGCCTTGTAATTAGGCAGACCCATGTGTGTGTGTGTGTGTGTGAGTGTGTGTGTGTGTGTGTGTGTGTGTGTGTGTGTGTGTGTGTGTGTGTATGTGTGACTGACACATGTGTGAGCCATGTGCTTACATAACCTCGCACCCTGCCATGCCGGACCTCAAAAACAACTGTCTACTCCGAACCCCATTTTCCAACAGCACAGTTGAAATGAGATCATCATAACTGAGCAAACATGAGAAAGAGAGATAGAAAAAAGAGATAGCTGTGGCCTGCCTGATAGCAGTTAAACTGACATCTGACTTTCTTTTTTTTTTTGATCCAAGACAATCTATGAAGCAGGCTGAATAAAGCTCCAATTTAGGAACACTGGGCAAGCTATTCATACAGTAAATATAGTGTACACTACATCATACTCTAGCTTTCAACCCTGTAATCCACAATAAAGTCCCATTACAGTGTTAATAAAAACAACTTTGCCACAATCTTATCATAATGATACAAATAAACACAATACATAACTTAATCACAATACAATCATTCTGGATGTATATTATCGCATTTACAAGCCATGAATAAGTGTGCCTGTCAACCATAGACTGGAAAAAACTCATATCTATGACTGATGATGAATTACTCATACATTACACCGCACTTATGAATTGAGCTACAGTGATTCTGTTTTCACATTATATTCATATTGTTCCGGAATCCCCTCCAGCTGAACCTTTGACCTTCTCTTTTCTTGTTTGAACAATGTTCTTTCAGTTGGAGAACCCGCTGAGGTCCATGGATATCGTTAAGTGTTTACAATTAAAGGGAAATGGGTTGTTTTTTGCCAAATGGCAAGTAGGAGAAGGCTCTGTATAGCAGAACTGGCCAAATAAAGAATGTTTGTTCATCAAAATGTTAAGTAGTAAGTTAAAATTACACTCTTTTACACATTTTTTCTGACATAAGGTCAAGAAACCCTTTAGATAATTTACATGGAACCTTACCTTGGCTGACATCAATTCCATGATGATGTATTAATTATGACCACTGCTGCAAAAGTTTTATCAGAGGTTTTTCCCGGTGGAGTTTTCCCTGCTTTTCCCTCCACAATTTTCCTTAGTCAATTCCTGAATACCGGGGTAGGGCCTATATGTTTGACAGGCGCTCGAATCCTCATTTTTTTTGTCAGGTGCTCACATACAGTAGGCTACACACACACACATTCACACAGACAAATACAAATGCAGACACACACTCATACACAGACACACTGGAAGTGCACACACAAGCTTATACATACACACTGGCAATGCACAGTTTGAATGCACAATTTAACTTTAGCACACCTGTTTCAAGTAGCTCCTGTGTTGTTATCTTGAATTGTTAAATGCTGATTAATCAATGGGTATTTGATTCAACATGTCTGATGCAAAGAGTTACAGGAGTAGGGGGATGAACAGGGCTTGGGAAGTGTAATTAGCCGTTTACAAGGAGGAGCAGGAGTAGGCATGATAGAACATTATGTGCAATTATTTTCTTTGTGTTAAAGGCACAAAGATGAGGCAGTCATAGGCCTACCATGTGGTTCAGTTGCTTTAGTAATGTTGTATGTTGCAATGTAGTGGTTACATGTCAATATGACAGCTAGGGCGCTAAAGAAATATCTGACTTTATTAACCTTCTGTTTCTCTTGGAATGAAGGTTTTTGTACCATTATTTAAATCTTCCATTTCCTGAGAGACTTTGTAGGCCTATGTATTTTTTTGCTTTTAGCCTGCTTGTGCAAGATAAGCATTTTTGTTAATCAAACTGGACTTAGACAGTGTTTAATTGGAATAAACATCTGACTACAGTGTTGGCAATTGATTGATCCTCTCTCAATTGAGATGTAAACTGACACTTCACATCCTCAATTACCCCAATCAGTCTGTCTGTCCTAATGTCTTGCATCTTTTCAGTCAGTTCTTGTTAAGGCAATTTGCTTTGTCTGCGTTCAAATCACAGCATGACAACAAAGCAACAGCCTCATAAGGATCTCTCTTAACCAAATGAATGGCAATTTCAATATTTAATGGCAAATCAATAATTAATTAGTTGTAATCAGGATGACAGTGATTGCAATGAATAAAACATTATCAGCCTACACGCCTAATTTTGCATTGTCTAAGCTATAGGCTACTATTTGAGGCTTGTGTGAAGGGTCCATCTCTCCCTCCTTTTCTGAGTTTCATACAACCGACAATAACAGATGGTCTTTTGGCTATGATGTCAAAACGTTTTCAGCTGTTGGCTGGTTGCAACTCGCAAGACGAGGGAGGGAAGGGCTGAGAAGTCCTCCAACAACACAGGCAAGAGAGGAAGAGAAGCCCATGGGTACCAGAAGTGAGTGAGTGAGTGAGTGAGTGAGAGAGAGGAAGAGAGAGAGAGAGAGAGGGAGGGAGGCTTGAGAGCCAGATAACTTTTTCCAGACGTGACTAGCTAGCCAACTGGCTACTTTTGCTAGCGTTAGTTAGACACTGCAGGGAAAACAAGGACTATGAATAAACATTAAACATTGAGCGACTCTGGACAAGCTCACACAATAGTCTATCCCTTCTTTTTGTTATTTTTTGAAAGGACAAAAGCTAGCCGACTGTAGTAGCCTACTGTAACCCGTTTTTCTGCTAACGGCTGAGTCGACAACATTTTTGAATGGACATAATTTAGCAATCATCTTTTGGCTAGCTTATTTAATTTGTTTAACTGGTGTCCTACTTTATTCGCCAGTCAATGCCTGTCCATTCCCACGGAAAAGATAGACCCCCGAAGCTGACGTGAGTCGGTAAGTCAAACTAACACTCTTTCTCATTCTTACTGGATATAATGTTAACTGTAATCAGGACATTGCGGATATTTTCTTCAACGAGTGGAGAAAAACTATTTGACCTAGTTTTAAAAGCTGAAATTTGCCAAGTTCAGATGCTGCTTCGAACAGTTATCGCTGCCTACCTTTCCTGCACAGTTGCAACGTAGGAAGTAAGTTAGCGGTATTCAGATAAAATATAACATTCATAATAACGTTAGGCTAATGTTAAACTCGGTTTGGCAATATTTTTGATTTGTTTTACTAAGGAATCTAGAACTACGTGAAAAATAACTAGCCGCTGCGCTGAGTTCTGTAGCGACATTGGGGACCGTGCTAAATAAGCAACCTGTGTTATCTTAGAGGATTTCTGACGACTATCATTTGACAGTGACTGTACTTTGCAAATGTGTCTGTTTACATTTTCAGGTAAAGTCAACCTCCTCATCTGACGTAGGCTATCACAAAAAATCAGTCAGCTTTAACGCTGCCACTATTTCTAAGGTCCCAGGCTTTGGCTGGGGATGACTTGAAAGCACTTGTGGATGTATGTTTAGTGGTGGGAGGGTGCCTTGCTTTTGGGGTGTAATGATAGCTTGGGTCCCCTCTGTGGCAAAGTCACACCGCGTCTCCAGTTTCATCCCCCCCACACACTCGCTACCCCCTCATCTCTGTCAACCCCCAGTTGGCTTGGGCCAGATGGTGCTGACGAGGGCACCCTGAAAACACTCAGACAGTTAGGGCCCTACCCCTTGCCAGGATTTCAACGAGGTAGCAGCCTATGTTGATGAGCAGCTAAAAGCAGTCACTGTCGGTCTCAGTGATCATCAATTTGACCTACTGAAAGAGAACCTAATATTGTCCGCCTGTAGAATCCTCTATCCTGCCCTCATGACCTCATCATGATTATCTGGCCCAAAAGGTTTGTCCAAGACTTTTATTCTCCAAACAAAAGTAATGAATCAGTCAATATTATCCTTGCCTCGGGTATTTGCTCTACTGGAATTGACTGGTCTGTTTTTTTTTTCACATCCTTGACCTTGTCCTTCAGCAGCTGCGTTATTATTTAAGTCCCTGGGAAACCAGGTGAGGGAAGCCTCTAACTTGTCAAAAGCCTAAGAGTCAAATCAGTTTAGAAGCTATGAGATCCAGCTGTTTCTCCCTGCTCCTCCTCCCAAATCCATTGAGGGGTCCACATTTGGATGGAGAAATGCACAACAAAACACCGTCTCTCCCTCTGGGCTCTGGTCCATAGCTTTATCTGGCCTCTAGAAACCAAATCCATTAGATACACAGGTTGCATGTGGCCTAAAGCTTGCCAAGCTCAGCTGCACTGAGCCCAGCTCGGCAAGATCAGTGTGTCTGTGGGATGAAGTCATTCCCCTGCTTGCCTGATATTCTTTTGTGAGAGTAACTGTTGAAGCCTTGTGTAGTATGCATTTGAACAGCAGATTAGACTCTAATCAGTTTAAATGTTTGCATTGTGGGGACTGAACGTTTAAAAGATATCTGTTTCTGTTCTTTTATTTAGATGACTCCTTTATGATATGAGGTTAAAGAGGTCTGATGCTGGTCTGACCTACAGTAACGCACAGACTAACGCACAGACTATCAGTATTGTCTAACAGTTTTTTGGAACACCACAGACAATCTCAGGGTTGTAGGTTTGGATAACATGTTTTATAACAAGTTTTATGAAGTAGTAACTTAACCGCAGAAAAAAGATTTGTAAAAGTTTTCGCTGTATTAGCTGATATTATTACGAGTAATTTGCCAAAAATGCAAAGGAATCTGTGATATTCCGATATAGGTTATCCCACCTCCAATTTCACCAAATTATAACCATTACAACTGCACTACATCAAGAGTGAGGCTAGATTGTCTTTTCCTACCCTTACTTTTAGGCATCTTTGGGGGATGGGCAGGGTTTTGAACACAGGATCCTTAAGAAAGGAGTCTCTGAACTGAAGTTGTGTACTGAAAACAGCTGCATATACTAGTTGGGTTGAGGATGAGGCCAGTTCGCTCTATAAGGGCATGGTATGGCTGTCTTCTGTTCCCTGTCTGCATTGTCATCTCCTTAAGGCTCCGGGTGTTTGTTTTAAGAAGATTCCATGAATTGTCCAGTTGCTCATTGCAGACTCAACGTCTCAATGCAATCGACCCCTTCAATACCCCCACCCCCCCATCCCCACCCCCCTTTTTTCAGTTGGCATCTCCTTGACCTTTGTGTGGCATATGACTGTCTCTCTCATTCATCTCAGCTGACTATAGAGCCTTTGTGTGGAGTTGATTTTTATCAGAGCAAAATGACCTCTAACTTCCTGTAACTCACCAACTGAATTACTCCTCCTGGTATGTTGTCTTTCTCCCATCATGTAACATTGACCGCAAGCAAGACACTGAGTTATGCTGTGGCCTATACACACTACTTTCC
Source organism: Sardina pilchardus (assembly GCF_963854185.1). NCBI lineage: Eukaryota > Metazoa > Chordata > Actinopteri > Clupeiformes > Clupeidae > Sardina > Sardina pilchardus. The sequence continues at coordinate 15,815,462 of NC_085002.1, read as the reverse complement.
TACAAGTGTTTAACGGGGACCCCCGAAACAGGTTTGGAGACTGAATCATCTGTTCAAGGCTAAAATTATTAAGCATAGCCATGCTTGTGAGGACTAACCATGAGACTGATCAGAGAGCAGTCCAGTGTGGTATTCCCTCCCTGGCAGAGGCCAGAGCCACTGAGCGAAACAAGGAGAGCTCTGTGTAAAAGTGCTGGTGTGTACAATGCGCCCAGCGGCCCAGCTCGCCCTAGCCCTCCATATCCTGTTTCTGCCCACCCTGGCCCTTTCATCCTGAACCCTGTCGTCCGGCTCTTGCTTCAGACCTTTTCCATAAAGCCAGATTATCATTCCATGTCTTGCCGGTATGCCGCCCCGCACCCTCTAGGCCACACTTTTCCCAATCCCTTCACTGAGTCCTTATTGAGTGACTGGGCTTAACCCTAATTCCCAAATCTACACAGATGGGCCTACCTGACACCTACCTTTTTGAACAGCTACCCTTTGTTTTTAACTCTTCCAGATTTTGGGAAGTGATATAGCCTCCCCAACAGGAAATATTTATAGTGTTGTTATCGTCTAGTCATCATAATTACTGTACTACGACACTGTTATTAATGGAAAATAGTCAGTAATATATCAAATATTGTATTGATGATAGAATGAGGTACTGTAAGGATACCAGGAAAGGTATTTGTAGGTTATGAATATGTTACACATGATATAGGCCCCATGATACACCAGACAGGTGCTAATAATAGATTATCTTACATGTGGGCCAGCTGCCTCATATGCAAGGAAGCGCTCTCAAGTGAGAACAAATCCCTTATGTACAGTCTGCCTTAGATCATACTGGAAGTTCGGTTAATTGAGAAGTCAGAACTGTTTGTCCTACCTTAGGACATGTTTTAGAGCAAAGTATGTGGTCTTGAAAATGAAAAACCGCAATCAAACCATGCGCTTTATAGAATTCTAATGACACTGGTAAGCAAATTCATGTTAGACATGTCATCATGATGACAGTCAGGGTCTTCGTGGATTAGGTCAAGATCTTGAAGGTCATAAAATGAGTCTCTTTGGTCCCATATGAAGACACATTTGATTGCAAAAAGGGGATTTCTGAGCTTAAAGTTGATTGCTAGAGTTTTACAAAAGAAGTCCTTCTTCCTGGTATTTCATTTGCTCCTTTACAGTGAAGTTTAAATTAGTTTATCTTTTTTTTGTTCCTCAAGCTATACATTCACACCCTCATGTAGGACGTGTCTGGGTCTAAGATATCATTCTTAGTGGGTGGGTGTTTTTTTCTAATTTTCATGTTTCTTATTACAGTGAAAAACATGCTGTACTCACAACACCTGATCGGAACACGTAGTTTATTTCAATATCCATGCCCGACTCTTTCTCATAGATTGTGTACGTGTGTGTGTGCGAGGTGAACATCTACTGTACACGAGCTTTGGAATGCGTGAGAACACACTGGCTAGATAGACTCGCCGGCAAAGTAAATCAGTGAGTTTTACTGTATATTTTTCGACTAGCGCCACTCCTTAAATATACCCCCTCATTTAAGCTCCTTGAAATAGCCTCTGCAGAGCGCGAGGAGGTGTGAGTTGTGCAGAGGAAAGCTGACGCTCCCATAGGAGTTGTTTAAACAGAGAAGGATAAGGACTACACTGATGGGGAGGAATGGTGGTGGTGGTGGTGGTGGTGGAGGAGTTGCATTATGGTCTGGGCGATAGGCATTTATTTGAGGCTGGGATTCCCTCCCTTCAAGGAGCTCCTGGCTATAAATTGTCATAAATGACAGACTTGACCTGGAAGTGGCTCAGACCCAGAGGCTCGGCCTCCGTGGGAGTCAAGGTTACTATATGTGTTAGTGTGTTTATTGCGTGGGCATTTGCACACATGTAATATGCCGCTATTTTAGGTGAAGATGGTTATGGTTACGGTTATGGTTATAGTATTTCGCAGATGCTTTTGTACAAAGCGACTTACAGAATATGAACAAGATGTTTCCATTATCTTGTGTCCTGTATGCCAGTGCATTGAGGGTCCTTGTTGGATGAGAGTGGTTATACAGTACAGGCTAGGCTTGCACAAGTACTTAACTTTATGTAAAGTACTCTCTCTTTGTTCTCTCTCTCTCTCTCTCTCTTTCGCTCTCTTTCTTTTTCTCTCTCTCAGTAAGGAGCTCTCCATGCAATCTCCTAACAGAAAGAGCTCCATTGTGTGGTGCTTCTACAGAGGCAGGCGTGGAGCGTAGAGAGCCTCTGTGGCTTTCGTTTGGGAAGAGCACAAGCACTATGACTCCCTCAATGACACATCCCTCTCCCATCTGTAAGCACCAAACCCAGCGCAGAAATATGCTTGATGTCAAATTAGTTTCCTACCCTCCATGCGTTGCCTGTGTCGATAGCATCTGCCAACCACTGTAGCATGCAACATATGTGTCACACATTTGGAGATTATGTAAGCTGTTCCCAATCTGAATACTGTATGTGGCTGGTGATTGTTATATGAGTTCTTACAAATCCTCTAAAGCCCTCTAAGAAGCATATGCTCATGGATAATGTGGAATTTTATAATCATCCCAAGGTGTAAGAGGATAAGGTCCAATGGTGAGAAGTTGTGTCACTAAGATGCATTTTGTTGCTATTGGGGATGTTCTAAGTTTGAAAAAGAATGCTGTTGATACCCTACAAGTCAGTATGACCAAACTTTCACTGATAGATGTTTCTGGGAGGTTATTGAATGTTTTCTTTTTTTTTTTTTTGCCCTTTCGCTCTGCTCTCTATTTGTTTTATTCTTTATACTTGCTCTCTCTTTCTTCTTCTCTCTCTCTCTCTCTCTCACACACACACTCTCTCTCTCTGACAGTCTCTTTTCTTCCCCTTTTCGTCTTCTTCAGTGCAAGTGGTTCTCATTTGAAGGCAGAAAGGGCAGTAAACAGTCAGGACTTTGATGGAGGGCGCTTCTCTCTTTTTGGCCCAGGCAGAGTCCTGAATTGTGAGGGTGGGGGGTTGGTTGTGTCGTGGGGGTGGATGTGAGGGAGGTGGGGGGTTTAGAACAGAGTGGATGAGAGGCCTTGCCAAAAACGCTGCAGGTTTTTCCCTCATTCGCTCTCGGAGGAACAAAGTGTTTTTTGAGAGGCTGGGGGAGAGAGACAGAGAGAGATAGAGAGAGAGAGAGAAAGAGAGAGAGAGAGAGAACAGATTGGAAAAAAGAGGGACATTGAAAGATGATGTGGAAGCTCATTGTCATCACAAGATCTAGGTTTAAGGACTTTGGTTTAGAAAAAGTGACTTACTGTACACTGAAAAGAATTCTCTGAAAAGTACTTTGTTTAGTGACCAAATGTCCTTGTAGAGACACGCCACCAATATTGTCAGCATTGTTCTTCATTGTTATAGAAAACGTGTAACTGAGGCTAGTATGCTAGTGTGTTTTTGCAGAACCTTCAGCAATTTGTCAGCACACGCTCACACTCAATCACACACGCAAACACGCACACACACACACACACACACACACACACACACACACACACACATTCAGACACAAACTGATTGCCTGTCATTCTGCAAGAGCCCTTCATGTTATTGTGCCAGAATTTTTTGGATCTGGATGAGAAGCTTTTTCTTGTCCATTCACACGTCCCTCCCTCCTCCCCTTCCTCCACTCTGCCGATGAGCAGAGACAGAGAGCCCTATTGATCAGATCCAGAGGCTTCATCACAAACAACACCCTCAGCAGCGCCTCCGCGCTGCATGTCACGGCATGGTCCAGCCCGGTCCGAATGGCACACAGGCCGCCAGAACCATCGCGGTACTGACCCAGACGGCCAGCCACCTAGAATCGTACAGTCTGGCCTTATTAGTGGCTGCCCTCGGTCTGCCCTGTCTGTCCCATACTGCTCTGTCCCTTAGCAGTGTGAGGACTGTGTTAGCAGGAGAGTAATCCCTATGCTAACACATGGCTCCACACCGTTTGTTATTGCAGTTGATGCAGTGTTAATATTTGCCTTGGAGAGCCCGTCGCTCTGAAAGAAAGAGAAGTTTCTGGAATAGCCTTGGGTATAGCTGGGTGTTGTAGGCCTACTCTTCTATATGGAGTGCTTGTGTTCGTGTGTATGTCATTTGAAATGATTCCAGTAATATCTTTAAGTTGACCTAACGTCCTGCTCAATTTCAGGGTATGAGAGTCTTGCATTTCGCAAATTTGCTGAGTCATGGAAGTGAGATGTTTTTCTGCTGGGTGGGGGTCCCATACCAGTGATTGAATTTGCAGTGGACCTCTACTTAACATTGGAAAATGTCATATGATTGGCACATCCCCTACACTGTATCACTGTAGTGAATGCATTGCGACTAATTCATTTTCCCTAATTCCTTGCGATTGTTGACTGCTACAGAGTGCAGTGTAATTTTCAAGATTTAAACAAATCCAAACTAGAGGTAGAGGATGTAGTAAACTGACATTTTCTCTTTTTAGAGTACTACTGAGGGTAGGCTAACATCTTTGAAGTGTCACTTTTAACACTCTTGATCTTGTACTGTTTCTTCTTTAGCTTTTTGCTTCAGGCAGTCACATAGACATCCATAAATGTTCCAACCTAATAACTGACAGAAGCTGGGACCGTCCCGTTCTGTGTGGTTGGGGTTTCCAACTGACACTAAAAGTGGAGGTCAGTAATATGTTTGTGATGTAGGCTCTCTTCTTTCACTTCCTGTTCTACGGCTTTACTTCCTGCTTCCTGGCCACGAGGGAAAAGGTCAGAGTACGACGGCCTGATGCCATTGATCCGCACTTCCTGTTCTCCAAATGGAGCTTCCCATGGAGAGGGGACGGAGGCTGGGGGTGCGGTTTATATGAGACGAAGTGTCATAGGTCACATTCCCCTGTATTGCATAGGGTCAAGCAGGGTCATGGAATTAAAAGATAATGCCATCCAGTAGTGGATTGGGCTGGCTGTGCTTTTCCGGCTCATATTGTGGGTGGTTATCAGTTTAATTTCAAATGTCAAGACTCATAACTCTATTTGGTAAAGTCAGGCGTAACCTTGGTCTATGCCTCCTGTCTGTGTGGATTTAATGGCAGTAATGACCATGTTACAGATGTTTACTTTGTTCCTTGTATGATGGTATTCTGTCTCTGTCATCCTCATTATCCCTACATTTGGCAGGGTGTACAAAGTATCAAATTAGATTTAAACAGTGACGACACTTCTCTGTATGTAGTATGAAGAACAGATGAACCAGATAAGCAGTGTTTATGAGATTTTTCATTTTCTTGAGGGTAGCAAGAGAAACCTTAAATATGTTGATTACATCTATGGTCATCAGTCTGAATTGGCTTGAGTCTCTGGATATTCTCTGAACCACTTGAGAGCATGTTTACATCAGACTTTGCACATGTTTGGACATAATGATTTGTTGTGATCGTGGGACACAAATACAGGAAAATTAGTGCCTGCCTGTCCTGAGGTTATTTTGAAATGGTCATAAAAAATAAGCCAGAACTAAAGGTTTGGCTCAGCCTATTTGTCAGTTTCAATTTGTTGTGCTTGAGTGTGAGGCTTTGTGTTTATGCCTTGCCACCATGTGTTTCCAAAAGGTCATTTGAAGCGTCCATATTGCATGTCTGAACAAGCAAGTGGTACAGATGTAAACGATCTTTGATTTGCAGATGCCATGGGTGTTTGTGGTCAAGATACACACACACCCTCACCCTCACTGGCAAGTACACTGGCAAAGACTTTTATGCCCTTCACGGAGTACCAGCTGGCTTGCGGGGGAACAGCTGGAGGGGGTGATGTTGGGCTGAGGAGATGCCCAGCTGCCTGGGGTTCCTATGGCCCTCCTCAGTGCCGGTGGAATTCCACACGCCCAACCCTGAGACCCCATGTACGTCCCCATTAGCTATGCTGAAAACTCTGGGCCCAACCCAACCCAACCTGCCCTGCCTTGTTCAGCTGTCCTCTACTCCGGCGTGGGGAGGTCAGAGTGGGAGACAAGTTCAGCCACGGTGGATAACCAAATCCTGTCCTGGCTTCACCCTCAGCTGTCTCCTGTATGTTACAGCAGGTCGATCTGCAAGGGGTGGTTTCTCCGATAGCGCCACGTGTAGTTCCCTGTGACATTCCACGGAGGGACTCGCCTGATCATATGTAAACGTGTCGGGTCTCAGAGATGGTCATCCTCCTCCAGTCCCACTCTTCCTTCTACTATTGTACTGTGGAAACGAGCCTGCTGTTTGGGCATGCTTAATAACTTCCAGCTCTTTCCAATATGACACGGACACACTTAAAGGGATATTCCGCCATTTGTGGAATTACGCTCATTTTCCACCTTCCCTCGAGCAAAACAATCGATATTTACCTTGTTCCCGTTCATCCAGCCATTCTGTGAGTCTGGCGATACAACTTTTAGCTTCAGCCTAGCATAGATCATTGAATCGGATTAGACCATTAGCTTCTCGCCTGCTAGCTTCATGTTTAAAAGTGACTAATATTTCTGGTAATTTTCCCATTTAAAACGTGTGTCCTCTCAAGTTAGAAAGTGCAATAAGACCAACTGAAAATGAACCCTGCCGTTTTTCTAGGCTGATTTGACATGGAACTACATTCTCATCTGGCGTAATAATCAAGGCAACTTGCAGCTACTGGCACTACTACTGCTTGATGTCTATGGGGACTATTTTCAGATGCTGCGTACGATATCACTGCGCCTATGGTATGTTTGCAAGTTGCCTTGATTATTACGCCAGATGAGAGTGTAGTTCCATGTCAAATCAGCCTAGAAAAACGCCAGGTTTCATTTTCAGTTGGTCTTATTGCACTTTCTAACTTGAGAGGAGACACGTTTTAAATGGGAAAATTATCAGAAATCTTAGTCACTTTTAAACATGAAGCTAGCAGGCGAGAAGCTAATGGTCTAATCCGATTCAGTGATCTATGCTAGGCTGAAGCTAAAAGTTGTATCGCCAGACTCACAGAATGGCTGGATGAACGGGAACAAGGTAAATATCGATTGTTTTGCTCGAGGGGAGGTGGAAAATGAGCGTATTTCCAAAAATGGCGGAATATCCCTTTAACAGGGTCACTGGGTCATTCTGTTTAGGAATGCCAGATTCTGGTTAAGATGCATGAATTTCATTCTCTGAAAGGCCCAGTGTGTGTGTTGACTTTCCGTGAAGTTTTAATGAAACCGTGAAGAAACAGCTGAATGAGGCTGGATATTGCCTCTGTCGTCCTCTCTCTGCGCGTTGGGTCAGGCAAGGGGTAGCGAGGCTCTCACTCCAGGCCACAGCTGACTAGAGAATAGGTCAGAATCCGGACCACACTACCAGGGCCAGGCCTAAATCTGGTCCAAAGCAGCAGGAGTCTTGCAGGGTCCCGTCCAGTCAGTGGACTGGGGCCTGCACACAGTCTCAGCTGTCGTCTGTTGGTCACGGCCTGCTGGCCAGGGAATGAGGTGGCACTGGTTCAGCTATGTTGAAAACCTGGATCCGATCATTCGGCATAGACCTGCCCTCCTGTCCTTTGTGATGTGGAAATGAGGTCAGAGGCAAGGGTCGTTGCAGAAGCAGACTCCAGCCCTGAGCAGTCTTTCACCAAACACTGACTAGTGTTACCAATTATTAATAATGAATGATTGATTGAAAGATTATTGTCATTAAAATATAATTTATTCATAGGTCCATTATTATCATCAATAATGAAAGGGTACATTTCCTGCTGAGTTTATTGTTATTTAAAATGTTTATTTATTGATGTACGTGACGTTCATAAAGGATTGCTAAGTGTTCTTGTAATAATGTAGGCTACTTGAGAAAAGAGTTTCATGATCACTAGCCGATGTGCATTACTAGAGCTGGCCGCATTTAATGTTTTGAAATACTGTATCAGTCTCTTTCTATGCACTAGCCCACCACTTCCGAGACACTCTAATGTTGTTATTGTCCGGTCGTCAATTTGGCTGTCCAGATGGCTAAGGCCATGGTCCAGTGACCATCATCTTGGACAAAAGCGAACCAGCAAGTAAGCTTACACCAGTGCGCTTTTTAACGAATCACAATATCATCTTGCCCCACACACACACACACACAAACACAGTTTCCTGTTTGATGATGGTCACACAGCCATGACTGACTGATAAGGGGGCACCGAGCGCTGCTGTGCGGTTGAGTCTTATCGCGCTGACATCTGAGCAGTACCCAGCGCAGACACAGAAACCCAGGCCCTGCTTAATGGGACATAATACGTGCCGCTCCTTCAGGGGGTAAACAGCAGGCCTCTCCAGAGAGCGCAGCTCTCAAAAAAAGCAGCCCAAGTGAAGTCCCTTTGCCAGAGCCTCCTCTGGGCTTGGTTATATCCAAGCCATGGGCTACTGGCCCGTGCCAAATATCTCAGAGGCAAGACATGGAAAAAATGTCATTGTGTCCTATCTAACATGAGAGAGGGAGAGAGAGAGAGAGAGAGGTAGAGCGAGAGATAGAGGGAGATGGCAGTTCTGGCATTGTGCTAGTTTCCAAACACACACACACATACAGCCGAAATTAGCTATGCACACACACTCACTCACTCACATATGCTTGTATACACACAGAAATACTTGGAAACCAAGCAACATGCAGTCTGCAGGAAACTATGTGAACCAGTTAACACAACTATTAGACGGCACTGATGCTGGCCAGTGTATAATTTAGAATGTTATGCAGACCACTCACACAACACAATCACATACAGATACACAAATGCAGTTCTACTCGCATGTTGCCACACACTCACAGATACACAAATGCACTCCTACTCGCATGTTGCCACACACTCACACATACGCACACACACACACATACACACACACAATTTCTGCTTGATCCTCTTTCTCTCCCAGCAAGGCTGCTGTTCTGGTGTGGAGGGGGTCGAGGCAGGGGCTCTGAATCTTTGTGCTGCCTCATAAAGACTCTATTCTCTGAGTCATGCACACACACACTTTCACGCCACATAATCTCTCTCTCTCTCTCACTCTCTCTCACTCTTTCACACAGACACACACACACACACACACATCCAGGCACACACCACCACCACATATGCACACATATACACATACACAGGCTCACACAGGCTTTCACACTCACATATTGTACACTGTCACACATATCTCTGTCGGCGGACTCATAACACAAATCCACTGACCAACACGCACGCACACACACACACACACACACACCCACAGCTGGTCTTTGTGAAAGACCTTGGGACAAAGAGCTGACAGACACATGGATGAGAGTGGGATGAAAGTTTCTGTCCGAGGATTGTGCTTGTGTGCACGCATGAATTATTTTGCATATCTGAGCGTGTCTTCAAGTGAGCTTCATATGCAATTCATACGTCTGTCTTTGCTTTGGGTGGACGCGACGCTATTCATTTGTCTGTCTTTGTGAAAGTCTTTGTGTCTACTTAGGCTTGTGTATGCGTGTGCACAGATCCAAGTATATATCACATTTCAGTCAGATTTAATGCCACTATTGTCCACAGTTTTTTTTTCTCTGAAACATTGAGAAGGCTGACACACACACACACACACACACACACACACACACACACACACACGCATACACACATACACTCAGGGGGCTCCAGAGCTTTCATATGGCCAGGTCATTACCATCGGATCTGTGTGGGCTGGGCAGACATTTAGAGAATAGAGTCGAGCTGAGCAAGTGGAACTAGTTAAAAGTTTAAAACATGCAACTATTAGAACAGCACTGATGCTTGGCAGTGTTATAATTTTCAATTTTAAGCAGAGCACTCACGCAACACAATCATATACACATGCACAAATGCATGTTGCCACACACACAATTTATGCTTGATCCTCTGCTCTAGTGGAGTCGAGCTGAGCAGGGGCACAGAACAGAAGTGGGCCAGCGTGCGTCCACTGGAGACCAGACAGGAACCAGAGGAACTGAGTCAGTACTGACTGGGCCACGCTCTCCCTCTCTCCCTCCGTCTGTGGAGAAAGAAGGGGGGGGGGCAAGGAACATATAAACAACTTTCCAATCAGGCTCTCATTCCTTCCACGTCGACTCACGACAAGCAGGGTTGTGAGTCTGCCACTCAGAACAGCAGCATGTAGACAGACAGGAGATGGGGTTGGCGAACGGCTTTTACTTGAGAGAATTGTCAGGGCAAGAGAGAGCGAGAGAGATGTTTTACACGGTGTCACATTTAAATGTGGGACAGAGTGCGGTTGAGAAAGAAAGAAAGACAGAGTGAGAGGGGGGAGACGGAGAGTGAGAGGGAAAAGAGGTGGAGTGGGGCCAGGGCCTGACTGTTTTTCTCCTGTCCTGAAAACGTGAGTTCGTTGTAATCGGATCGTGAAGGGGGTGAGATCATTAGTGAGGCTTTCCAGCGAAACTGGGGAGAGAGAGAGAGTGAGGGAGAGAACGAAAGAGAAGGAGGCCACCCTTATCCCCAGCCTGTACCTCCCCTCCGAGCAACACACAGGGAGCAGATTTAACCCTTCACTCAACCCCCCCTAATCCACAACAGCTCTCCGCAGCTCAACAGAGAACTTGACCGCTCTGTTCAGTCCTCCTGGGGCCGTGTTTTTCAACGCAGCCAGTTCCAGTTAGGCGGAGTTAATCACAGGGTTCTGAGGCATCAGTTTGCACCATTGTTTTGGGCAAAAAGAGGGGTGTTTGTGAAGTAAGAGAATGAATGAAAACAGGTATTTCCAAACATGGCATGATGAAAAAGAACACCAGGAAAGGGTCTGGGCTTTAGAGATAAACAGGGCACCACCTGGCTTTGCAATTTGAAGTGTAAACTGCCAGTGACTGCCTGAGAATAGCATATTTGGCTGATAAAGTGTCGTTGACATGATGTTTATGAAGCCTGTCTAAATCCAGGTATTTCAATGGAAGGAAAGTGAGAAGAGAGTGTTTGAAAGATTCTATAGCTCTTTGTGTAAATTCCATGAAGTTTTGAATCACATCAAGATTATATTGTTTTTGTGTAAAAGTTGGAAAATAAATCATTATTTACAATTGAACATGTGACCTCAGCGCCAAACCTTTACATGTTTAGATATGTTTTTTATTTTTCCTGTAGACCCGTAGCCCATACATTTGGTATGTTCCAGCTATTCTGGGTCACTCTAGGAGACCATAGTGCACACTATGTTTTCCTGGTGGTTGCTATGGCACCATGTTGTTACTGTATGTTTTTTTTTTTTTTATTGAAATACGCTTCTTCCTGAAAATATGTTTCCTTTAGCAGGTCCACTTTCTCTCAGCGGGCCAAACTCCTGGTCATGTGGCAGTTACATTTTTCCAGCACTTCATGCAGCAGCACAGTAGAGTGTATTGTGTGTGCTGTGCACCTACATGCGATGTACAGGCTGCTGTGTGCAGTGTATTTTAAAGTTAGGTGAGCAAACATGTGCAGTCACCTGAACACCCAGGGGGGAAAGTCGCGGTTGGCTGGCAGGTTTCACACTCTCTTTGAAGTGTGTAAAGAAGAGGTGGCAGGGGTCGCAGCAGACCACATGCTGCCTGCGACGCTTTGAAGCGTCTCTGTGGCACGCCTATGGAGTGGGTAGGAACAGGCATCTCATCGCCGTGGGCGGTAAAGACAGCCTGGCATAGCTGGGTGCCATCTGTGGAATCTCATTAGGTTGTGTGGCACCCTAAGTGTATTGGGAGAACTTTTTTTTTTCAGGGTCTACAGTGAGGAGAACATGTATTTGATACCATGCTAAAGTTGACTAAAAAGAGGAATATAAAATCATCATTTGACAATTGATCTTAATGTCTTAATTCAAAAATTGAGTAAAAATAAAACCGCTAACTACCCCAATTTTCTTTGTGAATGAAGAATGTTTCGTAAATAAATAAATGTTCTTCCTAAATGCTAGGGGGAAGGAAGTATTTGACCCCCAATGTAACCCTATGGGAATTTAACACATAGGGTTAACATTGGGGCAGGCAGATTTTTATTTTTTAAGGCCAGCTATTTCATGGATTCAGGTTATTATGCATCCTGATAAAGTTCCCTTGGCCGTTGGAATTAAAATAGCCCCACGTCATTACATACCTTTCACCATAGCGAGAGATTGGCATGGTGCTTTTTGCAGTAGGCCTATTAGCCTGTTTGATGCTCATTGAGCTCAATGCAAATCAAACAGGCTAATAGGCCTACTGGAAAAAGCACCATGCCAATCTCTAGCTATGGTCAAGGGTATGTGATGATGTGGGGCTATTTTAATTCCAAAGGCCAAGGGAAATTTATCGGGATGCATAATATCCTAGATCCATGAAATAGCTGGTCTTTAAAAATAAAAATCTGCCTGCCCCTATGTTAACCCTATGTGTTAAATTCCCATAGGGTTACATAGGGGGTCAAATACTTCCTTCCCCTAGCATTTAAGGAAAACATTTATCTATTTACGATACATTCTTCAATCACAAAGAAAATTGGTGTCCTTGGCGGTTTGATTTTTACTCATTTTTTAAATTAAGGCATTAAGATCAATTGTCAAATGATGATTTTATATTCCTGTTTTAGCATGGTATCAAATACATGTGCTCCTCACTGTATATGGTTCCTAACTACACACCCACACCACTAATTGCTAGTTGCTTTGTTCTCCTGGAGTTGGATCTTTGGTCTGAAGATGATGGTGCAACCCTAAAAGAAGCAGAGGTTCTTGGGTGGTTCTTTGTTTACATTCAAGGCTTCCTGGTATTGTGACTATTTTCAAGAGCTTTCTGTGGAATGGGTCAGTGCCCTGTTACACCTGTTCCCAAAATTGCACAGTCTCTCATTTACATCGAGCTTACTCTTTCCTTCAGTGTTTTGTTCTTTGGGTGAAAAGTGAAAACGGCAAAACGCTCTTTAGGTTTTGTCTGTTCTGTCCGAGTTGTCTGTTCTGTCGTACTATGAGCATTACAGCACTTTCGACCTCTGAAGAATCCACTCCAGGAATAACTATTTTAATACATTCTGACTAAAAGAGGAAGAAGAAAGAAAGAAGAGGACACCAGAGCTAAATTCATGAAATACCCAAAGTTCTACATATTCTAAAGTCCTTGTACTCAGTAGGTTGTCTCATTAGGATCTCCTCTGCCTGTGAATTGAACCTCTCATGACATTGAATGATGTAGAGTCAGTTTTATTTCTCTAGACATAGCACAACATGGCAGTAAGCAGTGTGTTGCAGTCAGCTGATGAATCACCCACAAATGTTTATAGAAGCGGCTCCAAGTAAAATGCAACAGTATTTACAGAAATTAATCACGCTCTCTCTCTCTTTCTTTCTTGTAGGTCCTGTGAAAGCCTTGCGATGAGTCCCAGATAGCAACACTCCAGCTTCTACCACCCCGTCCCTTCTAGGCCCGGTCTTGCCCCATTTCTCTTATCACCCAAAATGGCCGACCCATCAGATCTTGTGTCCGACGGGGCCGTGCCTGACGAGCCGAGTAACCCCTGTCTCCTGGAGATCGAGAGGAAGTATGAGATCATCCCTGCTGTCATCTGCTCTATGTGCTGCCTGTTCGGCATCATCTACTGCTTCTTCGGTAAGAGTTCTCAAAAGGTCATCAGAGGTCACCTGGGAGTTGAAAGAGTTGTTAAGGATCATAACCGTGACATGTTGTCTTAGAGGGAATGTTCTCTGTACCTGTCACATTGTGACATTATGTTTTCATTAAGTAAACATACAGTATATTCTGCTTTTGAACAAAAAACAAGATGCAATTTCTTTTTAGTTCTATGTTTGTCATACTAAATAGAAAAATATTTCAAGTAGAAGTGCTTAATACTTAAACTAAGCAAGAGCAAAATGTAGCGTGTCCTAAATGATCATTACAACAACAGATGAGCATCATACTGTGTCCCCACATCACACAACCTTCTGTGAACATGTTACTCACAGCCAAGTGTAATTACAAACAGAATCTACGTCTGTCTCCTCTCACAAATCAGCACAGCTCATCTCAAGCGATTATGACTGTATGTCTCCAACACCACACCTCTGTAGTTATGTCACTCTGGCAATGCACACGCAGTTAATGGCGCCACGTGCTTGTCCGGCCAAACCGCAGTTTGTATTAAGTATTAAATTAGACAATGCACGCCATCAAATTAGGTTTTTAGCACAATTAGGCAATAGTGCAGACTGGGCAGGGCCAGAGCAACAGGGAGTCGCTTAGTCAGTGATACGGAGCATTGGTTACAATAAGAATGAGGTCATTACCACATCTTAATTCAATAAAATTTGATTAAGGGTTTGTTTGTGTGAGGTAAGCAATCTGGCCTCCCTTGAACAGATGTGGGAGGAAATCCCAGAGCCAGTGTTCATGCACTTTAATTGTTCTTAGTTACGTGCTCTTCAGTATTCATTTCTGTTACGTTTTTAGCTTATCTTTTTTTGTTTTATTTTTGTCTTTTTTCTTTAACCCTTTTGTCTTTTTTCTTTAAGGATATTTATACATGCTTTAAGGATATGCACTCCTCGTTCACTTTTTCCCACTAAAAAAAACCGATTCCCATCCATCACTTTTTCTCCTCGCCTCTACTCACTCTCTCTTACTCACACTTTCCTGCCCACTCATGTGTAAGTCACAGCGTGTTCCTGGTTTGCGTCTCGGTGATATCATAATGCAAATCAGCTGCCACATAAACTAGCAGCCACTGACGCATAGAGAGCAGCAGCTCACCCACTCGCAGTGGGGGGTCCTGACTTGGGCCAGCTTCCCCACTCTCACTATACATAAACATCATAATGAAGAGCCCCATCAGGCTTATCAGTGGATGGATGGATGATTGACTTTTTTTAGACCAGGGTGAGCCGCTACCCAAGGCATTCACACCTAGGTTTCGGGGCTCCGCAAATGAAGTTAAATGACCCTTTAATTACCCCTATTCCACCCCCCCCCCCCCCATCCTCCCACCAACACTCTGTCTCTCACCCCCATACTTAACTCACACCCCCACATACACACAGCCCTTCCAAAAGATTGAATGCTTCTAGCCCTGGTCCTCTGAATGGAAGGAATGTTGAAGGGTCCAAAGCCCTCTTTCTGCTGTCTTTTTCTCTCTCCATGACAACAAATCACTCCTTTCTCCCTCGATCTCTTTCTGTGACACAAACAACACAACACAAACAACTCACACACACACACACACACACACAGACTCTTTCCTTTCATTTTTCGATTTATTGCCTTATTCAGCCATTATTTGGCCAAGTATATGTATCCCCCCTCCTCTCTTCCTCCTCCCCCCAGGTCTAATAATGATGTCATGTGTGTTATTCACTCTGTGAATGTGTTTGTTCCTTCTCCTCCTCCCCCTCCACCACCCCACCGGTCTACCCCTCTCCTCAGGCTACCGCTGCTTCAAGGCGGTCATGTTCCTATCGGGCCTGATGTTCGGCTCGGTCATCATCTTCCTGCTGTGCCACAAGGAGCGGGTGCTGGACACCCAGCTGAGCGTGGAGGCCAGTGCGGGCATCGGCCTGGGCATCGGCCTGCTCTGCGGTCTCGTCACCATGCTGGTACGCAGCGTCGGCCTCTTCATGACAGGCCTGCTGCTGGGCCTGCTGCTCGCTCTCTCCGCCCTGCTGGTCACGCACCAGTTCTACACGCCCACCACTGTCTGGGTAAGAGGAGGCCCCTACTGGAGCCTGTTTGAGGTTTTTTTTTTCCACAGTGCCCCAAAGTTACACAAAATTGCTTTGATCTAATTGTACTATGTCTCCACTGTAATTTCTGTAAGTATTAAGGATGTGCCATTGTTTATCAGACATAGTGGGTCAGGAAAAAAGTCTCCAGGATGAAGCAAGACTTATTGTCTGATATTGCTCCAGCAGACAACATATTTTCCCCTACACAATGACATGTTTACATATGCGTGATATAGTTTGAAGTCTGTAGTGAGTATGCGTGTGGTCAGTCAGTGCCTCTCCTCTGACCCTTCCCTGTGTGTTCCCTGTGGAGAGAACATCTCCTCTCGACACTGTTTAAAAGCAGCACAACAAACGGATACACTTATTGTTATTGCACTCTACCTTCCCTTAAAACGTTCCCAGAATTGTTGTGAGAAATTGCTTTAAAAGCTTTAACTGTTTACCATGTTGTAAGTCGCTTTGGTTAAAAAGCGGCAGCCAAATGTAACGTAACATAACGTAACGTAACGTAACGTAACGTAACGTAACGTAACGTAACGTAACGTAACGTAACGTAACGTAACGTAACGTAACGTAACGTAACGTAACGTAACGTAACGTAACGTAACGTAACGTAACGTAACGTAACGTGTGCTGTTGTCCCAGGTGCCCCTCGGAGCTCTGCTGGGCACGGGCATGCTGTGTGCCGTGCTGACCCTCCAGTGGCAGCGCCTCTTCACCATCCTCTCCACGGCCGTGTTCGGCGCCGCCATCATGACCGTCTGCGCCGACTACTTCGTGGAGATGCTGGCGCTGGCCACCCACGTGTACGACTGCCTGCGGCTGGAGCCGGCGCCGCCGCCGCTCTGCTGGTACAGCTGGGTCATCCTGGGCATCTGGCCCACGCTAAGCCTCATGGGAGTGCTGGTGCAGTGGAAGCTCACTGCTGAGGGCTTCTCCCATACGGAAGGTGAGGAAGGCCGGCGTCAGGTTTTTTTAGTCATCAACATCAAGTAGACTGGTGACGTTAATTTTTACCAAAATCCGGTGGTTTGATTTGATGTACAAAAAAAAGTAAAATACTAACAGCCGAGCGTTTGTGTGCTTTATTGGCTATATTATCATATCAGTTAGTAAAATCTAGTGTTCGCATGTGTGTAGAGTCGATACAAGGACTTCTGACTGTGTACTGTTTCACAGACCGAGTATCGTATACATATCCTAATCTATTTTTCTATTCTTTTTCGTCTCGCTCACAGTCATCATCAGCAGGAGGCAGAAGAGAGTGCAGCTCATGCGCATCAGGCAGAAGGACGCCAAAAAGCGGCAACAGAGCGGCGGCCAGGAGGGCACATACCGCCGGAAGCCCACGCCTGTCAAGCGCTACGCCGGAGACTTACTCGCACCGGTTAGTCAGCTCCGACCAATCAACACCTACAGTACATCCCCTGTTAAAAACAAAAGAACAACTATTTGTTTTGTGTCTAAGAGGCAACACCTGGAAAGTAACGTATTTAGCTAAGTCACTACTTTATAATTTATAATATATAAGGTTTAAGTTAATGTATAGATATATATTTATAGTTTGGATCATTGGTAACATAGTTAAGGCTGGACATTTTAATGAGATAAACACTAGCTAGCATACGCAAGGTGACATTGAGTGGAGACAGACACAAGTTACTACAACTGTATCTGCTGTTTCTCGACAATTGATACCATATGAGTGGCTGTGTCACATGAGTTAACTCTCTTATCCTCTCTCTGTCATTCTCTCTTCATCTCTCTCTCTTTCTCTCAGAGCTACTTACAAAGCCTGCGGGATCGTCAGATGGGCACAGGGAACTCTCTCAGCAGCCTTGGCACTGGCAACCACACCATGATCGACTTTGACTATGAGACGGGCTCCACCGTGCCCCTCACAGCCACCACGCCCGTTATCCGCGTCTGATTGGACAGAAAGGAAGGGGGTTCCTCTGAAGGCCACGCCCCTTCCTTCCTTTGTCCAACACCTGCTCCTCACTTCCCAAGTCTTGACTCACTCTGTCCTGGAAACACCCCTTTACAAAAGAATAATATCACCACATCAAAAATGCTGTCTTCATCATTGTAGACTGGAAAAAAAGAAAAACGGATCTGGCTGGTTACCTCTCAGTTACTTCAACACACCATCTCCGTCAATTTTGCTGTTAAATTGGGAACTGAATGCAAGATCCACATCTGGCTCTTTCAGTCCATCCTCGCCACCGTCAGAATCCAGACTGTGTGGTCCACTTCCTGAGCTGAGTCAATGGGAACTAGGACTGACATTTGCGGTGCAGCTCCCCGGCTTGTTAGCGGCTGACGTGCGCTGTATCAGTTTGAACCACTCTGTGAACAAACCCGGCCTATGTTTTTTTAGGCCACAAGATGCAGCGAGTCTATGAAAAGAGGTGTGTATGTATGTGTGTGTGTGTGTGTGTGTGTGTGTGACAGCGTGTCTGGTTGAGTGAATGGTTGTAGAGTAGCTGATTTGTGTCTGTTGGGAGGATGGGACATTAATATGCACAGGCATCATCCTAAATGCATTGGAAATGCAGTGAAAATAACCACAACCCTTACATTGAATTGCCAGAATGGCACAAAGTGATGTTTTTGTCTCTCTACACGCCTTGGCCTTCCTTGACAAACAACGAGACTAGTTGTTTTTGGAACTATTCACGAAGGAAATGATGTCTTGGACATCCGTCAGCTTGAGAGTGTGCTTTTCTTCCCAGATTTTGGATTCTTAAAAGCTTGTGCTGGTGCTTGTATCAGTAATGAGAAATGAGCAGTGCGCGGACTGATGAAGGCGTCCTCGCTAGTGCCCGTTTCATAGTGTGCGCCTGCAGCCTGTGTCTGTACACACGTGAACAAATGTGTGAATTGTATTTCTTGTTTTGTCCAGTCATTTATATGTGACTGTTAAACTCAGTGAAACACCTTAGAATATGAGCGAAGCAGTTACCATGCGGTCCTCATTAATAGAAAACCTCAGGGCTGAGCCTTAGCAGCCATTTTGTAAATGCTGAATCATTGGTAACATAGTTAAGGCTGGACATTTTAATTAATGAGACAAACTCTAGCTAGCATACGCAACATTAGCTAGCATGTATTGTAGGTTTAGCAGGTTTAACAGCTGTAGCATTAAGACTGAACAAAATCTCTGTGGAACCATTAGTTATTTTGCGTCACTCATTTCTGCTTGTTGTTATGTTCTTGCTGCAGTTTTTCATCAACTATCATAGAAAAAATGAAAGTTATTGTGTAATTTATACAAGTAATAGTGTTGGGAGATCTTGTCAGTGAAAAAGAGCTACAGCATTGGTCTGAATATTGTAGATTACTAAAGCATGTTGTGTGTTGTTTTTATTTTATTTTACTTTATTCTATTTTAATTTGTATAAAAAAAATACATGGACCTTGCTCCCATAACTGTCCCAAATCTGTACAGAAATGTTCATAGGAAAAGTTAAAGAAAACCCTTTGATAAAACAAGACTTGGAACCTTTGTCATTTTTACTCAGCGTGAATGAATGTTGCTACTTTTCTCAGCTGGTTACCTAGCAACAGCTCCTGCAAACTGCAAGCAAATAGAGAGGGTCTCAAAGCAAACGATACGGTGTGTGTTTGTGTCTGCATGCGCGTGTGTGTGGGAGGGTGACACTGGTGTGGCCCCCTAAGAATGTTTGATTTTTGTGTCTTAAAATTATTTTCTGCATGGCAACACATGGCTAGTTTCATTTATTTCATTATCTGTTCATGAGCAGGCTTTACAATGACATCAGTCTCAGGACCAGATGTGGTTGTAAAATTTATTGAGGTACATTTGAAATAGACTGTTTGTCTCCGGCACATCAGTAATACAAAACAGGTTAGATGTAGAGAAATTAATAACCTATGATTCATAACATTGCTCTTGAAGTGTACTCTCAAGTCTTAAATCATAAAATACTAGTGAACTTGTAGGCTACAGGAAAAAGGCGACTTGAGATCCATGAGTAAAACAATAAAGCTCATGAAACTGATAGAAAAATAATAATAAAGTAGGCAGTGAAGCTTCCTGTAGAGAATGCCCCTTTCACATATTATAATGGCTCTTGTCTGTGAGAAGGCAATTACTGGAATATCACAGAATTACTGGAACTTTATCCAATGAGTACTGTGTGACTAATTGCAGCAACTCAAGTTCTAAAGGAGGCAATAAAACGTTGATGGGATGAACCCTGTATTTACCAATATTTACAACTCATCCTGTAGGTGGAATGAACTCCAGAAATAACTAATAACTAAGCATAAAATAGCCACAGATGTAACAGGTATAAAACTATAGAACTCGCTTTTCACAAACATTTTGAGCTCATAGCGATATTTCAAGTCGTATCAAATCTGAGAAAAGAGAATAAAAAACTGAAATGTGTTTGGAATAATACTTTTGTACATTTTGTAGCAGGATGACGAATCCCCGAAATTTCGCACATGGTGACACTGTTACTATGTATCAGAAGCAAAGATGCTGCTGACACTGAAGCAGATTGCCGGGGGGAACGTCATAAAAATATCAGACAACAATAAACCTTTGTATTCTGGAGGAACATTGCCTCCACTGGTCAAAACATATCAGGGCTTAATGAAAAAGAAACACTGTGCTCAAGAGCTAGCAAGCACGTGCATAGATACACACATGCACACACACACACACACACACACACACACACACACACACACACACACACACACACACACACACACACACACAGATGCTACAACAGATTAGAAAAAAGCTGTAGATTTTCTTGATATAACAAGTCCTGCTTGTATGGAATTCTTTTATAAAATACCTGCAACCCCACCTAATCTTTGTCATTGCGAAAAAAGAGGCAGAATCAATCTTGCCTGTTATCACTTGTGATAATTGCGATACTTTGATTAGCTCTGATGTACAGTTACCCCAACAACTGTAACAACACTTCCCAACCTTTGTACTGCATATGGCTCTCACAAAAGGTGAAATCTCACCACTGTTCATAAATTTAAACCCTGCTCTCAAGGTAACAGTTCTTGCTTGTCAACACTATGAACTATGGGAACTGTAGTCTCCTGAATCAGCTGGTGACTCCAGCTGCTGGAAATGGTCTCTGGCGCCCACTTGTGGATCAGTAGTTGCACTGCATCCACCGCTCCTGGATGCTGAGTGGGTAGCCAGTGTCAACCTTAAGGTGACGGTTAAGACGCCAGTACTTGTCACCCTTGAAGAAGTAAATCTTGCCATTTTTCCAAGTGAAAGCTGCATCGGGGTTGTGTGGTACGCCGGTGAAGAGATTGGAGATACGCTTGGGGTAGATGCTCAGGTCTGTGTAGGAAATCTCATCCCACTGCCAGTAGAGTGAACCCTACAGAGAAACAGAGTTTGAAAATATTCTTGTTTGAAAATATTCAGTGGATGCATTGGTGCATATATTTAGCCCATTTTGATTGTCATATTACCTTGATGAAGACAATCTTCTTGTTTTTCTCCAGATACAGAGCAGCATCAATGTTGGGTGAGAGCTTTGTCAGGGTCTTGGGGTATCCATAGTCCAGCCGCAAGCCTGTATACCTCCATACTTTGTTTCCTTTAATGAAGACAAAGGGCAAACTTTACCTCAACAGCAGGACTCCATGTTAAAGGTGCTCTAAGCGATATTAGGCGGTTTCTAGGCTCCAAGAATGACAACACAACAACCTGGTCCAGACTGCACCAGGCTATTTTTGTAGCATGGGCTGTCTACAGAGATAGTGTTATTACAGTGTATTCAGGAGGCAGGTAGCTCGCGGATTGTGATGAGATGTTTGCTGTATGTGACAATGTTTTAGCTTTAAAACCGTGTAACATCGCTTAGAGGACCTTTAAAATCTCTGCATCTCTACACATCAAGTAGTGTAACGTTATGTCTTTTCTGATATTTTCGTTAACTATGCTTTGGCCTCATATCAGATCTGGTATCTGATTTCCTCTGTGTGTAGTTTACCAATAGGTATTTAAGTATAAACATTAAATCTCAGTGTATACCTAAGTGAAGAGAACAGACTACTGTCATCCATACCTTTCAGGAAGAAGGTCTTGTTGGTCCTCTGAGAGTGGACAGCTGCATTGATGTTGCCAGGCAGACCCTTCCACAGGAGGTTGATTCTGATTGGCTCATTGTATCCAGCCTCATTCACCGTCCAGAAATAATCTCCACTGAAGGCATAGGTCTTC
This sequence comes from Sardina pilchardus, assembly GCF_963854185.1. Taxonomy (NCBI): domain Eukaryota; kingdom Metazoa; phylum Chordata; class Actinopteri; order Clupeiformes; family Clupeidae; genus Sardina; species Sardina pilchardus. The sequence continues at coordinate 15,793,547 of NC_085002.1, read as the reverse complement.
CTCCAGGGACCTGTCCAATGAATGGCGTGTTTATTAATTGCTGGTAAAATGTATAATCTAAATCACATGAATCAAAATTTAGCAGACACTTTTATTCAAAGAAACTTACAGAAGTCAATTCTATTATCTCCAGAGCACCTTTGGATTTAGTGCCTTGCTCAAGTGCACAATAGGGGGAAACAAGGAATTGAACTCACAACTCTTCAGACTACTGCATACCACCGCTATCATCCATTGTATTTACAAATTATTCATGGTTGTTTAGAGACAACACAAAGTTAAAGTCCTTCGGGGAACTCTGATTATACCCAATAGCTTTCCTGGAGAAGTATCAATCTTAAGAACGAGGCAAGGAGTGGAACTCCATGGTAAATGCACGCCTATTCAAAGTTTTTTGGGGGAGCGTACAAAATAAAACGTTTTATAATGAGATAACAATCTTACCCAGCATGATAGCATCTAGTTTGGCACTGCAGGGATCTGGTGCTTCAGAGTGTGTTGGGGTTGGAGCAATTGTAGGTGGTGTCATGTCAACAGAGTTGGAGTCCTCTGTTTCTCGTTTACCTAGAGGATAAGGAGAAACGACAGGAGACTTTAGTCACATACATCTCTTTTAAAACTTCTCAGTCAGTACTTATCTCTCTTCTCTTTCTTACACATGCTTGTCTGTTGGGTAAATAACAAAAATTAACAATCTGCTTCATGACCAAAATAATATGCAAAGAACAACAATGTTGCACTTCAATTCCTTATTGATCAATTGCTCACCATAGATGGACTGTATGCCTCTGATGTCATCAAAATGCAGCCTGAAGTAGGAAGAGTAGCCTCTGTAGTGAGGGGCCATCAGCGCACTGGTGTACTGAGAGTGACCCAAGCCCAGAGCATGGCCGATCTCGTGAGCAGCTACGATTCGCAGGTTGGTGCCTGAGTACTGGCCCTCCGTCCAATCCTCATCCAGATCAAAGTGAATGATACCTGAAGGCGGGGCTTCAGCATGAGCAAGGATCCGACCTAAGAACAGAGAAAGTCAGGTGCTTAGTTAACAAAAAAAATTCCAAAGAACCTAATTTTGTCTATGCAAGGGGAAAATATAGTAGAGCGCTTGCTGACTGCTTAACTGTCCTTGTTTTGACAAATCTAGAGAAGGCGTCATGAAAGCAGGTTGAGGTGGCTAATAGGAAAGCTAGTAACCACAAAAAGAAACTATGGTGACCATCTGTATGCCCACAGACATAATTGCAGCTGCAGCCCTTGCACTTGCTTTATATTCCAGCAATCCTGCAAGCATGGAATTATACTGAAGTTAAATATTATTTCTCCTGCGCAATTTACCATGAAGCGACAATTAATATTTACCTTTCTGAAAATTAAAAAGCCAAAAGGGGAAACATTTTTTGTTTTAAAGGGAACCAAATTTTCACTTTGGAATTTTTCAAATAAGCAAGAGTGGAATAGACTGGCTTTGAAACCACATCATAAGTCCACTGGTGTGTGCAGAGACAGACGATCCAAGCATGAGGTTACTATCCTCATAGACAGGTAAAACAAACTACGCCAGCCAACTTGGATCATCTGATTGGCCGACTTGATTATAGTTGTTGAAAGTGCGGCTCACCAGGCCCGTCGAAGGGGGAGTTGCACAGGCCTTTCCCTTGGTCGTGGAAGGAGATCCGGAGGTCAGCGCGGCCGTACGACACCTCCTTGAAGCTGATCGGGGCCACGTCGCTCCAGTACTTGAAAGCAGAGCGGATGGCCCTCTGGGTCCCCTCTTTGCCAAGGTCAGGGGTGTAGTTGTAGATACGGTACGTCAGGCTCCTCTTGCGCCACGCACCTATGAACAAGAGCAGAATTACTCACTCTGTGTGTGTGTGTGTGTGTGTGTGAGCGCACGTGTGTAAACAGCAGAGCAAAGCTGTGGTGTTTCAGAGTGTGTCATCTGAAGCCGACTTCCAAGCAAAAGTTCAATGACCTCACAGCGCACATCAAAAGGAAGATAAAATGTGCGGCTTCAATATTGGAGACAGAGTAAAGATTCATACTGTATGTGCATGTGTTATATTATGTCCATGTGAGAAATGTGACAACACTTATTTCTCCTATGATCTTGCTCAATCTAAATATCATAACTCATTTGCTCATGGCAGAAATCTCTCTATTATGAATAAGCCATGAAATAATCATGCACTTCCATCTGGTGCTGTAACCAAGCCTTCTATTGTGGTCTGCCAGAGGAGAGCTCAGCTACAAAAGCCATCACGAGTAAAGCAGCAACAGTAGGTTAAGGGCTACACTTAAGGAAACATGTGATACAAATGTAATGCATCACTGTGTTTGGACAGGCAAGCTGTTATCCAAAAAGCTGCTGCAGCTACAACTGTGTCCTATTGGTGGAGTAGTTGAACTGTGTCCAGTATATTGTTACTCAACAGGGTAAAATACAGCAAGTTATAATGTATTTAAGGTGAGTGTATTCTACAAAAGCCAGGTTTATTAATACTGCATCTTATACGACTATAAAAACTCAAACACTCACCACCAAAGAGTCTGTATTTCATGGCTTTCTGATTGAAAGGATCCTCAACACCACAGCGAGGTCCTCTCATCTTCTCGATGGTGGCTTTGTCAACCTTTCCTGTGATAGGCAGGTTTGATATCCTCTGGTAGATTCTGGAGGGAAAGAGATTGCAACACGCCTATACTTAGCAGACAGACAAACTTATCAGTGTACCTCAACCAAGATGTCAAAGGAATGCAAGTCAAACATGTTGCTATAAATTGCCATGCCAAAACAGTGTGAGAAAACCTCAGCAGTGTGCCATCTCATGAAAAGATTTTGTTGCCTACCTGAGGGCTTCCTTAACTGTTTCTGAACTATGGTCAGCCGCAGTATGAGGGTCCAAGGGAGTGCTTAAGTAGCCAAATCTTTTCAGATATTTCTAAGGATAGAATAAATAGACAAATGTTTGCTCACAAACGATAAAGGGCAGTGAAATTGCTCATAAGAATGAATGAAGTGCTCAAGTAGCCATTTTTTTTAGATATTTATAAGCATAGAATAAATAGACAAATGTTTGTTCACAAATTGACAGAAGGCAGAACTTTGCTCATAAGAATGAATTAAAGAATTAAAACTGACATGTCTTCTCTCTTCTCCAGTGCACATTGTGATAGCTGTTTGTACATGCATTGCCTAAAGTGTCCATCTTTTTTTTTTTCATGAAAAGCATTCAGTTGTGAACTATTGCAAATATGAACTGTACAACAGTTAATTTTATGCTGAATGTAACACTAAAGCTGGATTTTCTTTTTCCAAATTCCTTTGGTGCCGTTTATCACCCACCTACACACCTCTTAAACTAGGCTACATTCTTTCATGTTACATATATGGACAGTTTGATACACTGAGAGTTTTACGCTGGAATATTTCTTTGCAAGCAGTCCAGCAGCCTGCAGCTGAAATTGACATGTGAGCGTCACTTACCGTTGCTTCTACATTCTGATCCCGTCTTTGCATCACTGTCAGTGACATCGTGGAGAGAATGGCGGTCGAAATAACAACGGCCTGAAACAAGCAGCCCATTTTGAAGAAAGCACCAAACTTTTCTCTTAAGTATGTGTGTTAACTGCAAACTAGCAGTGTTAGGCTACTTTGTATGGCGGCAGCTGTGTTGTGCGTGCAGGGCCTCTTGGACGGCTGTGAGCTCTTGCCGCGCTCATGTGGTGGTTTATAAGTACAGAGGTGGGTGACTCACACAGCCCTGGTTTTGAAACTGGGAGATGATGCATCTTCGAAATATGCCACACAGAAACGTGCTCTGGAAGAGCACTGACTCAAGACTATAAAGTGCAGAAGAAAGCGCTTTCTGCTCAAGGACATTATTCACCCCCTTTTGCGCACACAAAGACCACCGAAAGTCGTCAGTGGCTGAAAGTCATATATTAGCCTAATGTTATTTATTGTGGGAAACAGGAAACGTTGTTTAGATGTTGCGCCTCCTCCCTTATACAAAGTTAAGCAACTGATTACAAAGAGTGACTATGAGTTGCATGGATTATGAACATGTAAAGAAATAATTGGTGTTTGACATGTCTAACCGCAGTGCATGTACCAGGCATGGGACAAATCAAGTCCTCTTTTGCCAATTTGCCAATTCTGCATTTGCACAGGGACCATCAAATCTCAAGAATATGAAACCTCAATGAAGTCAGGGTTTACAAAGAGATTATGTTGTTGGTAAGACCTAAATCAGCAAAAGTAGATTCTCCACACATACACACCAAAATGTCTAAATAAAAATGTCAAATGCCAGATGTGAAATGTGGCTATACTTCAAACAGTTTCCAGGCAGGTCAGGCAACAGTTCGGCCAATATTTACCACATGGCACCGGGACACTCTGACGAGGCTCTTGGTCACAGGAAGCAGAGCTGAGCTTGTCTGAATGCCAGATTCACTGACAACTGTTGAGAAGGTGATATACAGAGATTTGTACCAGTGCCATAGCTGTGCAGGTCTGCAAACTGCTGCTCAGAGCCTCAGATTTAAGAATCCTATATTGAGGTCATCTACAATTTTTTTGTTTATTAAATTATGTCACCCCCACCCACACACACACATACACACACACAAACACAATTTCATCACCCCCACCCAAACATAACATAACCCCTCCTCATACACACACACACACACACACACATAATTTTATCATCCCCTTTGTCATCATCCCCCTCCCAGACACCCCATTACAACCCCCCCCCCCCCACACACACACACACACACACATACACTATATCCTCATACATACACACAATGTGTACAAAGTACATGACAAACTACTTCAACTTGAACTTGAACTTGAACTTGAACTTGAATGCTGCCTGATATTCCCACAGCAGCTTTTAGAAATGGGTTATGTTCTGCCATCACCTCTCTGCGGAGAACTTTTTCAGCTCCACTTGATCACGATGCGTCATCCTCACACCTTACACTCAGAGAGTCAAAATACCACACAGCTGGGCATTCCTGAAGCCACTGCTTGCTTGTTATGAACTGAACTCGACCACAGGTCGGAAACAAAATGAAGAAAAATGTCTCCTTGCCGCCACTTACTTCTGGTTGGAATCTGTATGTGGAATGCTGTGTATGCTCTATCACTACAACAGCCAGCAAACCTCCCTTTTTCTCAGGCTGTGGGCTTAACAATAAGGTCAGTAAGGAGAAGCAAAATGTGATAACACCAGACTTTGCCTTCACATCAAAAATTACAGCAGGAGGCCTCATTTTAGAGACATTGATTTTGCATTTTGTTTTTTTAGATTTAGGTCAGCATCCAACTACTTCTATTTGTGGCAGCTAAACCAGCTCATTTTCTTTGGTTTGATGGTATTTCCATTGTCCAGCATTTCTTATTGTATTGAAAAAGGAAATCAGTTGCATGTTCCACTGTGCATCAAAGTTCCCCACACACATCCTCTGCATCCATGCTAAATAGGAACAATAACGAAAGAAATTGCTTCCTATTTTTCAGAGACCCAAAAATATAATCTCATGCACTCAAATAGCATTGCCTTTTAAAGCAGTTTGTATCTGCTGCATTGTCAGATGGTTACAAGCTTCCTTTTCTGTGATTTATGTAATTTTCTGCCTACTGATTCACGTCTGTCACTGAAAAGTGACAAAAAAGAGTCAGGTCACGTCATTATGGGAACTATAGTTTTTGCATCTTGGTTTCAGGAGAACAGGATGAGTAAACGATGAATGATAGAGTTCATTTTAGATATTTGCTTCTCCAGAGACCTTCTTAGAATTACTCACTGTTTTCTGGGAAGATTATGTGCTAAACTGTGACAAATTGGATCGTTCAAGCAACAACTCATGCATTTACTGCAATTACAAGTTATACAAATGATACCAAGCAAATAATCACTGGTTTGAGAGATGGGCCGTTTTGCTGGATTATGTATGGCTGTGAAATTACAATAATATTGTAAGGATGATAATTTCACCAGTGTTGTCTCATCTTAAAGGGTAGAATGCATATAGTTATATATCTACAAATTATTATTTTTACCAAACAAGATGAGAAGAATTATGTACTCTAATCACTAGACATGTGGCCAAAGCTACCAATGCCTTGCTGCTAATTCAACTTTAAAATACAGAGATACAAAATGCTTGCATGTGTGTCAGTGTGGTGCATGATTTTCAAACTCTCATCCTGAGCCCACACCATCTTAACAAATTTGCCTTTGTAGTCTTTTTTTTACCATTTGTAAAACTTCCGGAATCTTCCTCCCAGAAGTGGATTGTGGCAGAGAGTATAGTGTAAAGACCATGCTGCAGGTGAGACATGTCTCTGCAACACATACCCTCTCAACCAGAAGAATAACAGAGCCTGTGATTACCTTTGTGGCGACAACAGCTCTTCCCTTGCCGTGTGACCGGTAGATCAGAGTTTATTTGACTCTTCCCTGCTTAGACACCCAGCGCTGACTGCTCGAATGGTGTTGGGCAGGGCAAAGGAGGTGAACCGTTTTGGAATGAGGGGGTTGGCTGGACTGTCTTGTCAGAGTAATTATTAGATACAGATATACACAGCAATGGCCTGCGGGGAAAACCAGAGTTTGTTGGCACGGCAATGCTTCTCCGTCTGCACATGGCTCAGAGGAGAGCGAGGGGGGGGGGAAAGCCCACAGCTTGGGGCAGGCGATTCTCAAGCAGCTGTGCAGGCCCTATGGGGGAAGCAGGGAAGACTGTGGTTGCGACACGTCCCACTCTCCTTGCGGCTTGGATGGAGAACTGTGGCACCGAGAGGGAGTTGAGGGGGAGCTGGAGGTGAAATCATATGGAGCAGTCGCTGAGACACTCGTCTGAATCAAGCTGCTGCAAATGAGTGTGTCTGTAAGTCAGTCAGTCAGTCAGTCAGTCAGTCAGGGCTGGGTGTGGTGCTGCCTGGCAAGGTCAGTGGGTCAGACGGCCATTTTATGCACAAGCTCTGCTTGTTATTTTATGGGCATGGAAAGTAAAACAGTGCTGTTCAGTGGAACGGCTGTAGAAAAACAGCACGGTCGAGAACGACTGTATCAGTATTTTAAATGTCTTCTGAAAGAGGCGACTTGTTCGTCTTCAGTTTAAACTAAATTCAGTATTATTTACAGAGCACCATAACACATAGTCTCAAGGCACTTTACAGTGTCCAGCTTAAGCTTGATCTCCTTCTCATCTCTATATTCACTCAGCACTTTGGATGAAGAGCCAGAGAGCGAGATGGCCCACATTGTTGTTAGGCACTGGTAACCTGCTGCAACCTGCTCTGCCAATATAAGTATATCTTTCAGGTCTCATTCTCATGCCTCTGTTCGTACTCACACACACACACACACACACACACATGAACGCACACATACAAAGGCAAATCAGCATGCACACGTGCTGATACACACGTCACCGTTTCCTCCAGAATGATTTCATTACCCAACATTTGCCTGTTTCTGTGCTTGTAACAATGGCTTATAACATGCAGGTTGCTGGTCATCATCAAACTCACTACTCCTCTATGCCTCATTCTGCCAAATCACACAGCACAGCATTACCTGGCGTTGTTGTGTGGAGGGACAAACATCACTAACCATTTCTGCACAGGGCTGAAGCAAGGGGCGTGGTGAGAGACCCCCAAGCTTTTCCTCATGTTCAAATGGCTTCAACTGATAACCTACAATAATCATTTATCAACCGAAAAAGTTAACTTGTGCGTGTCATCATGCTGATTGAATGGATACACTCTTAAAAGAAAATGCTATATACTGTAGAAACAAAAATGGTTCATTGCATGCTTCATATGGCACCCCTAAATGGCACTTTAAAGTTTAAACCATTTTGAAGAGCACATCAAATGAACCACTAAGGGTTCTTTAAAGCATGCATGGTTCTATAGAACACCCCAAGAACCCTTCTTTTTAAGTGTACCATGAACCACTATGGCCGCTTTGACGGGACAACAAGGAGCTGGCCAGCAAGGCTGTGGTCTCTGCACTCAAGCTCTCCCCCACTGATGTGAGTAGGACTAATGCACGTAAGGTTGCTGGTCCCGATGGCATCTCCAGACACGCTCAGGTTTGGACTGAGGTTTGGACTGACATATTCAACCTGCAGTAGCCCAAGCAGCTGTCCCTGTGTGCTTTTAAACCACCTTCATTGTGCTGGTGCCAAAACACTCCACTCTTAATTACTTCCATCCAGTTGCACTCACCCTCATCATCATGAGGTCCTTCAAGAGGCTGGTCATGGCCCACCTGAAGACCTGCTTACCACCCTCACTGGACCCCTTCCAGAACAGGAGGATGGAGGATGCCATCTCAACGCCACGGAACGTGCTGTGCCACCTTGACAATAGCAACACCTGCAGTATGTGAGAATACTGATCATTGGCTTCAGTTCAGCATTCAACACCATCATCTCCTCCAAACTGATCAATAAACTCAGAGAAACTGGTCATCAATACCTCTCTCTGTAACTGGATTCTGGGCTTCCTAACCAACAGACTGCAGTTTGTTAAGTTCTATTACCACACCTCGTCAACCCTCACCCTGAACACCGGCATACCACAGGGCTGTGTGCTCAGCCCTCTCCATTACTCCCTCCTCACCTATGACAGCATACCATAGTCAAGTTGGCAGACAACACAATGATGTTAGGTCTCATTAGCAACGACAATGAGACCGCCGGGAGGAGGTCCAGCACCTAACAACGTGGTGCATTGAAAACAACCTGGCTCTCAACATCAAGAAAAGCAAAGAGCTCATTGTGGACAACAAGAAGTCAAAAGCTGTCACACCCAACCCCATCCTTATCAACGGGACTGAGGTGGAGCATGTCACCAGCTTCAAGTTTCTGGGTGTCCACATCTCTGAGGACCTCTCATGGACTCTCAACTCCTCTTCCCTGATCAAGAAGGCACCAGCGTCTCTTCTTCCTGTTCCTGAGGAGACTAAAGAAGGTCCACCTGTCTCCTCAGATCCTGGGGAACTTCTACCGCTGCACCATTGAGAGCATCCTCACCAACTGTGTCACAGTATGGCATGGCAATTGCTCTGCCTCTGACTGGAAAGCACTGGAGAGGGTGGTGAAAACTGCCCAATGCATCACCGGTTCTTCACTCCCCATCAAGGCCATCCATCAGGGCAAGTCATGCTTGCGTATAGTGCACAGCATCATCAAAAACTGTTTGTACTCTACTGTAATATCAACTATATTATGGATAGTCAGAAATGTTTCCCAGTTTCAAAAGGCTTCAGCCTTGGCGTTATATGAAATCCACATCTCACCATCTCCTTCTTTTGTTCTGGAACCAAACCAAACCGAACCATAGGAACCAAATCAGCTCTCACTTTTAGCAATAATTTGTAGAAATAATTACCCCATTCATTCACTTGGTCAGCATGCAGGCCTCAACATTAACTTTTAAAAGTGGTTGCCTGCTTGGCAATCAGGAATGAGGTTTTGGTTGATCTGGTTGCTACTTGTAACAATTTGGTAGCCAAGGGCAACCACTAATGTCTAGCCCTGTCAGCATGGTCATGTTGCATTATTACTCAGCCTTTCATATCACCTGAAGTGTTAATCCTCATTCTGGTTGATACATGTTTCTTATTATGGCAGGCCCAGGCCGGTCACGAGGAACCTCAAAATCAGAGACAATTGTCAGCCTCAGTCTTGTGTTATTTTTAATGGGGTCAAAGAATGTGATTCACGATGAGCCGAGCATATGAGCATATGGTTGCATTTAGTACTCCTGACGCAGAAAGAGAACCACAACAAATGTTCATTGTCTTTTCTTCAAGCTCCTTGATTGCTCATGTGATTCCTGAGAACTTCTGAGAGAATAGGATATTCGGACATTTTCTGGCAAATAGCGTCTCTGGGAAACGTCAAAATTAGTGTGTGAAAATCCCAAAATTGATAACTGGAAATGTTGGAAAAAATATAAAAGTGGAAGTCCCCATCAGTTTCCATGTTTTTGGCAGCAGGCTGTTTGTTTTTACCAAGTTACTAAGCTACCACTAAATATGACATCACATCAACTGGATGAATGCCACTCATTATGATGCCCATGCCATGACCAACACACAAGGAAGATGATAAACACACCTTAGCCAACAATATCCTTTATGGAAGTCAGAGGAGTGCCACAGTAAAACTCAGCCATACTCATCATGACTTGACTGAAGTTTTACTCAATCACGTAAAGTAAAAGTTGTAAGTGATGTAAGTGTTTATGAATGGAAAAATCCCAACAGCAACATACATTTATTTTTCATCTGCATGTTGTGGCTTATGAAAAGGTTCTCAATTGATAACATGAAGGAGTAAGATGATCCATTTTTACATTCTTCATCATTCTAATGTACTGTATCAAAGAGGATTTGTTTTGTAACCTTCACACCAATCAAAAATTCAAAGTGTTCTGCAACAGCTTGGGATAAGTTAGGCTAAAACAAAAACTTCAGTTGAAAAAATTTTATTTTCATCAAACAATAATTCCATTTCTGCAAACAATAACAAACATCAACATTTAACTGAACATTTTCCAAACAGACAAGTTTAAGCATATAAAAAAAGACAAGTTTAAGCCTATAATACCTTTTGAATTCGCTTATTTAATGAACTTAATAAAGTTTGATTAATTTGCTGTCTTTAGTTCTAGTAACACTAAGGCACCATATAGAATGAGGTCACAGAAACAAGCCAAGCTTAAAAATCTTACAGATGCAATGCAATAGTCAGCTGGCTCCACTTAGCCTGGTGGCTCATCTTATCCCACAACCACCATTTTGAAGGAAAATACTTCTCACACCATATAGCACCAATTTAGGTGTAATGTGTCAGAATGTGTTTTCTCTAAATCGTCCTAACTCTGTACATGACTGGAATCCACTTTTACTGTACCACATTTGCCATGTGGCCTTTCAACAGATTGTAAAGAATGATTCCCTCTTTCATGAAATGCTGTCACGTCATAACTTTTGTTTATGAGACGAAATCTTTCGTCTTTAATGATATCTTTATTATTTAACATGCATACAACTTCACACTGACTTGGGTCCTAGCAGTATACCCCACCAAGTGTATTGTTGGGATGAGCAGACGGATAGAAGAGAAGAGAAGAGAAGAGAAGAGAAGAGAAGAGAAGAGAAGAGAAGAGAAGAGAAGAGAAGAGAAGAGAAGAGAAGACAGACAGGAGTTAAACAAGACCGTCATGATTCACCCCACTTCACTCCAGGTTTCTCTTCTCAGTCCTTTTTGTGTTTGGGCCTTCAAGGCTAGAATGGGACTTCTGAGGATTTCCCCCAAAAGCTCCCCCCTCACACACACACACACACACACACACACACACACACACACACACACACACACACACACACACACACACACACACACACACACACTAATAAACGTATTTCTCTCTCACACACACATACACACATACACACAGACACAAACACGGTTAAGGAATGTGCTGTGCTGCGGGGGCAGTGATCCTGTGTTGGGATGCATGGATCTCAGCCTTCTCTGTAGCTATGTCTGTGCATGTACTGTCTCTTCTCTTCGTAGCCCTCCTCCCCCATCCATTTCCATCAAACACATCAGTTTTATTTACATATAGGCCTCCTGACAGCCACCCACACATATTTGTGGATCCAGGGAAATAATAGCTGTAGAAATGGAGTGCGTTGAGTGCAAGTCATAAAATCAAAACAAGTGTGTATGAGCACAGGTTACATTGCATATACTTATTTACTGAAAGACAATGTCGGCGTAAGTCTGGTTATTTGAGAGGGGTTTCTATAAGAATGCCCAGGCTTGCTGGTATAGACACTCACACACAGTAGGCTATATGCACAGACAGGCAAGTCGTGTTCCCGTTAATATCTGGACTCTGTTTGTCTGTTTGTCAAAGCTCTCTTGCCCTTTTCACCTTTTATTCCGTCTCTCACTCCCCCTCATTCTCTCTGCACTCCCCCTTCAGTTAGTGTCCCTTCCCCTTCTCTCTGTTCCCCCTCCATCTTTCTCTCTCTCTGCCAGTTGGAACAACCTTCATGTTTCCAGGAAGCTGTCTCAGCATATTTAGTGTCCCTTGTCTTGCCTGCAAACAGACGCACAGACGACGTCCATACTTATATATGAACAGAATCACTGGGTTACTGGAAAAAAAAAATCTGCTCGCAAAGTTCCTCGAAATGTTGTATTGCAACTGATCTGATGGGATATGGTCTACGTCAACTTTAGGGAGTTTACAGACTTGGATTACTCAACATGACTTTGGTCAGTTGTGAGTAAGAAAAATGTTGTAAGGTTGTAGTTATTATTTAATTCATTATCACGGCCTTCTGTGCAATACAAGTCCGAGTCTGCCTCCCTAGATGTTTCACTGCAGATGAGCCATAGAAATGCCACATGTTACGTATCTGACTGACCTACTACTACTAACCAACTGCACTATGCCATTCATGGAAATATGAGTAGAATTAGAGAAATGAAATAAAGCAAATCAAGCCATGCTAACGCTGACACTAGCTGAGTGGTCATCACAGCCTCCCAGGATGTCGCTGTTTATAGTGCTGTGTTATTTCCTATTAGTCATGCTTCAATTTGCCAGTTTCCTCCTTGAGGCTTAGTTTTGGGGGTGGGGGTGGGGGTGGCAAGTGACCTACATTTTGCAAGGAATATTCAGAAAGTTCCTCTTGTCTGTCCTGAATGATGCATGTTTGTCTGGAGTTGTGCAGTGATCTTAGAAAAAAACTTTAGTTTGTTTAGTCTGAAGCCGGTGGGAGGTACTTCAAAGCTAATGATGTTTTGGTTTCAGGCAGTGTCTTGTTTTGTTTTGTCTGTGCATTGTGTATTCAATATTTTTGAAAATCATCTTGAAAGAAAATATTTTGGAAGATACTGGAATAGGTGCTTTGGCATAAGCTCCAACTCCAAGTGATTATGTCGTAAGGCATCATCAGCTCTTCTGAATGACACATCCAGTGTTGTTGAGATTTCCCAGGGTGAAGTAATATAGTGGTGTAGGCCTACTGGAAGAGTTGATATGGAGTGGTTTTGCCAATTTCCACGGCTTACTTAACAAAAGTCTGTTTTTAAACAATGTTCACCTCAAATGAAACTTGATGTCCCCTAGTGGAGGAAAAATGAACCATGGAATTATGCACCTCCAAAAACGTAACCTGTTTGAAAATCACACACCTGACCTCATACAGGAGCACCACGTTAGGGAGAAAAACTGATTTTACGGAGAATTTAACAATATGTTACAGTTTAATATTTCTGTACATACATTTCAGAAGACCCTGTGAGTTACAACAAAAGAAAATTACTCTTGAATTTGGGGAAAAAGAACATTTCTACATATCTAACGAGCACTCAAATGTGTGCTTTCCTGAGGTTGTCAGTGTAAGAATGATAGTTATTCTTTTTTGCTCTTAACAAAAGATTCATTACTGTTTCCTATCTTGGTCAAAATATACACCTAACAAAAAACTTGAATAGATACACAATATACTATTTTCGAAAGTCACATTTCAGTTGGTTAAGTCATCACAGAACATGGGAAATGTCACCTAAACAGAAAGACACTGCAAAATATCTGCAGTATGGTGGTCCAACTCCTGTATACTGGCAACCTTGCCCCATAGTGTAAGATTGAGCACAGATAGTGATATATTTCTTGTACTCAGTGCAAATAGTTATACTTTTAATTTAAAGGATATAATCCCACGTTAATTCGCTACTAATTTGCTTCTCTTCTTTGTTAGTGGATTAGCAGGTGAAATGTCAGATAAATCCATATGTGATATTTAACATCAGTTAGCAAAAGTTTTTCCACTATGACATGATCGAAGGAAAACATGTCAGAAAATGATGTTCAATGGCAAAACAATCAACCATGCAACAGTTAGTCATGGCCTGTTATTATAATACAGTTAAGGACACAAACAAATAAAAAAAAATACAGATTTGTTTTAGTGCAAGCTTCACTCCAGCTTGGCTATATGGAACTAGGTCATCAAAGAGACAGCTATGAAGTAACAGCAGCAGGATGGATAATTTAGCGTTAGCAAGGCCACAGTGATGCCAGGTTAGATTCAAAGGCTTTCATGCTTGTTGAGACAAAATGAAGTGAAGCAGAAAATAAAGGGAAACATAAAAACGGCACATTTTTAAACATGTTCATGAGATTATTAAATGAAATATAGGTATATATTACGGGTCGAAATAATATGGTATATATTTATATACACTTGTGTGCGCAATACTAGGTAGAAAAAATCCTGTAATGACCTCTTTCCTCCTCTCATGTTTACAAAATGTATACATTTTTTTCCACATGTTTATTTTATTATCAGCAGTGCATCAACAGAGACCAACACAGCTGTGGATTTTGTGTTGTGCTAGTATGTGTGTGCTTGTGTGTGTCTATTTTGTATATGTGTGAGTGTGTATGAGTGTGTGTGTGTGAGAAAGACACCACGTGTGTTTCCTCTCTCTCTCTCTCGCTCTCCCTCTCTCACACACACACACACACACACACACACACAGAGACGCAGACACACACAGACATACACACACTCGTAAAAAAAAACGTTTTACACCACGCGTCCCTGAAGCAGAGGACGACTTTCCCCCGCTGAGTGGCGACTGAGAAGGTTCCAGAGTAGCAGGGGTACCGAGGTCCTTCCTGAGCTGCCCAGGGCACTGTCTGACGAGTCCTCTGTCAGAGGCCTGTACTGCTTAAAGCGCCTGGTTGGAAACACAAATGTGTGTCAAGGAGTGGACCCATATAGTCTTTATTGTTTTTGATATATTTTCTATATTGTATGTTACATTGTCTGTACTGCTGGAGTGACACCATCGGACAGAACTAAATTCATTGTGTGTACAAGTTCACTTTCCCAAATAAACCTGATTCTGATTCCATAGTCTGTTCACATCACTGGCCATGTAAATAATATTACTCTCTTGTTAGCCTTTTAGAGTAGCTGTCTGGCTGTGTTACACAGCAAAAGCCACTGGCAGAGTTGCAGAATGTCCCTGTGAGTATTTGCACACACTGTACCTGAGAAACAATTCCCTTAAAGTTCACATTAAGGAAATGCTCCTATGTCATATCCCTGGGCCCTGCCATATTGAGAGGCCCCCTCTTTGAGACCAAAGACATGGAAAGTCACTTACCGGTAGGCCAAAGCAATCACCCCAACTGCACAGGCAAGTACCAGAATCCCCATCACTGCTCCGATGGCGCCACCTGCTGATGAATTTGGTCCTGCAAGCAAAAAATAAAAACCCACCATTACTAAACAGTGCAGAGATATATATGATATATTGTATTGTATGATGAGCTGTACTTTATTCTGACTTTATTTTATATTACATTCAATGTCAATGATTTTTGGAATCTAAAACTAGTCAAATTCAACAACACCGCCCCTTAGTAATTATATTATGATGGATGTCAAAGCTGCATACATGAAGAGAAGCATAAAAAGTCTGATATGGGATAGTATATATGCATGTGTCCTATGCCATCACATTCATAAAACCCCTAGCCTGGTAGTAAACCAGACCCTGGAATCTTTCAGATTACGGGTCTGACCACGAATAATGAAAATGGCCCAACTCGAAGGGGTGACACCAAACATGCATTTGAAAATCTCACTGCACGCAATTGGATAACACTATGACCAATGTTTACTCTGACTGATTCTCTTTGACGCAATTGGATAACACTATGACCAATATTTACCTGGCCTGCCCATAATCAGATACACCGATTTGATCGGTTACCCCAGATGGTTGGGGTAAACGTAACGTGCATCATTGCTCGTGGCCAGAGTATCTTGCGGACACAATTCAAATTAATATAAGCTCATAATAAATTAATAAACTGTCCAAAACGGTGGACTGTGGTGAGACCAACACCTGAGAGGGTGAGACCAACACCTGAGAGGGTGAGACCAACACCTGAGAGGGTGAGACCAACACCTGAGAGAGGTAAGACCAACTCACCGACTGTCACGCTGACCATGGCGCTGGCGACGGCCAGGCTGACGTCGTTGGTGAGCGACACGTTGATGCAGAAGACGCCGGTGTCGTTGAAGAACTGACGGAGGATCATCTGGCACTCGGGAGCGGGAGCCACGGCGCTGCACACCGTCTGAACTGGCGTGGCACAGTCGGCGTCCGACACCACTGTGCACACCTCACTGGGCAGACTGCGGACACCAGAGAGAAGGGAGAGAGTGGAGTGTGAACTGATAGCGGTGGAACATAGACTGATAGACATAGACATAGACATTTTTTTTTTTGGTGCACCGTTCCTGTATGTATTGAAATACCAGGTCCTGCATCACCCTGCTCCAAAAATATACTTAATATACTGTCCTGGGATAGAGAACGTACCAGATATCAAACCTCTAAATACAACTGAAAGCTCACTGGCAGACAACATTATTTTACTTTTACTTTCTAAGTAAGTTTTGAAAAAAAGAAAATATATTTTAAGAACTCGAGAAGAAGCTGTGTTTATATAACAGGGCCCTCAATCTCCAGGTCCAATCCTTTTCATGAAATGATCATGTCATCATTTTTTAATTCTAGAGAATGTTTTGACGTTTTGCTAGCACAAATTTTGACATGATCAATAACTTTATGAAGAATAACTTTTCATGAGTGTGTGAGAGTGGCCTTACCTCCCCTGGCAGGTGATAGTGAGATCGACAGCATTCTGATTCACCTCCGTAGTCAACGTCACCACGTTATTCACCTCCACAATCTCTGCATTTTCAATCCCCTCTAAGGACAACAAAAGATTCAAATGACTAATACACTCTTAATATAACATCAAAATATAATTGCATCTCATGCATAACAACGTCATTTTATCTCCTGCTCTATGAGGTAACAGTAGAGACATTTTCAATTCTGGCCCTACTTTTCTCTCATCTTTCTTGAAGATGTTATGTTCCCATAATTTCTACTCAGTTCCACTCTGGGTCAATAGACGGGCATGAGAAAAGGATGTGACTTACGGACAATCTGAAGGTCGGTTGAGAAGGAGCCATAGCGGAAAATATTGCAGCCATTTTCCGTCGGTGGTAACTCGGGAGCCTGTCTCTTGGCGATGACCAAGGCCACCTGGGCCGCCACCATGCCTGCCTCCACCTCCACCTCGGCACCGATCTCATTAACCGCTGCTGCTACTGTGGGTGGCACTGGAGCTGTAGGTGAAGTCAAAACATACAGAGCTAAGAGCCTAAATCTCTTCTATGCTTTACTCTCCCTTAAACCATCTCCATATCTTTGAATGAGTAAACACCACTCAATGGCAATGTATTGTTTTAAACATTTTTTGCAATTAAAATACATCATAACTAAATTTAATACATTTAATAAATATTCTACAATCATTTTAGACCCACCTGCAGTTACAACATTCACCACTACTTCATTTTCCTCAGGAGTGGCTGCAGCGATTACAGCAGCTTCTGTGGCAACAGCGTCATTCACGGTCACTATCACCTCGTCTTCATCAGCCACGGGCACCACGGCCACCGTGGGGGCAGCAACGACCTCCACATCCCCAGCTGCTGCCGCAGCTTCAGTGACCGCTGCCGCGTCCGCAACTGCGACAGCAACATCCTCTGCAGCGGGGGCTTCTGGGAGAACTGTGGCTGCCAGGTCTACGGTAACGTCCTCTCCAGCGACAGCAGCGTCAGCAGCTTCGGCGTCGGCTGCCGCTTCTACGACTGGAACAACGGTAGCCTCAGCAACTGGGACAGCTGGGTCTTCAGCCACAGTGGCGGTGTCAACTGCCTCAGCAGCGGCAACTTCTGTGTCTGCGGCAGCTGCAGCAGCATCAACAGCGGTAGCATCAGCAGCAGCAGCATCGACAGTTGCAGCATCAGCAGCAGCAGCATCGACAGCAGTAGCATCAGCAGCAGCAGCGTCAACAGTGGCAGCATCAGCAGCGTCAACAGTGGCAGCATCAGCAGCGTCAACAGTGGCAGCATCAGCTGCATCCACAGCTGCAGCAGCATCGACAGTGGCAGCATCAGCTGCAGCAGCATCAGCATCAACAGCAGTAGCTGCAGCATCAACAGTCTCAGCATCGGCAGCTGCAGCATCAGCATCAACAGTTGCAGCATCGGCAGCTGCAGCATCAACAGTCTCAGCATCGGCAGCTGCAGCATCAACAGTGGTTGCATCAGCTGCAGCAGCAGCATCAGCGGTCGCAGCATCAGCAGCCGTGTCCGTGGCAACAGCAGCATCAGCATCAGTAGCAGCAGCAGTGTCTACAACTGCGTCGGCATCTGTGCCAGCATCCGCAGCAGCAGCGTCAGCGTCTACAACAGCTCCTTCGGCAGCTGGAGCGGCAGAGGCGGGCACCGCCAGGGCGATGTCTCCAGCTTCGGTGGGGGCGGGGACATCAGCGGCTGGCGCTGCCCCTGCAGAGACCTCCTCTACTGGAGTGAGAGAATCATCTCCTGAGAAGACACAAGGAGAGCAATTTGGATATTTTCAACAGTTTTTTTTCCACAACTAAGATGAGCACAGAAAAAGAATTTGTAAGTGTAGGAGATGAATGAATATCCTATGTTTCAGTTACATTTGTATCACGCTACATTACATTACATTTAGAGGACACTTTTTGTCCAAAGTGACTTACATATGCCAACTATATTATAAAGGATCACATTGTCCCCAGAGCAACTTGGGGTTAAGTGCCTAACTCAAGGGCACAACGGCGGAAGCCAACTTTCAGGCTACTACACACCTCCTTAACCACTACACTACCAGCGCCCCTACTAGATCATTCAATAGTAGTTGACAGTGTTCAACCGTCCTTCTTTCCACAAGTGCTGGAAATTGCTACAATCAAAGGTTGACGAGCTTTTAAGTAAAGATGCCCCTGACTGGTTTCCTACAGTACCTGTGGTGTCAGGGTCCACAGGTGGGAGAGTGGGCTGGACTGTGGCTCCTCCGATGGTAGGGTTGGGATCACAGGTGTTGGGGATGGATGCCATGAGAACCACCTGAGGCCTGAAAGCGCCAGCAGAGACGTATGTGTGCGTGACGGTGTTTTCCCGGGTGATGAGGGTCCCGCTGTTGTCGCCGAAGTCCCAGGTGTAGGCCACATCTGAGCTACTCAGGTACTGGCTGGGGTCGTGGAGGTTGATGTTGAAGGAGACGGCGCGGTTTTGGACGAAACTCTGGTCAAGCTGGTTCACGTCATTCACCTGGGCAATGGCAACTCTGAAAGGAATCTGGTCTGAAGAGAAAAATTTATGGAATTTGTGTTACAAGACCGTAGCCTACAACTTATCTGAGGAAGGAAAAAATCTATAATTTTCATTTATGGTAGTAAAATGAATAAATCCTTGGTAAAAGTCTCAATTTTTCATTCACGCAGTAATTCTCAAGCAAATACACTTGCATCTGTTCTTAGTGGACACAGATGGGTTCATGAGAGGCCTACTTACACAGGAAGCAGGAAAACAAAAGAGGTCATAGCACCTCAATACATGACTCAGTTATACAACACATTAAAATACAAGATACTGTACATCAAAAAGTCAGATAATAACAGTATAATAACAGTGAAAATTTTAACATCCCATGAGCCCCTCCATCAGTCTGTCCTTCACTTTACACCCTTATTCAGTTTCTCCTTTAAAATCCCAGCCCATCGATCTCTGAGTGCTACCCCCCACTACTCTTGGCAGTAACCGGCAGCCTACAGTACCTGTGATGGAGAACTGGGTGGAGGCGTAACCCAGGGGGATGAACCTGTCTTTGCCGCGGCAGTGATAGATGACCACCTCCATGTTGTAGGAGCCCAGGGCAACGTTATCGGTGCCGATGGTCAGGAAGGAGGAGGGACCGTCTGCCACCTGCCAGAAACGTCCTACAGAGGAGATTCAAATAGAAAGCTGGGTCATTTAGTATCCTTATGCTTGCTGTAGACATGTCTGTTTTTAACTGATTACCGGTAAGTCAATTCTCCAAGTTTCCTACTCCTAAAGAATAGACTTTACCCAACTGTTTTTATGTAACATTATACCAAATGTCAGCAAAATGATGAGACAGCTACCACTGTTTACCCATAAATTGGCACATCCATAATACACTTTACGGAAAAAAAACAAAACAATATTTGTCACACAGGCAGAAAAAGACAAGACACATGTTTTTTCCTCTGAGTGTGTGTGTGTTTGAGTGAATACCCCATGTCTTCCACACGTAGATGTAGCGTGGTTTCCTGCCAGAGCTTCCCCTGAAGGGGGTGCCATCAGGGAAGACGCCGGTCCACTCGTCTGGAGTGTTGCGGTCAGCATACACTGGCTGCCCTGCCTGGTACTCAGTCCCTGTGAGGAAACAAGTCAAGCTTTTCAGGACTCTCATCAATCTTTTTTTCTCACCCGCTTCACACATGACACTCAGCTTTGGTGACATCATGTGACTCTTCTGTTCCAGTCTATGGTTCTAGGCTCTTAAAAAATCTAAAATGTATCCATCTGATAATTTTTCAGGTCAGTTTCATCTTAAGTTACAGCTTACAGTGTCAGCATCAAGTGAAGTTACATTGTATGGAAAGAAGCAAATCTGTGAAGAGTACAGTATGTAACAATCATTTAGTCATATCCAAAAGATGTACTAAATCATATGTTGTACACATTTGTTGTTCACGATGCTGTACATACAGTATTTACATTAGATAAGTGTGTTCTAATGTTGTTACCATCAACGGTGCAGTTTCTAGTCCACACCACTTGTCCATCATCGAGTAATGTTTGATTTGGGGGGAAACGCACATCAACGTTGAAGGTTGCTTTTGCGCCCGTCAACGTTGGTGCATCGTTTCTGACCTCAAATGTCACCTCTCCACCTAGACAAAGCAAAAAACAAGAGTTGTATTGATGATGTTACATTCACATTTACATTTGTCAAAATAATTCATAGTGTTTGGGCTTTAAAAAAGGCCTGTCATTCATGGGATCTGCTCGAGGCCATATCTTAAAAACTATTTTGCTAATATTGCATCAAGTAAAAATTCTGTTTTGTTTTTTTTTATCACAAAGTGTAAAACATTTTGACTGATTAACAGTGTACACACACAGTTCTATCAAAGGCTCTACACTTGGTGTTAACATCCATTAAAAGAGCACCTCTCCAGCAGTTCTTGTATCTGGAATCTCCATCTCTCCACACCGGATACATTCGTGAGTTCCATGATCGGTATCGTGAGAAGCGAGTCTTAGCATCTGTGAAAACAGAATGTTTAAAAGAAATGTTAAGGGATTAACAATACCTCCGTACAGTTCAACACTTTACATTTTTACGTCACTATGCAATACTCACATCGCTTTCTCTTTTATGAATGGTCATCTGTCAAAATGACAGCTGTGTTAATTATTTAACAGGAAGGCAATACATCTTGTAAGGCCACAGACTTATGAAGTTTTATGGTCTTTGGAATGACCGTATCACTGTTCTCTGTGTTTGCTGTTCATATAATTGCCTGAACCACTCAACTAAGGTAGAGTATGTTCATAATATAGTGGCACCTCTCAAAATGCAGTTAGTTTAATAATATGGTCATACTGATACTCATCAAACTCTCATCTACTTGAACTTTGAAGGTATCTCAGCCAATGCACATTCTGACAGGATCTTTTGAACTTTGAATATGAAATCACATGCCACTGCTATTCAGCACACAGCCATCATGTGGCAATAAGCTGGCCCATTTTTGTTATTTTTCATGGGCATTAGGAAGGCAATCGGCAGCCAGCAACATGTGATCCTATTAACTTGATTATTTTATAATCAGGACGAGTGATTGCCTCTATAATAGAACTCTTTACACAATTTCATGGAGAAAACACACTTGCAGTGATCTCAAAAAGACAACTATACCAAGTTAGAAGGATTAGCTAATATGTTTGCCAACCCAACAAAGTCAGAGCAAGGTTATGTTGCATATCATGTATCATGCCCAAGACTAAGATCCATGGCTCTATAAGTCTTGGCCAGGATGTTCAATGTCAGAAATTCAAATTGTTAATATATCCAAATATCAGAAGGCTGTGCCTGGAGAAGCCTGGGAAATCCCCTCCACAAGATATTGAACATATTTCCATAACAAAAAATGCAGAATTCCAAATTCCAAATACTGCAGACAATTTCTTTTCAGAGAGATAGGACAAAAGTTGAGATTCTTATTCATGGCTTTATGCTGTTTATAAAAAATACAACTAACGCAGCACAACACAGATTGCACCATACGAGTCAAGACACAATGATGGAGAGGTAGAATCTTTTGTTTGTCTTGCTGCCACTGAACTTGGGCACTTTCGTGATAAATTCAACCATAAAGTGCATGAATGAAATGTGTGCGAAAGTATTAAAGTATAGAAGCACATGATGATGCCAACTGTGTCCAAGTTAAAGCCTTAACCACAAGTAGGTCACACAAGTGACCATTAATCCAAGGTCACACTTCATCTGAACGAGTGAAATAGAATAGAATAAAAGTCTTCCACCATGGTAATGTCAAAGTCCAGATAACTAGGATTCATCGCAGGCTGGTCATTGACAGAATGATGCATGCATTACTAAAAGCCCTCAAGGAAAACCAATTCCTGTTGTTGGAAGGTGCCACTATAGCTACATTGTGCAAATGAAAGAAAAGCCCTCACAGCATCGCTGATATCACAACAAGAGGCCAGTGAACACATTAACAATCTTTAATCAGAGCCGCCTGGGCTGTTGGACTGCTTCTACTGCTTTAAGAAGATGATAGGTGATCAGCAATTGGTAAGGACAAGGTAAGGCTCTGAGGTTTATATGGCAGGATGGATGGTACTAATGTGGGAGGGACAGGCCAGAGAGGGGGTGGGAGGTGGGGTAGGTCTGGGGATATTTGACTAACTTTCAACAAAGGTCAAGATCAAAGGTATTGGTGACTTCTTAGGTCATGGGATTTAGGGTGCGATTGTGACCATGGATATTTGACCAAATTTCCCAAAGGGTCTTAGTGGATTGTGAGGGCAGGGCAAGGGTGTGTCACCAGAGAGCAGATGCTTCACTGGCTTTCCCTAAGGGATCACAGAGCACGAGCTTGAAGTGTGGGGTTGTGGAGAGGTTGAGGGGGCCGAATGTGCCGCTGAACAGCATTACCGGAGGGGAGCAAAGATGGGGTGGAGAAGGAGGGGCTGCATAACTGGTGAGGTTCCAGGCGGTGGGAGTCACACGGTTCTGGCAATCCCTCGCAATCCCTTTCATGTGACTCTCAGCTGAGCACACGCAGCCGTAATCCCACAGCCAGGAATGGGCAAAGGCTCAGACAGCAGTCTCCATCCTTCACCCCTCTCCTTCTCTCTCTTTTGTCTCACACCCCTTCCCCTTTCATCTTGTGCCTCTCTCTCTTTCTCTCTCTCTCTCTTTTTCTCGTGCCACCCCCCCTCTGCTCTCTTTCTATCCAATCTATGGAAAGTTCAGGGATCCTGTTTTGTAAACTATGAGGGAAAAGTTGTCAAAGTCAGTGACACGGTAAAGTCAGTGACACAGTGGTATTCCTAATCACAAAAAGGGAACTAATTAATTCAGTGTGCAAAACAACTAATTGGTACACACAGTTCACTTTATCTAATACTTACAATTAAGTTCAATTTAACTGACAAATAAAAAGATATGTCATGTAATTGAATGTACTGTCAATATAATTCATTCATCTAAAATATTACCACAGTGAATTAATATGTAGAACAAATGGTTTAACTGTTCATACTTTCTGAAAGCAAATATCGCTAGGGATTTGACAGGGGCTGCAGACAGCACTTTCTCAAATTCTCTCAAATTGTTGTTGTTGTGGTACTTTCAAAATCTAGAAAGTTCCCAGTGTTGTCATAGTAATTATATTATAACATGACCATGGAATTTGTTCCCTAAGAGCCTGATAGCCATGTTAAGTTGTCGGACAATCAAATATTCAACTATTTGATTAGAATGTTTTAGAACATCAAAGTCCCAACATTCTATAATATAACCAGACAAATACACACAAGACCAACACACAAACAGATTAAGTAAAAGAAATGTCTTGATTCCTAATAAAATGATTATTCTGTTATTCCACATTAATAACAAAAACAACCAACCACTCTGACTTCCAGACAAAAGAAATGCCTGAAAATTGTATTGGTTTTGAGAAAATTGTTATGACCACAGAATAATCAAAATAAAAGTATGGAAAATTGTTCTGACATGCTAGATGAAAAATCATGAATGAACGCTTTGTCCGTCTCATGAATTGACCCGTGTCTGAGACAATGTATTACACACGGCACCTGACATTAAAACTATCAATTAAAATTGACTAATGGATAACATACAACATTCAAAGCAAAACAATGCCTTGTACATCTCTCATAACATACAACAGCATTACAGAACTAGAATAACTGAAATTCTCAGTCAATCCCCACAACTTAATTTATGTACTAGTTACTTGCCTTACTTTTCTGAGGTGTCACATAGATACATCATAGCTCTAAACTCAAACACTCACCTGCAACTGTCAAAGCTGATAAAGTTAACACCAGGACCACCAGAGCAGGTCTCATTGTCCTTTTTTTCTTGTTTTCTTTTTCGTCCCTACTTGTTGTCAGAAAGTTTCCCCCTGTATGAATATCCCAAACATCCAGCCAAGCTCCACTCTGAGACTATTCGCTTGGGCTGGCCCCTCTTTAAATGAGTCGGATTCCGTTAATTACCCTAACCAGACCTCTAGACTCTGACATCACTCTGCACACCACCCATCAATTTCACTCAGGTTCTTTATGGAGATCCATACACCTCCCCCCCTCTCCTAATTACCTCTGAAATACTTAAGCACTCAGATGGATACCTCCATAATTACAGCTTAAACATTAGCTAGAGTTTAATCATCTCAGTTAACATAATAAGCCTTTGAAAGATGGGCAAAGGCTTAAGTGTAAAATGCATCAAATGTTCTCAACGCTGGGAAATTATTCATATTTGAACATGAATATAAATGTGTAAAATAAAAAAAACCAATTAGTCAACAAAAATGGAAACTTACGAGTGTGACATGTTTAGACTGAAAACTAACATGTCACTCTTCTTTATATTACTTACTTTTTAAAAGATTTATTTGTATTCGTCTTTATAAAGGCCTATGTATATTGCCATTTTCTCAGCTATGTAAATACTGTTTTGCATTTTACTCTTATAAGACGTAACACTTTGTCCATATTTTAAATGAGGGCCCCATCTGTTTCTGCTCAACTCTACCCTGTATTTTTGATGACCTTGTTGACCTAACAAGAGAGGGTTTTTATTCAACATAATTTTGAGCAACACAGTCTCTGCACAGAATTTAGAGAGTGGTGTCCCCTTCGTCTGAGCAGTGGCAAAGAATAAAAGATTGATAATGATAACAAAGAGCCTGCCTAGTTGAAGAGTAAGTTGATATATAATTCATTACGCACAGAAACGCCATATTCTCAAACCTGTGACTATGGGCATTTGCTTAGAGCATGGTTCACCAGCGTATAAAAAGGAATGATTGTTGCGAGTAAGGTATGTGAAAGAAGAGCAGCCAAGTCATGCCAGTATGGTGACGTATGCTTTGACTTCCTGTGAAAGGCCTCGAAGCTGTGTGCGAGGCATCACAAGACAAGAGAGTGAGGGAGCACATCAATGCTGTCCTTTTATTATCCTCTACTGTCTGTCTCATTAGCTATATACTACCATTACCCTCCATGCCTGCTCTTTTTTCAACCCTCTTCCCCCGTAGTCAAGTATTTGTGTGTTAATAGTTGTTCGAACAGTGGCAACCTCATGTGATTAGCATGTGAACTCATTTATCTCTCCTGCGAACCTAAGAATTGTATCAAATTATGTATATTTCGTAACTTTATTATATAAAAATGGTGCAACTAACACCTACCTTCATTTTATCAACAGACACGTTGAAGGATGACAGCAGTTTGGGAAGTGGTCATCATAAAGACCTGGGGGACAAAAGTGACCAGTCACTTGGTGTCCGTTTACCTTTGATTATTAATTTCAACATGTTCTGTCAGAAATGTTAGCAAAAATGTTGGAGCACCTTCCAGACATAGCCTAGTATGGACAAATATCTTAATATCTGTGTTATAAAAAAACCTTAAACACTCATATAAGCCCATTTTTGTCGATTTTACAGAAATCTCTAAATGTCCTTAATGCATGGTTTGATGTTCTGAATGTAATCTAGGAGCAGCCTTCCATGAAACATCCCCTGAGGGCGAGGAAGATGGATTGTGTTGCCACTGCGGGAGCCTGTTGAGATCACAGCAATACAGATGGCTGTGTGGTCAGAAGGAAGCAGGGGGCCTAACCATCCATTTGACTTACAGTGAAGAGGTTTGTAAAGCTGACCTGCATGTGATAGCCCATGTGCTTATGACCGTGCTCCACAGCCCGTATAAAATTCCACTGAGCACCTGACCAACAACACTGCACTGAAGGCAAGTAATAGCCTACTATACTGCTATTATTACACTGCATGCAGCTCACTCAAGTAATAAGCTGTTTCCAAGATAATATGCAGTTAAATCAATTTACGAAAGGAAAAAAGGAAATATGTTTTGGTGAGAAAGGGATCTAGATATGTTGGCATGTGTCTGTTTATACTTATAAACTGTTTTAAGTCTGTATAATACATTTGTATTATGTCTGTGTTGTCTGTATTAAGCATCAGGCTTAGATGCAACATAGAGTAGGCCTATGTTGAATAACTGCGCAAAATGATGTTTGTTATGTGATAAGTGTTACAGCTGCCTATTTGCAAACGGCTTGTTTAGGATCACGTTCACTAATCCCGTTCACCTAAAAAACAAAGGTTCCCAAGGACCTAAATGCAGAGGGAAATGGCATTCTGAACAGAGAAATCCAAAGAATGCGAACCTAATCAGGATCAACAGGAATTATATTTGACTCTCACTGGCAATTGTGCTCACATGGATGAGTGGAAGCCATCCATCCCTACTGTATCAAAGATGTCTTAATTATTCACAGTGTTTTGGACAAGTATTAGGCTACCTTTCCACCAAACCACTGAAGTCAAAATACCATTATGACCATGTTTTTAGCCCTTGTCTGTTTAGCCCGTGTGTGTGTGTTGGGGGGTGGGGTGGGGGGGGGGGGGGGGGGGGGGAGAGATTGACAATTATCTTCAATATTTGTAAACATCCAGAGAACCATGTTCTTTTCAGGTCTTGTCACAAGGAATAGTGGTTGTGTGTGTTTGTGTGTAAAGCCCCCTTCACGGTTCATGTCACAGAAAAGGTGTGTGCATGTCAGGGTCAGAAAACTTAAAATTTTCCATCCCTTTGAACTGTCAATTGTTTGTCAATTCACAATTCAGTCTTGTGTTGTGTCACGGCTTGTCAACCAGACTATATATTATAGCTGTGTAGCCGATATGTCTTGCTAATGAATCTCTGGCCACTAATGTCTTTGGGCACTTAGGCTACCCATTCCGTTATCAGCTCAGGATCAGGCAAATAATCGCCATTAGCTAATACTAATTTATTATGGTCCATTTCGCGGTCCAAGGGTTACAATGACAGTAGCCTGCCCTAGGCTACATACATTGACAAGCTCTACATCAATTTTTCTGACCTCACCTCAGGCTGCGCGCACCCACCCTAGGCCTCCATCAAAACAATCAGCCGCATTTCCATGCCATGATACCATGATACACATGATCTATAATCATATGCCACACTTTCTCATACTGAATTAAACATTGTTTAGGTATTAGGCATATCTCATTACCCATTTGGGAGTGAAGAAAGGGGATTTCAGTCTTCACTATGGACATTTCAAACCGCCCCTGGTCATGACCCCAAGAAAATCTGTCTCACCACACAGATTTGAATTTGAATTTGAATTTGAATTTGAAGCCGCCGGCGGGCAGTCTGGCGCCTACACTCGCAGGTTGGAAAAAGTGTCACTACTCTTGATGATGTATCCGTCGTTTTGTGGCGGGACAGGGGAGTGTTCTCACACTTCTGACCAATGAGATAACAAGGTTCACTTTGAGGGCGGTAGGGGCTGAGGCTTTATTCAAGGGGCGTGGTTAGAGAAACGCGGGAATTGGCGGGTTTCAGATATCTACTTTGTGGAACATTTACTAGGAACAGCCATCTAGCTAGTCTTCGTGTGTTGTGGCTTTACGTTTGCCCTCATGTGTTCCCGCTCCAACTCCCTTCTGGCGGGACATTGTGCAGGAAGTATAGAACATAGGCTACACGGGAGACTTTAGCATAACTTAGTTTCAGCTGTTGTTGTAACGTTAGTTCGCTTTAGCCTGGCTATTGCAAGTTTTGTGTTTCCGATCAAACAGCGGGCGGAAGGGTGCTGGCCCGGAAAAGAGCACAGTTTAACTTAAGAGTGACATGGAGTCCTTTCAGAAAGTGGAAAAAATTGGGGAGGGCACGTACGGTGTGGTGTACAAGGCAAAAAACAAAATCACGGGAGAGACTGTTGCCCTCAAGAAAATCAGACTGGACACGTAAGTGATGGAGTCCTGTCAAAAGAAGGATAAGAGTGATGATGCCTACTTTTTGATTAAGCTGATGCTAGCTAGCAGAATGCTCAACTACAACAGATGTTTTTGTAGCTACCCTTGCTGGCTAGCATTGTCTGATTAGGCACAAAGCTTGAGAGGTCTCTTTGAAGCTAGCCAGTTAGCCAAGCCAACTGTCAAGTGACCTGTTCTGTTGACCTACATGTCCACGAGAGTAACGTTATCTGCTTTCAGTTTCTTCACCCACGTGCATTCCTTTTGTAACTATTTCTTGATACCTCCATTGATATAAGCATTGAACAATTAAAGTTGTATGGTGAGATTGAGCTCAATTAGCTTCCAATTCAAAGTGTGCTCGCTAGCTATTAGCTGCTTAGGCAGACTGAAAACAGCAGACATCCCTTTGTCTTTGGCTGATGTCTTGATAGCTTGTCTTGAGGGAGAGGGAGTAACATTATGTTTCATTTAAATATTTGCGTGATAATATAGACGAAAGTTGAATTATATAAGCACTGTAGTGGTATATCGATATGACATAACAAGGTAGGCAGACACTGCCTGCTCATGCTGCCGTTGGTGTGTGGAGAAATCTGGTATCCTGTGATAATACTGGAAATGAAAGTTTGTTGTTAAAGTGCTGAAGTTCTTCCCTATGTTACAGGGAAACCGAAGGAGTTCCCAGCACAGCCATCCGCGAGATATCCCTTCTAAAAGAACTGAACCACACAAACATTGTCAAGTATGTGTTAGATGTTGTCTTTTGTCGTTGATTAATTTCAATCTTTGATCCCAATCATATAATACCCCATTGGTCGTCAATGATTCATCAGCATGTTTATTGATCCATGGTTATCAGCTCTACATACTGAAATGTAATGTGTTTTCTTTCTGTGGGATGGATACAGTTGTTTGCAAATGATTGGGCACCACCTGAGAGAAATCAGGATCCATATGGTGAAATTTTAAGTCAGTACTATTACTATCTATAACTATGGCATGTGTAGAAGTTTGAACACCCTTCTACAAATTCTGAACACAACATTAACTTGTTAAGCCTTATTTCAACTCATTAGGACCAGCAGGTCATGAGTTGTCTGTCAGAAATGTCAGCCTACGGCAATTTAAGTCAGACTCCTCAAAGTTTGTTTCAGCGTTCAGTAAGCTTAAGCTGCAGCCTCGCGATTCCATCCTAAGCACTTTTTGTGACATTTGTGCCTGTCAGCCCCCCCCCCCCATATTACTAAAGATTTATCTGTCACAGGTGCTGTGGCACACGATGCACCATTGCACTATACAGTGCTGCTTGCTTCTCTGTAGTATGGAAAGTAGTATCTAAAAAAGTTCTGTAAGCACAGAATTGGGTACTTTGGGGTTAACTGTAACCATTTTTGAGGCCGTTTAAAACGTGCATCAAATCACACAATTTGGTCGTTTTGGGTGTCGTAGCGTGTAATAAAGGTCGTCAACAATCAAATTGACTACTTTTAAAATTAATTTGAAGAGTTTAAGAGGAGAGTTTTTGGTTTTCTTCTAGCTTGGGTAAGCAGGAGGATAGAATTTAGCAATTGCTGCCAACATAGGCTAGCCTACTGTCAAAAACATCCTTGTGTTCGGATGACGGTCTGATTCAAGCAGGAGGGTAGAATTTGGCGAATTTGGCGGCAGCTGCTGCCAAAATACTGTGGGGGAAAAACATCCTTGCGGTTTTGACACCACATAATAAACTCAACAAGGTAGCCCAGGTGCTGGCGAGCCGTACCTCTGCGGACCTGGTTTCTCCACACTATACTTTTGCCCCGGCCGCAATCGCTGCCAATCCTTCTTCTCCTCCTCTTCAGATGAAGAAATAAAAAAGAACGAGTCGATTTGACAATTACAACTTTTCTTACAATCCCTCCAACAGGCCACCGCCAACAAGACAGGCTCAGCAGCCTCATACAACTGTAGCCTACTGTGTTGCTACGGGACCCGACGTCAGCGTATAGGCTACTATGAGCGCGATTGGCAAGACAACTAGAAATTCTTCTTTTAAACTCTTAAAACGAATGAAAAAAGTAGTCAGTTTGATCGTCGACAACCTTTATTACAACCCACGACACCCAAAACGACCACATTGTGTGATTTGGTGCGTTTTCAGCCTCAGAAAATGGTTACAGTTAACCCCAAAGTACCCAGAATTGTGTAGGTCACAATCATCAGAGGTGTTTTCCTTTTGGGGAAAAGAGTAGCAATTGACATTCCTTTACAGTTGCACAATCGATTATGTGGTCAGGTGGGTGAATCTGTTATGTTTTGGGGAGAATGGATATATCCTCTAATTCAGAATGTGAATGTCCTGGAGCAAAAATATGACTCAAAGTCAAAGGAGTGTGCTGACTTAGTAGTTTGCCCAAACTTTTGCACACAGCAAAATAATGGTCAAATGTTTATGTATAGTTCATAATGAAGCAATCCAGCTTAATATCTGAACATTGTCTCATTGTTTCTTTAATTTTTTTCCACGTCAAAGCTCAACCAAATCTGAAACTTGAATACAGCTGTTTATATTTGACCTCGTTATACCCATTCTTTTTTCCTCTCTCTCTCTCTCCCCAGGCTGCGAGATGTCATCCACACAGAAAACAAACTCTACCTGGTTTTTGAGTTCCTTCACCAGGATCTCAAGAAGTTCATGGATTCCACCACTGTCACAGGAATCTCCCTCCCTCTTGTCAAGGTGCATGCGCTGTAGGAACGCCACACCAGTTGCTCCCAGTCCAGCTTGTAGAATACCTCTGCACATACTCCACTTAGAATTAAATTAGCGTCTTTATAAATATTCTTTTATCTGGTCACGCCTAGAAAGTATAAATACAAATGTGTCTGAATCTTGGTAATAGTTTTTTTCTTATGTGCTGTACATAAGCTCGTCTTGCCTGACTACACACAACGTACTCTACCATTCAAAAGTTTGGGGTCACTGGGAACATTGGATGAATGGTTGCTGTCGATAATGGGCAATGTAGATATTGCATTAAAGATCAGCCATTTCTTTCCGTTATTTACAACATTAATGATGAAAACATTTCTAAGTGACCCCAAGCTTTTGACCGACAGTGTGCAGAGTTTTAACAGTTACACAGTTAAAACTGAGTGAACAATGTCCGGGCTCTCGGGTGACGGTTCCCTCTCCCCAGGTCATGAAAGGTTTAAAAGGTCCGATAGGACACGATTGTCCTTGATGATTACATGATAAGTAAGACTGAACTAGAATCAGACATTGTGGCAAAGTCGGATGACATTCAGAAAGATGTGTCTTTGTGAAGATGTGGTCTAGTCATATCGCCATTATTCAGTGGCATCATCTGATGAGTTCACTCCGCTGTTCCTTTACATGACTGATTTCTGACTCTTTCTTTCTGTCCATCTGTTTGTTTCCTTTGTTTATTGTAGAGCTACTTGTTCCAGCTTCTGCAGGGTCTGGCATTCTGCCACTCCCACCGCGTGCTCCATAGAGACCTGAAACCTCAGAACCTGCTCATCAACGCCCAGGGAGAGATCAAACTGGCCGACTTTGGGCTGGCCAGGGCTTTTGGTGTGCCCGTTCGTACTTACACACACGAGGTGAGCTCACACATGTTTGTACACACCAGAGGTGCCGCAGAGCTTACGCTCAAGGTGGGAAGAAAGACCTACACATGGTTTACACACGCGCACGTGTGCACAAAGAGATGAAACTGGCAGAAAGCGCTTTACTGTAATTTCCTGACTATTAGCTGCGGATTATACATTGATTTTGAAAAATTTCTTCAGCTATGAGGTTAATACAGGGGGGGCAGTTAATATGGTGTTAATATGGTTTTGTTTCTTTGAACTTGCATAAAACACTGTTCTGCGGCTTATACACAATGCTAGCCTGGCAAGCCAAACTATACAGAAATGTATAGTCTGGGGTAGGCCTGCACGATAAATCGTTATAAAATCGCGATCTCGATTCACCCCTGTGTGCGATTTAATTTTTCATTGATTTCGATTCACATTTAATTTAATGAGTCATTTAATTCATGCAGCACACACGCTAATTTCTTGTGTGAGCTTTAAACTTTTAAAACGCTCCCAAGCGCTGCTCTTCCTTCCCGGCTCTCCTCTCACAAAGCTCAGGGCTTCACCCTCAGCCAATGACAAAGCGCCTTGTCAAGCCAAAGTTGTAGTTCGGAGAGTCCAGCTGTAACAGCAAATGCTGCAACATCGACGAACTAGTGCAACAGGAGATAGTAAAAATGGATAGGCTATTGATGAAAGCAAGGTAGCCTACTAGTGACGAGACTCGTTCCGATACAGGCTCTCATTCAGTGGTGTGGATGTATTTTGGATTCAAACAAAAAATATATAGCCTACGAAAATGCGCTTTATAAATACATTTGACTTGACTTTGACGAGGGGCCAGTCTCGTGTGATTTGCAAGGCAGCCTATGCCTTTCCCTCGGTGCAGCACTGCGAGGAAACACCACAAAAAAAATCGTGGCAGAAAATCGTGATATCAATTCTAAGCTAAAAAATCGTGATTCATATTTTTCCCTGAATCGTGCAGGCCTAGTCTGGGGTCGTACCATTCACAGAGCTGAAGCCTGTGGGTGGGATGAACAGTTGTCTTTCAAACTGCCTCTGCACGTAATAGGCCAGCATTTGTGACCAATCGTAGCCGGTCGGCAAAACGGCAAATACAGCCTTCTTTAAAACGAATGACTTGAGTGCTTCTTTCTGCTCAAACTTCAAAGAAAAGCCCAAGTCTATCTCTTCCAAAGCCGATTCAAACAAGCTCGCTTCGTTAGCCTCCTCCATCTTTTGTTGTTCTCTATGGTTGTTGCAACATGGTCTCACACCCAACTCGTTGAACGAGGACGCAGATAGAGCGTTCTGATTGGCTAGGCTGGCCTGGAGCCTAGCGCAGGCTTGGCCTCAACGGTGCGACCCTAGACCATCCCGCTAGGCGGGAGGGTGGGGGGGGGGAGTAAAACATTTTAATGACAAGCAGAAGGTTTGGTTTGTTCTGACAAGCAGAATGTCAGGTCAGAGGTGGGGCTGTGTCGTCATTGAAATTGCCAGGCTTTGCTGTACACATGGCAGCAAAAGTTACAAAAGTTAACCGACTGTTTCAGAAAGCCCACTTTCACGCGCTTTCAAAAAAGATGGGGTACGGCCTCCTAAAATGCTGGGGTTGAGTGGACGCAAGGCATAGCTGATAAAATGTCTCAGTTTATCGGTTAAAAAAGAAAAAAAGGAGCGTTGTGTGGACTGACTCTCTCTCTCACACACTCACTCACACACTCAACTCACACACAAAGGTGCAGCAGAGGTTAAGCCTAGCGTGGAAATAAGGCCTAAACATGGTCTACTCACATTCACAGACAAGGTGACGCATGGATGGAATGCCTCATTAATGCTTAGGCAGCTGCCTGTTGAAAATAACTAAGCAATGGGTAAAATGTATCGGGATACTGTAGATCTCTTTCTCTTTTTCCCCCCATAACAATACTAGGTTTTGCTGGGTCCACTTGAATGGATTGACATGTTACTGCACTTTGTAAAAATGCATAAGAAGTATAATTTATCCATACTTGAGTGTACTGCTCTGGAAAATGACATTGCAGAAGGCTGCTGTGTTACAAAGATTATTTGAGGATCAGGTATCAGGAATATCAGATCATCTTAAGTAGATCAAACTAATTTGAAGGATGGCAAAGATAAGTATCTCTCAGACCAGTGGTTCTCAAACTTTTCCCAATGAGTACCACCTCAGAAAACATTTGGGTCATTCCGTGTCAAATCAGACAAAATCCAGGAAAATGGTTGCAGCACCGACTCGGATTTTCTTCAAAGTTTGTATACACAATGTTTAGGTTCCATAACTAAAATCTGTAAAATATTTTTGTTCAATTCTATTGTTTTCATTGTCTTTTTGCCCTTGCCTTTTTACACTCTCTAAATGACCTTATCTTGGAGGCCATGTTAAGGTACTCATATCTTAAAAAGTATAATTCCTAGCCTGACTAAACTTTATAGAATGGAAGACAAGCATGTTCTCAGTAAGATTCAATGATTAAATGTTTGTACCACAGTCTCATTGGTTGTACAGAAGTCCCTAGTTTCTGAAAAAACATGCAAAAAAAGTGATATTGAGGGTCTCAAAACTTTTTTATTGGGACACACCTGCCATCAATGAGTCTTTTCTATAGAAATATAATCCTTTGTTAATGTTGTCCCAAAATGTGAAGTCTCCAAATCAAATGAATTTGACAATAATAAGGATAAAACAAGGCATGTTTGTATTTTTGTGTCATTTTCATGCAGCTGAAAAGCTATGTGGGGTAGGTAGTAGGATCATGAAAATCTATGTGGAAATAGAAAAGTATATGGACATGTAGTGTGTAAAGTTCTAATATTGCATCCAAGCCCCGTTCACAGAATAAATGCATGTAGTTACAGGTGTTTTGGTAACACCAGAATAAACATTTACAATAAAAAAAGGGAAGTTTGGCACCCCCCTCTGGCGAAACAGTAGCATTTTGCTACTTTTACAAGGCATTAACTCCGGTAGCTATTTGAATGGAATGGAAAGGCTATATTTTACTTCTCGTATTCAAAAAGAAACAGAAATTCCTAATACCTTGAAATTGAAAAGGATACCAAATACACCAAATTATGTACTTGAAATTATGTTTTAACGATTAATCTAAAATAGGCCTTTCATTGGTTGGTGGCTGTGAAGTTCTCAAAGGCCATTTGAATATCTTCATACGTCTTACACTGTTCAGCATGCCACTCAGGCACCGCAGCATGATGTGCAGGTAGGGCAATATGTGTCTATGATGGAAAATGGTGGGTAGGGTATGCCTTGGAGAAGTCAGAGGAGCTGGAGGACTACAAGGTCAAATTCCTGCACCCCAGTGGACCAGCTGCCATTCATGTGCTGTGTGCTGTGCCAGCCCCAGCCACTACCAGGACAGGACGGCAGTACGTATGAAGATATTCAGATGGCCTTTGAGAACTTCACAGCCACCAACTAATGAAAGGCCTATTTTAGATTAATGGTTAAAACATCATTTCAAGTACATAATTCGGTGGATTTGGCATCCTTTTCAATTTCAAGGTATTAGGAATTTCTGCTTCTTTTTGAATACGAGAAGTAAAATATAGCCTTTCCATTCCATTCAAATAGCTACCGGAGTTAATGCCTTGTAAAAGTAGCAAAATGCTACTGTTTCGCCAGAGGGGGGTGCCAAACGTCCCTTTTTTTATTGTAAATGTTTATTCTGGTGTTACCAAAACACCTGTAACTACATGCATTTATTCTGTGAACGGGGCTTGGATGCAATATTAGAACTTTACACACTACATGTACATATACTTTTCTATTTCCACATAGATTTTCATGATCCTACTACCTACCCCACATAGCATTTCAGTTACATGAAAATGACACAAAATACAAACATGCCTTGTTTTATTGTTATTATTGTCATGGTTATTTGTCGTGGAGACTTCAAATTGTGGGAAAACATTAATTAACTGCCGTATTTGAAGAGGAAATAGTGACTGATACCAAGTGAAAAAGATAAACAGTTTTTTTAATACCCTAAATATCACACTTAATGCACGTTTTTCCAAAATTGAGGGCCCTTTCGAGAGTCAAGAGACATTTAGTACAGACTTTAAACTGTTTACACATGCTTATTATGAGTTGATCTTCCACCCTAGAAAGTTTGGGGAGGCTAGGGAACATATTTGTCAAGATATTAATGCCTAGACATGGCATGTGTTTTTCAAGCTGCAAAAATGAAAGAATTTCAAGGTCTAAAAAAGATATGAAGACAGATGATTTCCACAGAAATATTTCACAGGCCTTGGTTTTAGGACCCATTGATGATATACACAAAGTTTTAACAAAATCTGAGACGGTGCAGCAACAATCTTATCTGATTTGACACGGAATGACCCATTTGTCTCTCCAAGTACCACCATTATTAGCAGCATTAAGAAATGTTAAATAAATGTCACTACAATGCGTATCTAAACAGAGGGCCATTTTTATTCCTAACATTTAGCATTTTTATTATTTACTGTTATTCAAAGCCACAACTGCACTTACACACTTGATGCTCATCGAGTGACAATGTAACTGTGATGTTACTGCACTAAAACTGCACTGAAGGTCATATGAGCCCGACGGACGCAAAGTGCGTCAAAAAACACACCCATTCTTCTCTGTTACATTGCTTATTACAGAGATTATTCGTCACAGACGAGATGATACCATATTGCATGAAAGAGCAGAACCGGGGCTTTCCAACGAGACTAGATACTTGTCTGTACGATCAAGTATGAAAATAAAATTAAAGTTAAATCAAAGTATATCTTATTTACAGTCTATATTGCTCTGCGTTCACCCGCGTATCCAGGACTCTCGCTTGAATTACACGCGAATCCATCGCACAGATATGACACGCATATCAAATGAAAGAGGAGAAACAGAGCTTTCCATTGATACCAAATACATCGATCCTTTTGTGTTATAAAAACAGACGAAGTGACAAACTAATACTCGTTTGATTCTCGTTTGATTTACTCGTGAAATCGCTATCAGAGAGATATGGAACGCATGTCAGATGAAAGAGGAGAGCTAGAGCTATCCATAGATACCAAATACAACCTACTAGGCCATAAAACCAACGAAGTGACAGCAAAATAATAACTTCATTTCCTCCCTTCGCTTGCCATCACTGTGCAGTTTAGCGATCGCTCACGTTAAATCTCGGAAACTCCCGGTGTACCACTAGAGGAAGCCCGCGTACCACCAGTGGTACGCGTACCACAGTTTGAGAACCACTGTCTCAGACTTAACATTATGGCCCGTGTTCTTGAATGTTTTCTTTCGTTCATCCTCAGGTTGTAACCTTGTGGTACAGAGCCCCCGAGATTCTCCTCGGCTGCAAATACTATTCTACTGCAGTGGACATCTGGAGCCTGGGCTGCATTTTTGCTGAAATGGTATGCTGTTGTCTTGCTTTCTTGGACAATCGTCCAGCTGTAGCTCTTGTTATGCTATTATTATTATCATTATTATTATTATTGTTTGAGTAATTATCAAATATGCAAATATGGGGGCAGCCGTGACTAACTGGTTAGGAGGGCTTCCGGCTTATATCCAAAGGGATGCCAGTTTGATCCCCGACTAGTAGGAAAAATGTGGGTGGGGCGAAGTGGTTGAGCACTGCTCTCCAATGCCCACATCCACGACTGAAGTGCCCTTGAGTAAGCCACCTAACCCCTCACTGTTCCTCAAGCGCTGCTGTTACAGGACAGCTCCCTGTTCCGGATTAGTATGTGCAAGTTCACCTCACTGTGTGCTCTGTGTGTTCACTAACTCATGGATGGGATAAATGCGGAAACCAAATTTCTTGTATACACAAGTATATTTGGCCTAGAAACCTGATTTACATTTACAAATACTTTTTTGCAAAAGTAGAAATGTCTTATCATCATCTCGTCTTTAAATTTGGTAAAACTTGTGTGCTTCTGATTATAGAACTGATATGTAAACTCACAAAATGATTTTAAGCTTTGAGATATTAGCCATTGCTAAAATGGCTGAAATGTAAGTGTTACCCTTTTCCCCCAGATTACCAGGAGAGCTCTTTTTCCAGGAGACTCTGAGATAGATCAGCTGTTCCGTATCTTCCGCACACTTGGTACCCCTGACGAGAATGTTTGGCCGGGGGTAACCTCCATGCCTGACTATAAGCCGTCCTTCCCAAAGTGGGCTAGACAGGACCTTGCTAAAGTGGTGCCCCCATTGGATGAGGATGGCAGAGACCTATTGGGGGTGAGGGAACATTCTTAACTTTGTGTGTGTGTGGGTATGATAGGTTTGTAAAAGGTTCAGGATGCCCTGATGTGCATTACTTTTCTGTACGGATGTCATGTTTCAAAGCTTGTCTTGTATTGATGTTCATGTAGATTTGTCTTTTGTTTTTCAGCAAATGTTAATCTATGACCCTAACAAGAGAATTTCTGCCAAAAACGCCCTCCTCCATCGGTTCTTCCGTGACGTGTCCAAACCTATCCCTCCTTTGAGGGTGTGACAAAAAGGACAGAAAAGGACTGACCAAAATGTACAGAGCTCCTTGGTGCTCCCCTGCGAGATCCTGTTGTTACTGCATCACTTCATGCACAGTGTGTCACCCCTGCTTTTTAAGGGTTGAACAGTACCAGCTGCCTTTCCTTCAGTTCAACGCAGGTGCCTTACATTCTGTGATTTATTTCATCTTTTTTAAACCGTGATGCCAGCATTACTTCTCCAACATTCCATCTAATGTTTTTTCGGAGGGGGATACCTATCTGAGTGTGTTTATTGTTTTATGGAAGGGGTATGTGAGTGTCTTTGTGAAAATTGCATTCCATAATTGTGTGGCCTGATTAGCCAACACTGTTTGTGGGTTTGTATTGTCTTTGTTAGTGTTATGGTATCCTGGCCTTCCCTGGGGAGTAGGTAAATAAACTGCCTGAGCAAGACCTTACACCAGCCATTCCCACACCCCATGCCAGTACATGTGAAAGAAGAGAAATAGTATTTATTTTAGGAGGGGTCTTGAGAGTTTTTTCGTAAGTTGTAAGTCTCTGTAGTTCATAATATTTTTCCAAATGTAGGTTTTAATGTCAGTTTGACCAATTTTACCCATTTGATAATTATTCATAAAATTGTTACCAAGCTGTTCTGCGTGTCTTTTCTTCCTATATGAACTGATCATAGTGCTTTAGTTTTAAAACTCTTCTTGGATAATGTTTTCTTCATACTTTTAATTAATAGGATTAGATCATGTGACGAGATGATCCATAGAAGATTTTTTTTTATCCTACAACTTGAAATTTACTTGAGATGTACAGTACTGTATGTGCTTGGCCTAAATTGGTTTTCAAAACTGCCTTGGATGCATTTGATACAGTTCTGTAGGGTAAGTACAGCAGGGATGTTATTAGCTCTGAGGTATTTGGCAGTCTATGCCATGGGTTCTCTCTCTTTTATTGTAATGTTCCATACGGGGGAGAATTTTCCACTTAATAATATGATGATAATAATGGTAATAGTAAAAGCATATGTCATTTCTATTCTCTGAGGTTGTGGCAAAGTCACTATCCTGTGTTTTCTGGCAAGAGTGTGTCTCAATTTATCTTTTGTCAGCTTTGTGCATCACTTTTCAAATGGTCTGACTAACATTTCTCCATGTTCCTCAGCAACTAGCAGGAATGGTTCTTTGAGAACTGATTTGAAATGTTAATGTTGGTGGGAGCAAAAAGACACGCTTGTTTTATTGGTGAAAAGTGTCATTGTCTAGATATGATTTTGTAAAATGATAAACCACAGCATAATTTAAAGCAAACCATTTGCCAGACCCCTATTTTAGGACTACTAGTCTAAGGACTACTGGTCTATGCAGTTCATGGCATGATAAACGCATTATTAGATAGCCTAAATTTAACAGTGAAGAAACAAGTCAGTCAGTGGGTGGTTTTACACCGCTTGCTACATTGACCCAGCTCTGGACTACTTTTAGTGAGATGGAGAAAGAAGACGGTTTTTAGATGGAAGATTGGACAAATCAAAGCGATACTTTAGCTGGTGACTGCTGCCTTATTGTAATGCTTGCAGGTCAAAGCAGAGCTGTTTGATAAACACTATATTGTGACAACATAGCAGGAAATCTAGGTTCTCACTAATGGTATATAAAATGTTGAATAAGAAAGGGGTCTTACAGATAGTAAAATGTCTTAACTGGAAGCAAAAGAGCCTGGAAGTTTTACCAAAGTCTTTTTAAGTGGTTTTACATTACATCACATCTACCACAAGATCACTTCTATTGTTTTGGGCAAACAATTTCAATTTTCAGGAACAAAATGAACTACTTATGCAGTAGCTGTACAATGGCTCAGATACTGCACTGGTCCTCCTGAATTTATATCTAACGCAGTTTACAAATCAAAAGTTATTTTCTAACTACTCTGACCCCGCATTCACACTGTCTCCGTCCGTCAACGGATCTCATTCACTTTGCATGGGGCGGACTCGAAATGCATTGTGGGTCCGTCCGTCGCTTCAGCTCCGTTGCCTCCGTCAAGAAAGTTGAGAAATGTTCAACTTTTCAGGCAGCGACGGATCCGTCAGCCAATCAGATCACGTGTATGCAAATACACATACGGCAGATTCAACCTCCGTGATCCGTTGACGGACGGAGACAGTGTGTACGCGGGGTTATCTGGTTCTTGCGGAATTGCACTCCATGACAATAGGGGGCAGCAGAACAACTCGTGTCTTAGATTCGACAGTAGATTCTACTTAGTAAAGCACAACGTGATTGGTCGAAAATCGGTCTCTGCTGGTAATATACAAAATGGCTGAGGTAGTCGAGCTCCAGAAGCTGAAGGTGAGCAATTTATTCCAAATAGGAGACAAACCCCTTCAAACTGTTTATTGTACTTGCTTATGTTGACGTTAATTGTTATTAAGTTAGTAAGAATTATATGTTTTATCCTGTCGTTCGTTCAGTTTTTTGTCTGTGTTCTGTTCATGCATGCTAGCTAAGTTACAGCTAGCGACGTTAGCAAAATCAATGGTCCATATAACCAGAATTTCAACGGTCTTGTTTTAACATAGACTGTTAAGGGTTGTCCATACACGATCAAACAAAATGTATCTCTGAGATAACTTGCCATTGTAACTATTACAGTGAGCTTAGAATATCGACCTATCTTGCTATCCTAGCCGTCAAGCTACCCAGCATTGGCACGACTGAGATGGTCAAAGCTTTGGGCGGTGTAATGGCCATATCGTAATGCTGCATAACGTTTACTCAAACCAAATACAGCCAGTTTAGCTTTAAAGTAGAAACTAACGTCAGTAGTCTTTCCCTCTTGATAGTCTCAAAATATTAGCAAGTCATTCGAAGAGAGCTTTTCTAGTATCAGCTTCTGGGTTCAGTCCAAATTTCGCTTCTAGTGTTGAAATGAGAATGAATTACCAGTAGAGGATGCTGGCATATTCACGTTTGTTGTTATTCTCTTGTAGTTAGCTGAACTCAAGCAGGAGTGCACAGCCCGAGGACTTGATGCGAAGGGTAACAAAGGTGACCTGATTTCCCGGTTACAGGCGTACCTTGAAGAGCATGGTATGGATGCGTAGTTGTTACTTTCACACATACCTTAATTTGTGAATGCAGACCGAACCAGTATCGTAACATTCTTGCATTTATGTTAACCATTGACTGAGTAGTGATTATGGAACATGACTAACATATCCCATCCATATATTTCTATATTAACTTACTATTTAAGTAACTAAAAAAATACACTCATGTCGGGTCTCCCAATTGCATGGACAGCCAAGCATGTAATGTTTCCATGACATCATGATACACAGGATTGGATGCTCTGCCTATTGTATTATGAAATTGATGTAATGAATAGTAAACTGTAACTAAGCATTGTATGGAATATTTTCATTGCAGATGAAGAAGTTAATGAAGAAGAAGTTTTGGGAGATTTTGCAGAGGTATGTTATATCTGTCTGATAACTTGCTGCCCATATGTCATGCAGTAAACTGCCCTGATAGTTGGTGGCCCCGTAGAATATGGCCATTGATTTACTTATTTGTGTATTGCATTAGGAGACCTTCTCCAAAGATGAGGCGTCCCCTCCCAAAGTTGTAAAAACAGCTGATGCTGATGATGATGATGAACCAGAGCCAGAGTAAGTATTGATTTCATCTTCGCACTGTTCCGTACTACTACATTGGTCGCATTGGTGTGCAGTGTATACTTGGCAATATCTTCCGTAAATTCAATATCCATTTCCACTGCTATGCGGATGACACCCAGCTCTACCTATCTGGCAAACCATCCACCACCCTCCCCCCCCCCCCCCCCCCCCCCCCCCTCCCTTACCTCCTGCCTATCTGAAATAAAATCCTGGCTCACCTCTAACTTCCTCAAACTTAACAGTGAAAAAACTGAAGTCTTCCTTATAGGCACCAAATCCACCTTATCCAAAGCTGACAGTTTCTCCCTCTCTATTGACCGTTCCCTAGTCTCCCCCTCCCCTCAGGTCAAAAGCTTGGGTGTCATCCTCGACAGCTCTTTATCTTTCCACTCTCACATCAATAACATCACACGTTCTGCATATTTCCACCTACGCAACATCAATCGTCTCCGCCCCTCCCTCAGCTCCCACTCCACCTCCATCCTTGTCCATAGTCTTGTCACCTCCCGCCTAGACTACTGCAACTCTCTTCTTTTTGGCCTTCCTCAGAAATCCCTCCATAAGCTACAACTAGTCCAGAACTCAGCTGCTCGCACTATCACCAAAACCCCTTCTCACCACCACATTACCCCTGTACTACAGCATCTCCACTGGCTCCCGGTTAAATTCAGAATCAATTTCAAAATCCTTCTTTTCACTTTTAAGGCCATCCACAACCTCGCCCCTCCCTATCTGTCCGATCTCCTCCACATTCCCACTCCCTCCCGCTCCCTCCGTTCTTCCTCCTCTACCCTCCTCACTATCCCCTCTGCCCGCCTCAGTACCATGGGGAGCAGAGCTTTCAGTCGGAATTTTCTCCCCCCCCCGACATCCGTAACATTGACTCTCTCCCCCTGTTTAAATCCCGACTGAAAACCCATCTCTTCCAGCTCGCGTACTGTTTTGATTGTTTGATTTATATTTTTAATTTAGTTTGTGTGTGTGTGTGTATGCCTTGGCTTATTGTTTTTACTGCTGTTTCTCCTGTTTTAATGTTGTACAGTGTCCTTGAGTGTTTTGAAAGGCTCTTTGAAATAAAATGTATTATTATTATTATTATTATTATACGTTCAAAGGAGTGTAAACTCAGAATTAAATAAAAGTCTTTTTGAAGAATTTTCTCTGCCAGTTCTTAAAACATCCTAGAAGACTTATTATAAGCATTCCACTGTGATTGTAATGAGCCTGCTCATTTTCACTGGAAGCTCTTTTGTTTATATTTAACAAATAGATCACACTTCATATAATGGAGTGTTTGTCAGATTTACTTTGAATCCAATATTTAGTGTCGGAGTAAAAATGTTCTCTGTGTTAGTCTCCATCCATGTTGCAGTGCAAGTCTCAGGACACTAGGGGGCAGGCCATGTGCGTCCAAAATTATACTCAAGCCACTTGGCGAGCTCTTGCTGATGCATCACATCTTTTTCCCTCCTTAAGTGCTCCCGAAAAGAAGGTGGTCAAAATAACTCTAGCAGAGTCCGGAGATGAGGTAAGATCTGTTTCTTTTGACTTTGGTTTTCAAGTAACTCAAAAAATTATCACACACACACACTCAAAGGTAGATGAGAAAATGTTCATCAAGAAATCTGTGGTACTAGTGGCTGCAGCGTCTGTGCCACAATTGGGTGCCCATGGGGTCTTGGGTCCAAATCTGAC
This sequence comes from Sardina pilchardus, assembly GCF_963854185.1. Taxonomy (NCBI): domain Eukaryota; kingdom Metazoa; phylum Chordata; class Actinopteri; order Clupeiformes; family Clupeidae; genus Sardina; species Sardina pilchardus. Next base: position 15,749,397 of record NC_085002.1, on the reverse strand, counting down.
CCACACAAACGTTTTCCAAACCCACCTCATGTCTCTCGCACCTACTTCATGTCACTCTACACCGTCCTATCTGAATAAAATATCAAATAATTATATTTCTGGCTATTATTTTAAGTTCACCAAAACTTTTTGCAGGTATTAGAAGTTTTAACTACATTTTTATTTTTTGACTCAAGATTACATGCTGATGTGACATTTGGGGGCAAAAAGAGAGTGTTGATTGCGATCCTCATGATTTCAGTATTGTTACTGAAGAACATTCCATGATGTAGTTTTAAATCTTTATTTCCCATCCCTGCTCAGAAGATGCAGAAGAGGGCAGAGCGGTTCAATATGCCTCCAACTGCAGAGAATAAGAAGGCTGCCCGTGCTGCCAGGTGAGAGGCCTTTTCTTAAAGGACAGCTGCACTCAGTGCAATAAGATACCCCTCATACACTGACTTCAACACAAATCAATGCAGTAATTGTGTACATGTTTACTGACACAAGATATCCACACACGCACACATACTTCTGTAGTATCCGGTTGCTTTTTTTAGTTTTAGATTCACCTTTTGTTGTATTGTCATTGTGCAGAGTACAAGTACAAAGACAACAAATCGATTGCTCATCATTTCATGGTTTCATTCACCTTCTAATTTGTTCATCTGTTTTGTGCTAGGTTTGGCTTGCCTGCTACAGCATCAGCTTCTTCTGAAGGTGCGTTATGATGTGATGAGGTCATGATCGTGTTTTTGCTTTCTATGGTCTCTTATCAAATTGTCAGTGCTACAGATACTTATATGTTTTGTCTTTTTGCTTTCAAAGGTGCCTCCATCAGTGCCAAAACCCCTGTAAGTAGCTACTTGTCTTTTGTTTGCTAATTTGACACACTTTTTTTTTTTAACAACTTCAAATCTGTTTAAAAGTTAAGTTATTATGATGGGTCATAAACGTCAAGTGTCTGTATCACAGTAGGGGTACAGATAAGAGCAAAGCAAAGCTCATAAAAAGTGTAGAGGTAGAGTTTGCTTAACACAAAGGAAACTTGTTTGATTAGCTGTCAGGTTACCTTCTTGCTAGTTGTTCAGCTTTCCTTTGTTGCTGTTTGCCAGAATGGTATATGACCAGAGTGGCAGTATTTTACTAGAGCCACCATACCTTTTATAATAGCAGAAAAGGTCCTGATGAAACCAGTAGTGCATAGATCTCTTTTATACTAGTGGATGAAGTGTAATGGGACCCCGAAAATAGATTGTGGGCTTATTCCTAATCTATTGAAGACTAGACTTTGACATCAAATATGAAGGGATGTGTTTATTTTGGGGCAGAGGGGGTGTTATGGGAAAAACTGGCCTTGAATTAGTTTTGTTGATGGAACATGGGAGTTCCTCCTTGTGCGAGACTTTCCCCTGGGAGGCAATACGTGTGGTTTTGCCCGTATCAGCAGTTCTACCTGTTATTAATGCTTTTTCAAAATGGTATCAAAACCTCGAAAAGGCCTCCAGAGGAAGTCTCCAACCACTCCCAGAACAATTCCCAGGCTCTGCAGAATAACCCCCACCTCAGTAACACTAACAGAGGAAGACCATGTAATCAAAAAATATCTTTGTATCACCCTTGGTTGTGTAACAACGGCATAGGGTTCTTGTGAAAATGATGCTAAAAGTACTTAGGTACTTAACTTGTACTCTGTGTAACATACTCATTACTATACAAACTAGAAGGGTGCTCAGAGAATGCTGAGAGACTTCCACTGGGGCCAAATACAGTATCTGGCAACAATTCTTGCAAGTGCAAGAAAATGCTCATTTGAGCAGTCATGTGTGTCAGAGACACTGCAAAACTAAATTGATTATTCCTTGAATAATGCTACACCATTCCACTGAGTTTAAATCAAGATTGTAGATTTTGTGTAATCCTGCAACCAGACAAACCTCACAGTAATCATAACGTCGGTGCAGGTAATTACCTTAAATTCAGCTATGGCTTATACTGGCGTAATCATGTGAACACACACAACACTTTCAGTACTGTCTGTTAGGCATAGATCATGATCTTATTTTATTAACCAATATCCTTGGTTAAGTCCTTGGTCTTGAGTGAACTCATAAATTGGTAAACAACGTCCATGTTACATGACTGTTAGAATAATGGCTTTTCCTTCTGTCGTCCATTGTTTGACTGTTGTATTGGCATGTCGGGAAATGCACTATCGAGTACAGATAGCGCTAGGCAATGGCTCTGCTAACACTACATCTACCACAGCGGTCGTTTTGACCTTTTAAAAAGTTGCATGTACAATGACTGTTCAACACAAAAGCAGTCTTGCTTTTTGGATATACGGTTTTAAAACTAAGGTCAAAAGGACTGCTTACAGTAGTGTTCTAGTAATGAAATGTTGCTGCTTCATGCCAATAAGCTCCCTACTCCAGTGGTTAGATATGGTCCCAAATGCTTGTAGTGGTTACATGGTAAGCTCATACTGTACATAGCTGCCTGTTGGTGTGCAGTGAAGGTCTGTGTTTATGTGGGTGTGGTGTTGGACACGGGTCGAGAATGAGCTCCCTATCTCCTTTGGCCCCCCATAGGTCAGTGTGGAAGTGCTGAAGAAGAGGGCGGAACGCTTCGGAATGAACGTGTCCTCCATCTCCAAGAAGGTATGTCTTTCCTTCCTCCTTCAATCTCACCCGACCACACGCACATGTCCCTCTTTCTGTTGGCTTTGCAGGAAATTAAATTAAAGGAATAGTTCGGAATTTTGGACATAGGACCTAATTTCCAACTTAGTCGGGGTGATATAGGTTGGTGGAGACCATTTTGAGTGATTTTCTGCCCTTCCTTAAATTGCAGCGTTCATCTGGTGCTAATCTGGTGCCGAGATAATGCCAGTCAACGGTAACATCCAGCCTGCCACTAAATCCACTCCACATAACACCCGAAACAAATAAATTATAATGTCTGTCAGACTATCGATGCACATGTCTGTGTTGATGGAACAATGTTAGAAATAAAACTAACCTTGCATCGCATTTCAATAGCCTATACTTTTTCCCTGTATGGCAGTAGCGGATTGATATGAGAAACTAGTCCCTCAAAATGTAATAAATCATTGAGTTGCAAGGTTAGTTTTATTTCTAAAATTATTCTATCAACACGGACATGTACATCGATAGTCTGACGTTTTAATTTACTTGTCTCGGGTGTGCTGTGGAGTGAGTAAGACTGTTTGGGATGTTACCGTTGAAATGCGTTAGCTCAGAACCAGCTTATCAAAGGGGAACGCTGCAATTTAAGGAATGGATTAAATGCGATAAAAAAATTTCTCCACCGACCTATATCACCTCGGCAAAGTTGGAAATGAGGTCCTATGTTCAAAATTCCGAACTTTTCCTTTAATGCCTTGACGTGCGACAGTTGGGACTAGATACAACTGTTGCGTTGTGCTCATTTATATGGGAAAACCATTTCTCAGTGTAGTTCATGAGTTGCTTTTAGAAAACCTTTTTAGGAGGCAGAGGTAGGCCCAGACTGGCTTTCAGTTTGAGCAGGCCCCTTAAGCCAGTGTTCATATACTTGCATTAGTGTTCAAGTGTTCAATGTGTTGCACAAAAGGGGAAAAAAAGGGGCATGAAGCATATTTCCCTAAATGGCATAAATATTCTGACATGGTCACTTTGCTGTGCTCTAAAATTGCTTGCTTGTGCATAATAAATCTTGGCAGCTCATGTAGAGAGCTTGGGCACAATCCAATATTGCGACTAATAAACCATCGGCTGACCACCCCCGTACATTCCACCCTGAACACTATACCCCTCACCTGCCTTTCTCTGCTTTTATGATTATTTTGTCCTCCTTCTCTTCTGTCTCTTTCACCCCCCACCCTCTCTCCCCACAACGGAAACTGTGGTCAGTGGGGGGCAGATATAATAGCCCCTGGTTGGGGGTAAATGGCATTACGAGTGTGCAGCAAGAGAGGGGTAGCCCCTTTCACTGGAAGAGCCTTTGTGAGCTGTCGGAAGTGGCCTGCGCTCCTCTCTGAGGGGGGCAGGCAACAATGCCTGTTGTGTTGTGTAATGTCAGCAGTCCGCTTTTCCCTCCCTCCCTCCCTCCTTCCTTTCCTCCCAACACTCTCACCCCTCACTCCCGTTCCCATCCTTCTTTTCTTTCTCTCTCTCTCTCTCTGTCCCCTTCCTTCTCTTTCCCCCCCCTCTTTTTCATCTATCTATCTATCCTTCCACCCACCCTTGCCCTCTTCCCCCTTTGCTTGGCATGTTGCTTGCGACCCCTTGATGGAAGAGGCAGAGCTGTTAGGGATGTATGCATCCTCCATCACACCAGGAAACCGTCGTGGGTTCACCGGAAAGCCTCGTACTCCCATCACCCCCCAACCCCCTTTCTACCAGTCACGGCCAGTGTATCTCTGAGTGCCGTAAAGCTCCCATTGGATTTCTTTTCACAGTTCTACTGTGAGGAAATAGCTGTCAAATCCCTCCGGCTCTCTTGCCCTGTTACGTCAATGGGATGTCTCTGTTCAATTGGGCACATGCGCTAGTTTGTCGTCAAGGTGTGGACGCGAGGCATAATGCAGATGGACATTTTGTACAGAGAGAAGTCCATTCCCCTGTCAAGGTCTTGAAGTCCTGCAGGATATCTCAAAGCTGGCATCACTGGCTTTTACTGACCTATCAAATCTATTATCCATCAAAGTCTATGAGATTCTTATTTGTGCACTCTTATGCACCTTTGAATACTAACCTCCAATCGACAGACCTAATGCATGCACTTGAGATTGGAGCTGTCAGCTAGTTCTGCTACAGACCAACATAGCTAATGAAAATGTCCAGTAATGCGCACCCCCCCTACCCCCCTTAAAATTTGACCATATAGCTTTGTCCCTACTATGAAAGGAAGATGAGCTGATGGATATACTTGATTTTATGTTTTTGTTCTTATAATTTTTTTCACACTATAAATATGCCGACACAAATGAATGCACACATACACACTTGCACTCGTCTTCCACCCCTCTCGTGGTCCTCTGTGCGCTGGTGGATTGTCGTGATGGAAGATAATAGGTGATGACAGGAAGGAGAATGGCTCTGTCAGCCATGGTAATTGTAGCAGAAGAAGGGACTGTCACTCTGACCACCCCCTCGAGGAGGACCCAGGGAGAGGGCACAGGCCAGAGAGATGAGCTCATACGCTTCGCTCGTGAAAAGAAAAGATTTTGTTTTAAAGAAAGTCCCGCATCATGTTGGTGGGAGTTTCCTGACATAATTTGAGGAAATTGCCTCAAGACGGATTCGGAGCAATGAGATGTGGGTGGGAGAATAAGGAAAACCTTGCAAATGCATTTAAGTGCAGCATAGTGTTTTTCCATTTTTGCAAGCAGTTGAACAATAGAAGATTTGTACTACCGTAATTTCCCGACTATTAGCCGCGGCTTATACATTGATTTTGCTAAATCTCTTCAGCTATGAGGTTAATACAGAGGGGCAGTTAATATGGTGTTAATATGGTTTTGTTTCTTTTAACTTGCAAAACACTGTCCTGCGGCTTATACACAATGCGGCTTATTTGCAGGACATTACTGTAGGACTGTGACTGTCAAATAACTAGCTAATTAGTTATACCCTGTTGATTGAATCTTTTGAAGATTACTTTTGATAATGGATATTGAAATGTGATCATGGAATTTATGTCAATTCAACAGTGATTTCAAATACTGTTGATTAATAGTAATCTTTAATCAACTTTGAGCACAGATTATACACCGAACAAGCCAGTAGATATTCAATTCATATTCATGCTATCAAGATCATTGGCTGTTAGCCTGAAAGGCATACTTTCTATGCACTTAACAAACCTCAGACCAACATATTAAGGGGCTCAATAGTCGATGTAGATATATGAGAGAGAGAGATCGATTTATCAATCTGTCATTCACGTGACCATTGAAAGTAATGTGCAGATGCCAGAACTATCTGAAACTCTTTAGGAGAAGTGAAAAAGTGGTATATGGTCGCTTATTCTATAAAAGCATACATTGCTGCGCCAGTCTTACATTTTTATCTCTGTCTCCTCTACCAAATGTTCTGTTCTATTCTATTCTCTTGTGTCTCTTTAGGCCAGCTGAGCTGCATTAAATGTGTTGGCCCCTCAGAAAGCCTACCATTAATGGGTGAAAATGCCCCACTGCTTTTGCCCGGCGAGAAGAGGGTCAAATACTGAGACTGAGAGTGTGTGAGTGTGAAAGGGAGAGAGGGAGTGTGTGAGAGAGAGAGAGAAAGAGGACCCCTTATGTGTTAAGATTTCCATGGAGCCCTCTGTTAAATGGTGAACCTCGTAAAGCACTTCAGCAGTCGATGATTCCTCCTCTCCTTTGACACAGGTTTTATTTGAGTACGGGAGGGGTTTGACGTGGCTTTTACACGTGCGTGCACACACACACTCAAACTCTTGCTCTCACACAATTTGCTCCACACTTATCCAGCGTAGGCCTTAAGAATGGCAGTCTATTGTTTGACAGTGAAAGGCTCTTGTTTCAGCTGTGTAACGAACTCAAGAGCTCCCTCCACACAAAGAGAGCTGCCAAGAGCCCCCCCCCCCCGTCCAAATTGTTCTCGTTTGAGAGACCAGGCCGATTAACTGTTCTTACTCTATTGTGAGGTGAACCCCCCACCACCCCATCCTCCAATATGCTTTCTCTCATTACCTTGACTTTCCAGATTATCATGTTGAAATGTCTTAAAATTGTTACTGACTATATGTTATACCTACATGCTGCACAGATTTATGAATTTGCCATGCCAATAACCTGCCACATTTGTAAATTCATGGTAGAAATGCACTGATTGCCATTTCCTTGGCCGATTCCGTTTTTCATGGAGTTTGACCTGCCGATACAGATTTTAGTCGATTCAGATTATTTTTTTTCTATCCGTTGTACAGCACACACTTTTCTTTAATAGAACATTTTAACATAGAAATTGAATCAACTTTCGAATCGAATGACTGTTAGAAGAATTCAAAAAAATAAAACAGGTGAACAGACAGATTCTTCTTCAAGTCTTACTTCAACTACAGCTTCAGCATATGCATATGCGACCACAGAAGAGGAGGTACTCCACCTTAAGTATAGGGTGAAAAACTTCTGCCTGTTAAAAGCAAGTGTAATGAAAATTCTGGTCACCAGCCGATCAAACGGTGCATCTCTCACTTACTATGGACAACCACCTGTAGTTACCATGTATTAATCATTATCATATTGTAATATATTATTATTCTAATAATATGATTAAGATTTTGAGCATGAGATATTTAACAACCTAAGACTCTTTATTTTGAAGGCATTTTGAGCTGAGTCATCTTGTCATAGAAAGGTTTTGGGAGCTGTAATGAGTTGTAATGCAAACTGGGTATTCCCCATGGATTCTTCGAACAGGAGTTATGTTCTTCCCAGTGGAACGCCAAAAATCTGTAGAATTAGTTCAGAGGGCACTGGTTGGTCATAATGGGTGTCATGGTACCTTCTCGAACCGAACTGTACCATCTGATATGCGCACATGAAACGCAAGAATATGTTACACTTTCTATCATCTCCAATATCTGCTTATTGAGAATAAGAAAAAAGCTAAACATGGCTGACCGTCCCAGTGTAATTGGCAAAACAGATTAGCAAATGTTGAAGGGACAATACCATCATTCATATCCACTGTGAGGAAACATTTTGGATTTCAATAGCCTATGATGGTTTGTAAACAAATGAAGTAGAGCCTGCGAACATTACTTTGCTACTGATAGTGTGACCTCCAGAGACGAAGGCTATCCCACTGAAGTGTAGTACAAATTAAGTATTAATCCACAAAGAGGCAAAAAGTAGCTCACAGGCAATCCGATAATGTGGCAGAGTACAAATAACCGGTCTCTGACATTGTGAATAAACACACAAGCATCACAGGCAAGCATGAGGGCAATAAGTCTGGTGTAAACCAAGTCTTGCCTTTTATTTATAGGACCAAAATAGGTATTCTTGATGGATTACATAAATGAATGAAAGAGAGCGGTCATGATCAGAGATGAGATGCTGTTATTACATCAGACTGAAAGGGAGGTTGACTTCAGAGGGTGGAGAAAATCAAAATAACAGATCATCCTTTTAATGTCTACCTTTAAAAGTGTAGCCAGTTGAACAACAACAACCTCAGTAGTCATTAAAACACTAATTACTGGATTTCCCCCCCCATTGTAGCATATAGGTCTACTGTAGAAATCAGGTCACAGCCTTTTTTCTGAATGCAATTCTTTATATTAAGTAAATAAAAGCGCACCATTACCTTTGCCCAATAACCGTGATGCATACCAAACTGTGGGCACACTGTGCTACTGCATTCCTATCGGTCACCAGGTTCAGTTGGAGGTTGAGGCCAACGATTTGCACTCATGACGCAGAATGAATGCCACTTGCCACCACTTAATATCCCCCTCCTGCACCCCTGCTCTTTGCCCTGTGTCATTCCCCACCATAGATGCGCTCTCCTCCCCTTCCTCTCTCCCCCCCTCATGCATTCTCTGTTCACTTACGCTTTCTTCGTGGCATGAGGTCATCGTTTCAGCTTTCTGCCAACTAACCTACTTTGGAGAACCCAGTGAAATGCGGCTCTCCCTGTAAGACTTAGCACTCTATTTGGTCTTTTGTTGAGGCTCTTTTTTTTTCTGTCCAATTTGTTACATAAGCTTTTAAATGTTATTAATGTTGGTACGGACCCCGCTCATTATTGGATTACACTAACTAATTGTTGACATTTTTCTACCAGTGCCTCTCTCGTTCATTCTTCTTCCTAGTTCAATTTGCTGAGGGGGCACAGAGGTTTCCAATTTGCCAATGTTTAATTACTGTTCATTCATATTGAATGAGTGAAAATGTGTTTTGTCAGACTTTTTTTCTCTCTGTGGGTCTCTCTTTATGAAGTTTGACGTTCAATAAATCCTAAAAATTACATTTCAGGATATGTTCATTGTCTAAAATTTGTTCCTACCTTCTAGCCATTATTGAAAGACTATTGAGACTTTGGATGTACTTGTGCATTTTCAAGTGGCGAGAGAATTTAGCTCATTCAAAATGTCAGTGGTCCGAGTTTGGATCCCTGGTGCACTTTTAAAGAAACACAGTGTAAGAATGGATGAATATCTCCCTTGGTGTCAATATTTCATACCATTTAGATTGTACGGAGTTAAGTTAAGCTACCAGTTAGTCATAAACTGACTAAAACGGTCATAATCAACAATATCTCACAGTGCAGTATAAAGTGGGTGTGGGTGTGCATTCAGATACTTATAAATCATTGTAGCATCAAAGTTAAAAGAAGCTAAGGTAAATGTACTGCATTCCTTTCAAATGAGGCCAAAGCAATTTTCAAACAAATATCCCATCCCTGATAGCCTTTCGACCATAATCTTGATAGGCCTGTTTTTATTGTGAAATATTGCCTGCAGCTCCAAGGTGGTCAGTTGATGTCCTTAGTTATTTCTACCATGCTGGGCAGTTGCATATTGAGAGTAAAGTAAAGACTAAACAGATTTCTTGGATTTCTACATATTTTCTTCACCATTATCCCTGTGAGAATATTGGCAAGTTGATATTGGCCAAGTTATCTACACTGTTGCCTCTGTGTTTGCTCCATTTTCTCCTTCCTCTTCTCCCTCCCCCACCACACACTGTCCAGTAAAGGGCTCCCCATTGTAGGTTATTGTGTATCTCCGTATTATGTAATTACAGTTGTTGTGGAAGCAAAGTCTAAGGTGTGTGGTATTGCCCGTTTTGGGATTAGAGGATAGATTTGTGGCCAGTAAAATCAACCGGCATATAACCCGACCACCCTTCACGGCTCAAATCTCATTTCCTCATGGGGTTCATTACAGTGGGGGGCAGGGGCGCATTTAAGGGAGGGGGTGGGGGTCAGATGCCTAATGAGGGGGCCCCCAGGATGGAGCGTAGAGTTGGACCAATCTGACCCTCCTGTGGACCTGACAGCATCTGGGGAGCCAGGCTAGCCCTGATGTGATTGTTCAAATTACTCATTAAGAGAGTGGCAGCGGACAGAACCCTTCTGGCAGCTGCTGGCGCAAAGGTGGAAGCAGGCGAGGGATGGTAGATTGAAGGAGGTGGAGGCGATGGGCTGGAGTAAGGGAGAATATGATATGAAGGTGAAGGAAGGTGACTGGGAAGGGCTGGGTCAGGAAGAACTGATATGACTGATGTGGAGGAATCGGCGGTTTGGGGTGGTTTAGTTTGAGCAAATGTCAAATGTACAGTGTAGGGAATATCAGAATTTGGAGAAGGGATGACTTCCCTTTTCATGGGCGAGAGGGTGATTGAGGAAGCAAGCCATGATGTATTGAGGAAGATTAGGTGTCCTAACCAAACCTGCTCTGGCTGAAAAACTCAAGCATCCAATCTGAACTTGATCTAGAGGCACAAGATATCCTCAAGCTTCTTTTATGAAGTGTTGTCTTTGCCTAATATATAAAATTCAGCAAGAACCAATTTTGAAATTATGAAAATTTTCTTGTTAGCCTAATATGCACAACTTACTTGTTAGTTCCCTTGCTAATTAGCATCAACAACTGATGTTAAATTGCGTTTCTGTATGGATTTGCCTTTGCTAACTGGGTAGTTGTCCCTTGGTAGAGGTTGTTGTATTGTATTGGTTGTAGGTAGGGTATGCATTTACGTTTCAACTAAAAACTGTGACTTTGTTTCAGCTACATTTCAGTGAAGTCTTTTAAAGGCAAGGAGATTCACCAGGGTAGCCAACTCGTTTTGTGTTGAAACACGGGTTAATTTGGTCATTCTCCATACGTTGCAACCTAGCAGCCCACTTATACAAAGTCTAGGTATTGTCCGACATTTGTACTCGCACATGCTCTTCCAGGTAATGTTCAGTTCATGTGTGGATATGGCTTGTATTGCTTTAAAGAGATCAGAGAGCAGTAATTGGTGATGCATCAAAATGTTGATTTTTGTGAAAGAGTATTTTGGTTGTACAGGATCTGACTATTGTTTTTAATTAGCATGATTGATATTGAATTTCTTGAACACAAGCATTCTTGTCCCAATTATCTGAATTGTTCTTTGCTACGATTTTATTGTGAAGATCTGTCAAGGTATGTTGGAGAGAGGCATATTAGAAAAATGTAAATTATGTCCTGTGTGTGTTAGAATGACAGTTCAACTTGTTTAACAGACAGGATGGAGGAGTGCAGTAGTAGATATTGCTGACCGTTTACCCTTTGGCCTCTTGGGCAGCTAGTTGGAAGGAGGTGACGAGTGATTGTGGCCTAAGAGTTTGTGTTGATGGCCTTCTTGCAAAGCCTGTGTGTTAGAAAAGAGGGGGTTGGACGCCTTGCATGTCTGTGTTTGTCTTTGGACTTGGGAGTTGATGAATGTGAAGATGCCGGCGATTTGATGGGGGTAATTTTCACCGTGACGGGGCCTTAGCCGGCCAATGAATCAAAGGGCTTTGGCCATTGGGTGGCCAGTGGGAGAGGTAGGAAGAAGGCGGGTGCTGGCCCCGAGCATAGGTCCTGACACCCCACGTGAGTGGCCAAGGCTGCAGGGGGTCAAGTGTGACACATCATTATAACAATGTTGATTTAGTGGGGGCCGCTGCGCAACAGACCCCCTCCCCAGGGGCCCAAGGGGTGTGTGTGTGTGTGTGTGTGTGTGTGTGTGTGTGTGTGTGTGTGTGTGTGGATGTGAGGGGCAGTGGACAAGAGAAGGGGGCCCACTGCTCCTCGTGGCCGATGCAATCAGTCGACAGCTTGCAAATCAGCCCCTCACCCTTCTCAAATCTGGAGACCTTCCCCCCTCTCACTCCCACTGGAGAATAGCACCATCAGACATTCTCCTTCTTTTTTTTGTGGTTATTTCTATACTCGGAACATTTGTCCCTCTATGTTGTAGGTGCACTAGTTTTAATCGGTCATCTCAGCTGTGTCTTAGGCAACCAGTCCAAGTGGAGCACTGCTCCTTTTGTGCGTTTTGTTTGAGCGTTTGTTTGTTTTGTTTCCCCCCCTCCCTTCCTCCCCCCTGTCCCTCCACGCTCCCTCTCCCTCCATCCCTGTCAGAATGTCCATGACCCCTCACCTCTGAACCCAGGGGTTGGATTTGTTCTCTGTAATGTCGAGATTAGTTTTGACAATCTGCAGTCGTATTTTGGGGTCAGGTGAGCGCTTCTCAGTTTGACAGGGTTCTGGCCTAGCTGTGTCAGAGGTTTGGGTTTTCAACGGGGGAGCTGCGGGGCAATGCTAGCAAAATACAATAAATATGTTACATTGTTTTCTCAAAGCAACACGTCTATTGTTTAGTATTTTAGGTTTTGCACTTTGATTGTCATGTTAAATATCACTTGTTCCATCAATTTGCCGATCTAGGTAAATCAGATTTCAATAAAGACACACACATTGACTGCATTGCCTCACATATGTTTATATGTGGATCAGTACCCCATTTATAAGGATACTGGAAACGTATACAGGATGGTGTTTAAATGAACACAGATGAGCATGGCTGTTAATGTCCCTGTACATGATAAATGCTGTTATCTCGGTTACTGTAATCAATATCAAAAATGTATTTTGCACATCGCGCTCTAGAATCTTTGTCAGCAACTGTCAGAAAATGGTACAAGACGTAGGCCTATACAGTACATGCCACAGTATCCCGGTTTCTTTTTGAGTACTCCAGCTAGCATAACTGCATTTCCCAAAACAGGGTTCTGAAATCAGGATAAGATGCTTACATGTGCAAACACAAAATCTGAAAGCTCCATTTCTGGGCAAAGGTAGTTGGATTTTACCCCAAACTTGAGCCCCATCCTCCATCGGTGACCTTGCCACTTGAGAGTGGGGGAGGGGCTGGTCCGGGTGTGGATGGAGATGAATGAACGAATGAGACTGACATGCGTGCAGCAGGCAACCAAGATATATGATGCACTACTGAAATGACCTCGGGAAAAAGAGTCTCTCGCTTCAGCGGTCCCCACTGTGATTGCGTCCATCTAGTTATGAATCATCTGATATTTTAGTCAAACAGCCAGGTGATGCATCTGCCTTTTGAATTATGGACTGGTTACTTCAAAGCGCCGTGTCAGACTTTATCTAAATCGCCTGGTGGCTACCTACTGTGGTGTTGAGCATTGTGCTTGATGCAACTTATCTTCATTTCTATCCCCTCTATCATTCATTCTTTGTCTCTCTCTCTCTCTCTCTCCCCCTCTCCTCCTTGTCCCCCAATCCTCTCCTTCTTCTAAGCTCAGTCCCTCCTCTCTCCCTCACTCACTCCATCTCTGCAGCTCATTTTCTGAAGTAGCCAGGAGCCACCTGGACCCACTCACCCAGCCCACTGAAAGCACATTAAGTCGCCACTCTATTTCACCTTACAACTCCTGCCCATTGCCAGCAACCACACCCTCGTCCATAGCCTGACATTGGCCTTCACCTCCTCTACCACATCTTTTGCCTCCACTACACCCACCCCCCCCACCCCCCCCAGCACTGGCCTCTCCCCAGATTTAAATTTGAGTGGGGTGTCACTTGACGGGGCTTTCCCTGATGACATGATTCTGATTGTTGTCCTCACCCCCCACCCCCCAAATCCCCTTCCCCACTACTACACAGCCTGCACCCAACAAAAGACAATCAAACCCCCATCCCCTCTTTTTGCATTTGCCATTACTCTATCATGCATGCTTTAATTTGAATTGAAGGCACCAATTTAATCTCTCTGAATGCCAGAGTTGGTCATTCGTCATTTTCAGTACATGGCTTCAAAAATGTTCTCTGCAGTCGTCTGTTCAGTGTCTCCGAGGTGGGGACTGTCCGGCTTTATGAAGAGTGTTGACAGCAGGATCTCTTTTTGTGTCGTCTTGCTCATTACTGAGGGGCATTTTATTGTCCCTCACTCTTGATTTCTCTTCACAACTCTCTCTCTCTCTCTCTCTCTCTCTCTCTCTCTCTCTCTCTCTCTCTCTCTCTCTCTCTCTCTCTCGCTCTCTCTCTCACACACACACCCTCACACACACTTTCTCACAGTCATTCAGAGTGAGGTATGGTGACCATCTGTCCTCCTTTTCCACACAATAAAGGTCTCTTCATGACATGTCACATAATTACAGATCCTCGGCAAATCTGATGGCAGCTCCGCTCTCTCCCTCGGTGGGAGTGGATGTGTGGAGCGTTCACCCCCCATACGGCTGCTGTCAGACGGACACAAGTAAACACATGTTTACACAATTCCACAACATCGGTCATAAACAGTCAAATGAAAAGCAAAGCAGGGGATAGACTTCAGACTTGATTCTAAAATGAGGTTTCTGATTATTTTGCTTTTGTTAAGGACCTGATCTGTGAAATGTAACAGATGTGTCATAAGGCCTTAACTTTTGGCTGTGGGCATTGGGGGAAACTTGTCTAAACCAGTGAAAAATCTCCTGGTCCACTCTTCTTGGCTCGGCCTCGTGCATTTCTACTCGTTAGCTCGAAGAATAACTGTCACTAATTCAAACTGCTCTAGAATGGGCTGGTGAATAGAGGAGGGGAGAGGCCTTGGAGTCGCAGTGAGGCCCTGCATTTGGCCCAATATTGTTCTAGGAGGCGAAAAGAAAACACAACGAGAAAAGGGAGAGTGGGAGAAGTGCGGAGGGGAGGGGAACACGGGAGAAGGGGGTAGAGCATAGAGCACGCAGAAGCAAGACGAGGGAGAAAAAAGAGTGAGAAAGAAGGAAAGGGGAGAAAAAAAACTTGCGCTTCTAGTGAGTGAAATGAACTTGATGATCTCTACGGATGAAAATGAGATTGGCCAGCACTGTATCAACAGTGTCCCCAGTCCAGAGCCAATGACAGGGTCACCCTTGACTTGCCCCCACCCCCCCTGCTGAGCCCCCAACGCTGGCCTTGTGAACCACGGGAGACCCGTGGAGCTTTTGAGTCGTGACACAACACTCCCTTAAAGAAACGCTGCCTATTTTATATATGCCACACTGTAAAAAGGCCTCGCTTTCCAAACACTGGTTGAACATTTCCGTTATAGGGGGAGCAGAGGGGGTAGGAAAGCGGAATTTGGCACTTTATGTGTGTGTTATATAAGGGATAGTACAGTATGTATGACTTGTGCCGAAAGGCCATTTTGCGTTCATCCTTAAATATTGCCTAGTTGGCTTCCTTTTTCTGTGTGTAGCTAATGCAGCAGCCACTATATGTTGTATTAATGATCAGAGCCTGGTTGGTTTTAATCCTGTAGTTACTTGCCTGAGATTGGTGGTGAATATTCAAACCATGTTATTGGTTTCCAAACATCTGCAGCCAGTTTAATTTTTAATGAACAATTAATGATTCACACATCATATAAAATGCCATAAAGGACTAGCTTACAGAATGATGCTGATACACAATAGCAAGGACTGAATTTGGTTTTCCTATTTGCCACCATTGAACTTGGATGGCCGGATTAGGTTGTTGTTCTGTCTCTATTAGAGAAACAAATAGCCCATGTGTTTGGAAGAGGGATGGTGGTAAATGACAACACCATCTCCTCTTTCAAATTATTTTTACTTTTTGTCTTTTTAAGCAACAACAAACAGCTAGCCACCTTGTGAAGCTGATGGTTGCATTTGAATTTGGGGAAAACCGGGGATGCGGGGTGGGTGGCATGTACACGGGGTGGGGTGCGGAGCAGGGGGTGTGGTGGGATGGTGATGTTACTTGCCCTTCAGCCTCAACCAGAACGGAGGTATGGGACGCAGGCATGGAGTGGACCTCAGGGGGTCCTGTTGTTGGAGGTTTGACCAGTGACCTGGAATCTGTTGGTTTGTTCCCGATGGCGATGCCTTGCCAAAACCCAGTGTGTGGAAAAGCGCTCTCTCTGTGTCCTCGTATAACCTCCCACCAAAATCACCACAGCATCTCTCCTCTGGGGCAGGAGCCAGAGGCACTCGGCGTATCTCCCAATTAAGAGTCGTTGCATGAGAGAACCAGGCAGAGGTCGGAAGATGTATATGGCTGTTCATAGTTCCACATACTTTTTTAAGTATATTTTTTTTGGCCTTTTTGCCTTTAATGTTATAGTACAGTGAAGAGTAGACAGGAAACAAGTGGGAGAGAGAGATGGGGTGGGATCGGGACATGACCGCAGGCCGGATTCGAACCTGGGTCCCCGTGGGCACTCGGACCCGTATATGGTACGAGCGCTGTAGCCTGCTGCGCCACAGCACCCCCATAGTTCCACATACTTATTACATATACAAAGTATGAGCCGATTTGGCCGACCCCCATCTTCCGACCTCCTGCTGGTTTTGCCT
This sequence comes from Sardina pilchardus, assembly GCF_963854185.1. Taxonomy (NCBI): domain Eukaryota; kingdom Metazoa; phylum Chordata; class Actinopteri; order Clupeiformes; family Clupeidae; genus Sardina; species Sardina pilchardus. The sequence continues at coordinate 15,733,057 of NC_085002.1, read as the reverse complement.
GGTTTTCTCATGCAATGATGCAATGACTCTTAATGGGATAACAGACGCACAAATAGCATATAGTCTTGATGAGGCAGTGGGTACAATGGAAGAAAATAAATAGTATCGAGGTTCCAATTGGGAGTGAAATTAGATTTTTGGGTTGTAGTTAATTTCCCCCTTCATCTGTTTTACAGGTAGAGGAAGATGAGAAGCTGAAGAAGAGGAAGGAGCGGTTTGGAGCGGTCCTGGCAGGTGCTGGTGCTGGTGCTGAGGGCAGCGAGGATGCAGAGGTAGGCCACAGGCTCATCTCCTGACCTGACCTGACCCGACCTGACCTGCTGTCAGCGTCACCAGTACAGCTGACTGTGCACCAATTAAGGGCCACTGGTCCAGTAGTCTAGAGCACAATGTTGAGATTGCTGTGATTCAGTTGCCCTGTTTATACTGGGGGCCATAACCCCAGGAACCCAAGCCCAGGAACTTTCCCCCAGCCTACAAGAACCAGGGCTAGAGTTCCTGCTGGCTTTACACTAATCATGGGCCATTTTACCAACTGCCAGAATTCATACAGAAATAAATCAAGACAAGATAAACACTTGTTTATAAAGCAACTACTGGACAATCTTTGACAAGACACTGCACAGCATTCTGCAGTGACCATGTAACCGTAATGCTGTCAATGCCTCTGCGAAAGTTTTGTTTAGAGCCAGTGACACTGCAGACAGGAAAACAGAAAATCACACTTCTTAAATTAAGGGCGTATTCACACCAGGAAGGTCCGTTAGTTCACTTATTTGGTCCGGACCAATTTTTTTTTCTTTTTTTCTTTTTTAGTGCGGTTCGTTTTCACACCGTGATTAATTGCAACCGGACCAGAATTTATAAACAAAAGCACATGTGCTAAGGTCGTTCAACCATTGGCTGGTAAACGTGTAGGTGGGGTGAAGAATAGGAAGCCAAAGTCAAAGTTGGCCCACGTAAATACTATGTTTGCGTACTGTACTCGTTATTATCCTAGCAATATAGTTTATACAGTTACAGCTTTGCAGAAGTGCTTGAGCGTCAAGACCGTTTGATGCAAGTTTAACAATATCATGCTCGTAATTTTGCATCGACGAAGACGTGCAACAAAACAGCTGAGAAGAGCTCTCATGTGTGTCCAACATGCTAACAGCAGGCCTACGGAAGACGGAACGGGTAGGAGATGCAAAATCAAATTATTGTTGGCAAAAAAGCGTTAGCCCACTGCTGCTTACAGCTGTTGTGCGTCACGGAGGTATCCTACATTTCCCATAATGCGCAAAAACTACGGGAGCTCGTCAAATCCAAAAAAGGTAGATTTCTGTAACTGGGTCGGATCGAGGTCGGTCTGCTTTCACACCATAAACGAACCGCACCAGGGTTCGATAGGAACCGCTCCGAGACCACCTCCTCAGCTGGGTCTCGGTCCGCTTGTTTGGTCCGCACTAGAGTTCGAGTGATTGTATTCACACCAGTCAAAAAGGTCCGAACCAAGCAAGAAACGAACTTGAGTTCGTTTTAATCGAACTAAACAAGGCAGGTGTGAATACCCCCTAAGATTAGGGTATTTTTCTGTAATGAGGGCCCTGGTGCTTGATCTCAGTTCATAGTCCAAGAAGGGTTACGGTCCTGGGCTAGGCTTAAACGGGGCCAAACATGGAACTGATGCCATAGTAACAAGCCCTGCTCAACAGCCAGGGCCAGTGCATCTTTTATACCTCATAAGTTGTTTTCAAATATAGGTTATAGCCGTTCAAACATGTTTTACCTGCAAGGCAGCAGCTTAGCCAAATAACACTGATTGCTTGTCAGGTGTAATAGTAAGTAGCAAAATCCCACTGAACTCTTATCAAATGCTGACCTTTTAAGAGTGATGTTTTTTTACCTCAAAAATAAAGACACGTCCATAGTGTGAATTTAATTTTAACCGCATACTGTGAAGTTGCAGGTCTCTTTTGAGGAGAATTCCCATGCTAAAATAAAACTTGGTAGTCACAAACTTGATTGTGTTGGCATGCATATACGTTGTAGTATGTGATTAATTAAAGGAATATTTCGGTATTTTACACTTTAAGCCCGTTTTCTGTATTGCCTAGCATGAAAACGAGTGTTTGACACCGAAATCTCGACGATTGAGCCTGTGTGTGCATTTCGGCACCTTTAGAATGTTCTCTGTATGGCCTTAACATTGCTCCCTATGTGCATAAACTATTCTGTCCTTAAAACACCCCTAAACGTTCGGTTTTTTTAATGTGCAGCTCACCGAGTGGTTACTGGTCTTCAACGATCTTCTATAGCAAGTTTGACAGCGAAATGTAGCTTCAGTCATAGTTTATCAGGGATTTTCGAAATCCCGGAAGTAATTTTTCAGAAAACTCACAACCGTGTTTGCCTAATATAACACAACATAATTTGAATTTCACTGCGAAACTTGCTATAGAAGATCATTGAAGACCAGTAACCACTCGGTGAGCTGCACATTTTTAAAAACGAACGTTTAGGGGTGTTTTAAGGACAGAATAGTTTATGCACATAGGGAGCAATGTTAACGCCATACAGAGAACATTCTAAAGGTGCCGAAATGCACAAACAGGCTCAATCGTCGATATTTCGGTGTCAAACACTCGTGTTCATGCTAGGCAATACAGAAAACGGGCTTAAAGTGTAAAATACCGAAATATTCCTTTAAACTAACTGAAAAAGTATACTTACTAATTATACTAAATAGATTAAGAAAGCCACCACTATGGTCACTAAAATTGCTGCTTTGGCAATGCTACATCATGGCTTCGGTACTCTATTTAAATTTTTGGAAGTAAATGTAGTAACAAATTAGATGGATGTATATTGTGTTTTTATATGTGCTGAATATTAGCCTTTATTCTTCAAGCTATCTTGAGTCATGGTTGAATTGATCTAATTTATGAAGAAATACATTCTTTGATTCATATTAATGTGCCGTTATTTTTTATATATTTTTCAGGCCAAGAAAAGGAAGCGGGCTGAGCGATTTGGAAATGTATGAAGTTTCACTGAACTTTTTTAACTTTATAAAAAGTTCTTTTATTTTTGTATTTTTTTAAATATAGGTAGTCATTTCTTTCAATTATGGATAATGCCTTCTATGTGCTAGGTCTGTGCATTGGTTGTATATTAAACTGAACTTAAACTCGGTATGTTGCGTGCTTATTCCACATCAAGCTTTGTTTTCTTGTGTAATAGTTATTGTGTTTTAAACATCTTAATGGGCTTAAGATATCTATACCAGAGTGTTGCAATTTATTGATTGTTTACATGTGTAATTTACATCTAAATTGGTTTTGTTCCAAAAAAAATGAATGACTTCGGTGTCTCATTTTCATGAATAAATTTTGATACGTTTTCAAATAAACCTAGTGGTCTTTTCATCTTTTAGCCAGGAAAGCTGTTCAGGTTCCATTGCCATCCAGAGCAGTGATATTGGACAAGCTGCCATTTGGTTTGATGATGCTTTTATTTATTTATTTATTTATTTATTTATTTATTTTAAGCATGGCTGCAATATGGCTATAATCGATTGTCCGACTCGGAGCTTGACTAGTCCAAACAGATTGAGGACTGAATTGCTGCTCAGTTCTGTGTGTCTGTGAAGTGGTCATGATTGGCGGATCAGGCACAGCTGCAGGCATGGAATTGGGTCTTGTGGCAGGGTAGGTATTTGTCCCCCGGGCCTTGGTGAGCGTGCTCCTACAAAGCACAGGGTGTTGGCCAAGCATCTAATGCCATAGTAGGGCTGTTTATAAAGCCAACCAACCCCTCCTCTGCCTTCCTCCGGGAACCAGGTGATACCGGCCTCATTGTGAAGGCTTCACCCAGTTTGTTGACGGCTGTCAGTCAACAGGATACTTTACTAATTGCTCTTGCCGGTGTGAGAATCCCATCCTTGCCCTTTTCCCTACCTTCAGGTTATTTTGCCCTCTTAGTACAGGTGGGGCTACAAGATTACTAGTTTACAGGTTTGTAACCCCTGAAATGAATAAATATATATGGCGGGTGTCAATAAAATGGTCCTTTTCCTTTTAAAATGCAATTTGTTGACGATGCATTGAAGCAATCACAGCAATGCCATGAGTAGCAGACCTTGTGCAAAGCTCACATGTAAACAAATTATAAACAACTGTGGTCAATGCACTACCCTAAAACCATGGCATGAGAAAAGGGGCCTCTTCTCTAGTTTTGCCAACAAACTATTTTCCAATTCATGTCTCACTGCTCTGGATCAGCCTAAGACATATCTACATGCCTTTACTGTTGTACTCCAGACAAACAAAAGACAAGTGTGATGACTCAACTGGAACTTCAGGAAAATGTTTGGATCAATGAGTGAAGGAAATGGAAAGGAACTATTGGAAATAGACCAGGCTCCAGACTAGTGTCACATACTTCTAAAAACATTCAAAGGGAAGTATCCTGGTCTGAAATGGTTCAACTTCCCACTCATCTCCTCTCATCTGCATGTCAGAAGGGTCTCCAACTGCCGCTAATGCCTGGGGTATCGTAAAGTGTGCGGTGGTATTATGGGGTGCAACTTTTTCCAAGTCCAGAAAAGAAACCGCTCTCCTTTGATATCGGTCAGGTCATTGAGCCGCACGCAAAGGTGTCGCTGGTGAGTGTGTGTCCCACGGCCAGATCTTTAGAGCACACTCCACACCCCCGACCCTCTTGCGCCATTTTTATGGCCATTGCAGCAATTATAAACGGCCACTCCCCTTCCAGTCCCCCAACTCATTTTATGTCTGTTTTGTAACATGGCTGTTTTTTGTCATTGTAATGTTTAAATGCTAAGGTTGCTCTGGGTTCGTGTGTTGCACCTTTGTCACAGTCATTTGTGCTCCTGCATAGTCAAGTCAAGTGTCATGCATCATAATGTACTACAATGATTTGAAGACCATACTCATTATGGCATAAGATGACAACAGGAGGCATCAGACTAATGTTAACTTTTTTCAATCATGTGCATCATTTATTTGAAAGTGATCTTGCTTTCTGAATCAGAATTGAGACATCTTGATGGGTAAAATCCTAAAAGAATCCTAATCCTATAGACAGTATTGCTTGTATTATTTCAGTGTGGCAGAGTATAACTAATTATTATTGTTTTGTTCTCCAAAAGCTAATGGAGAAGTTTCTGTAACAACTTCTCCATTGAGCTCCATGCAAGCTCACCTAAAGAGCTGCAGTGTAACGGTGTTGATTTGAGTGCACGGAGAGGAGTTGAGTTCTGTGCATGACAATGGTCATTTAATTGGGTTGAGGGCCCTGTGTGTGTTGTGGGGTTTATGTCATCGCTGGCATCAGTGTTCTCAGCCTCCGTGTTGGGTGGTCCCTCCTCTTTTTCCCCCTCCACTGGTGAGGAGCCGTGTCTACAGATTAATTTGTCCCCAATCGATTCCTCAAATTAGGTTGTTGGGAGGCCCAACTCTCAGGTGACATGCTAATTGGGTCATGCATCACCCCATACGTGATCCCAACAATGGTCACTCATCACTAGAGCTTTCATACGAGCCTGTTTCTCCCCTCCAACCAATTAGCCTCCAGTCAATCCATATCCTGCCAAAACTGATTCGGCGTATTTGGAATGACACTAACGTTTCTCCTCTCTTGTCACATGTAACATAACGGCTCACTTTCTAGGAATCGCCTGAAAGTTTCCTCTTAGTGTTTATTTCAGTGATTGCCTTTCGTAAAACACAAAACAGTCATTCAAGCACAGCACAGAGAAAGGAGGCCATGCATGGCATAGGCTAAATAAATGATTTATTGTACAAAAGAAAACAAAAGGACAACAAAAGAAAAAGAATAATGGGACAGTTATTCATATACACAGCCATCAAACTACAAAGTAGGAATGAATTTTTATCTACACAACATGACATAAAGCAGAAGAAAAGAAAGGGTAAAAAAAATTGAAGCGGAGGACTTGTCTAAAATACCATAAAAGAGCATTAGGATGTTTTATTATTGTTTCAACACTTTGTCTCATACTGATGATACTGATCTATGAAAGCACCTTCTTAAAGATGCATGTAACAAACCTAAGCAGTAACCGTTCCATGACAGGCTGATGCTATGCTGTGGACACCAGTACGCCTTCTGTTTGCGTGTCTATAAGGCTTTCCAGCAGAGCCGTTGGTCACAACCTCTTAACTCAATGACAACTGTTATGTGGCAAGGTCTCAGAATATTTCAGTGAGGTAGATTTAACATTGAAATGTGTTTATTTGTGAATTTTCTAAGCAATATTGAATTGGTTGAATTCTTTCTGACAAGTCCCCGACCTGAAACTTCTGTTTTTGTTTTTGATTTCATTTGTTTTGTGTTCTACAGGTTGGGTTAAGTAAACTCTCATACATTACTGTACACAACACATCATTTACGGCTTTGGCAAGCAGACAATAACCTGTATTCATCTCCCGAAATGCACACAGTCAAAAAACACATACAATGCAAAAAGCAAGATAACAATCGGTCCATCAAAACAGGTTCCTCCAACTCAGGAGAGCCAGTGGGTTTCCTGCCGTGATCTACTTCTATATTCCAGTTCAAATGACAGGCTGGTGAGAGCAATGTCTCCTTACAGAGTTGTGAGATGCTGGGCTCGAGAAGGCTAGACAAAGACCTCCGCTTCTGGTGATAGGGTTTGGAAAAGCATCATGGTAAAGAAAGTTTTTTTTTAACAGACCCACTAGTTTCCACACACAATGTATCGCCATATGCTTGGACAGTATGTTTTTTTTTTCTCTTGATTTTTTTATAATCCATGTACAAGCTCTTGTGCTCCATAAGGTAAAATACAAACAGAGAAAACAAACATTACAACTCCTCTCATCATTCACTTCCCATAGTGCAAAATTTATTGTTGGTAAGGTAGAGTGCCAAGAAAGGATCTTTTGTACCCCTTTTTTAAATTATACACATATATTATTTATATATAATGTCAGAAGGCTCTTCCTTTATCCAACGGCATAGTGCTTTCGTTTCCAACAAAGGGACATCTTCTTTGCTTTGACATCTGGTGGGGACAAGACAGACTTCAAGCTTTCTATTCTACTTTTTTTTCCTTTTTTGATTTTCGTTCAAGCACTTCCATAGTTCACCGTACCATAAAGCATTGAAATTGGGATAAGGGAAAGGTAATTTGTTTGATATATATAATACATTATGGCATTATATATATTTGTATGTGTATATATATATTTATATAAACTGAAAAAAAGAAAATATGACCCCCATCCCCCCCAAAAAAAACAAACAGTTACTATCAAAGATGATTACGTTGAGTTATCTACATTGCTGAATGTCTCTTCAGTCACAAGCAGTGGTTTATCTGGCTCCCTTAATGTCTTGGTTAGTGTTTCATTCAAGTTTCTTGTTCTCGTCACGTAAGTCCTATTGTCCTCCATTAACAGAGCTCTAGCCAACTACAACAAAACTACAGCATCATTTCTGCTTTTGGTTCTCACTCAGGACCAGCGAGACTCTCTGTCTGGCTGAGAGGAAAGTGAACAGAAGTGTGACTATAGACTGGACGTGTCTTGGATATTTCTTGTGTGAGTATTGGATGGTAGAGGGGTGTACCAAATTGCACGTACTGAGCAAGTCTGTCCAAACTCATGGAGTGATGGAGGCTTTTCAAAGCTATTTAAGTTTACCAGCAACATTTTTAAATTCCAGTGGAAAGACAAAATGTTTGGGTGGATGAGCTTTGCTCTATCTGGTAGGTTTTCCCTCCATGATATGGGGCTGTACTCAACATGCAGATGCTTCTCATCTTTTGGTCATTAATCAAAAGCTTTGGGTCGATATGTACACCAAAGCTGTGTAATCCTATGCTTTTAGGGAAAACATTCTTAGTACTGATACCTTTCCTCCTGCTAGAAAACTAAAAATCAGCTTGAAATGGCTCTCAGCCATTTTGTTGTTAGTCAACTGTAGGACTAACATACTAGGGTACTCTGAATGTATGATATATGTTTAGCTAAAGTCATCGTTTCTTATCCTAATGCAGTAGAATTAAGTTTGTGTATGTTGATGCTATAGATTCTTCAGATGTTGTGGCAGCAAGGAGAGAAAAGGGAAAGAAAGAATGAAAGAAAGAGAGATAGAAAGAAAGAAAGAAAGAAAGAAAGAGAGCACTGGCAAAGGCTTTTTTCCTGCTCATTTATAAAGGCAGTGAAATAAACCTTCTTTTCTTCTCCCGTTTCTTTTTGTCTTTTACAAGATCACGAGTAAAAGAAGATCAAAGTGGCCGTGAAAGGGTTCTTGGACCCTTGGGAATGTCACACTAGGGTGCTACCTGCATCTGGAGACAAGGAGGGAGGGGGATGGTTGGGAGTCTTTTCAGCACTTTATGTTTTTCTGTACCTTTGTGATGGCACAATGGACAAGATGGACGCGTTTTTGGCCTCAGATGAATCACTGACGTAGACAGCATGCAAGTGATCTATGATTTGATGAATGGATTGGATTGACTGGGAAGTCTAGTGTTTTTTCTTCTGGTTAGACAGGTGCCTGAGTTGCTGATACTACCTGATATGTCTAAACGCTAGGGTATATAGTTGGGGAAGGAATGTGGTATATGGAACTGGACATTCGATGGACATGCCTTATGTAGCTACGCTAGATGTGTGTGAATCTTCAGCAAATGTGTAAGTAGGTACTGAACTTGAAGGACAAACTTTCTGAAATGAGAAGGGAGCAACCACAAAGCTAACAAACGCCTAAAATAAAGGACCAAATAATATAATATCATATAATTTCCCTTGAGACTTCACTCTGCACAATAAAAAACAACACTCCTTTTGAAAACTCTCATATAAATCTCTCTCAGCTAGTCAATGTCCATTCATTCCCTCTATGCCGGTCTGCTGAAAGCTGTACTAAAACAAGAGACTAAGTGAACAAAGAAAACCTTCCCTTGATTTTTTTTGTACGCATGTGTGCTCTTTTCCAGCAAGTTTGGAAAGCAAGCACAGACAGAGAGAAATAGGCGCAGAGATCCTAGAGGAATTACGAAGAATGAAGGGCAAATGGTTTGGTGTCTTGGGAAGAGCTTAAGTCAGTCTGCCGGTCAGGGTTGGGGTGGTGAAAACAGACGCAGGAATGAGTGTATCTCGGAGTGTATGTGTAAGAATGAGTGTATGTGTAGGCGCCATCCCCACCCAGCCACCCACCACAACCTGCGTCCTTACCCCCCCACCACCCCCACCCCGACAAAGAGTAACATCTGTCTAGGAGCAGCCGCAGCGGTCGACCACCATGCCCGGGATCTTGCCGTGGATGATCTGCTGCTTGTCGTTGAAGTAGAGCATGTTGATGGGCGACATCTTGGTGGGGGTGCAGCAGGGTCCGGCCGAGCCCCGGGGGTTGGCGTGCTGGACCAGGTGGGTGTGCGGGTACTTCTGCATGAACATGTACTCGCACTGGCCCGAGCAGTAGTTGGCCTTATAGCGCTTGGGCGCGATGATCCAGTCCCAGCCGAAGGCCTCGAAGTCGACGGTCAGCGGGTAGCGGCAGCAGCGCGACTCGGTGGAGTGCTCGTCGCAGTCCAGGCCCAGGTTCCGCCGCGAGCGCTTGGTCGTCTCCAGAACCTTCACCTCCAGAAACGGCTGCTGAAGACAGGGGGATGGGGAGGAGGGGGGTGGGTGGAGGAGGAGGAAGAAGGGACGGAAGGAGAGGAGAACAAGAGTAAGGTGAAGAGAGGTGCCATGCTCAGAAACGTCAAGCTTTCCTTCAAACTTCTGAAGTCTGGATACAATGAGTGCTTTCAACTGTTCTAGTTTCATAGTAGCAAGTCCCTACTAGTTGATTCTGTGCTAGTTTCCAGTAAATAGTACACAACTTTCATGTGACAATCGATTGACTAGTAGGGAAAAGCCTTTTGATCCTCTACTGGTTCAACATGAACTTGACTAAATAGATGAATTGCATATAAAACAATTGAGTTCTTAGTGGTGTCCAATACATAATTCTGCAAAAAAGAAAGATACTGGTCTGGATACAACCACAGATAACAGTATGTAGGGATAGAAAGATGTCAATTCAGCCAAGTGCCTGACTGGGCCTGGGTTCAAAATGCAACAACATTTTGACAAAAGAAACATTTGATGGAATGGATTGACATGTACTTGAGTATAAATGTTTGCCTCACTAGGTGCCATTAGGTGAACAGAAATTCTTTTCTTTATGAAATTCTAATGAGTTTATTTCGTCCACAAAGTCAGAAGTCCATTCAGCCTTTTGTTTACAAACTGAACAGCACAATATGAATCATCTGTTTTGTTTGAAAGTGCTCTCTTCAATATTTTGTGGACTCAGAAGGCATCACACGCTAAATGGATGCACGTTATAGCACAGAATGCATTCTCTGTATAAAATCATCTCTATTTGGTGCCCAGTACAGATGGAGTTTAGGGGGCTTGTGCTTGTGCTCCTTAGTGATCATTCTGTGCCCCCCCCCCCCTCCCTCCCTCCCCCCACTAACTCCATCAACCCACTGAACCCGTAACCTCTAGGTTTAGTCATTCTAACCTTGACCTCTAAGTACCTTACGTTTCGGTCCTGAGTGTACGTACGTCCTTTTGTTGTGGTTATTTTTTTCTGGGCGCACAAAAGCATTGATCTCTCCTTGTGGCGAAGCAGCTGGATCTGCATGCTAGCGTGCTAAAGCTCTCCTGCCGGGGAAACTAACTGAAAGGCCAGAGAGGTCAAATCCTGTCAGTTGGGCTCCGCTCTCTTTGTTGGGTGGAAAAAAGAAGGGAAAACCCAGAGGACCAGGGGGGGAGTGAGATTCTTTCTTTGCTGTTTTTAGTTTGTTTTTGTACTCCGTCTAAAGAGCCTCTGATCTCCCCCTTCCCATCCACCCACCCCACCCACCCCTGCCTCTCGTCTTTGAAAAACAGAGAGAGAGCTGCAGTGTTCTAGAAAGGACAGGGGTTGTTTCTGGGTTTGGCATGAAGACCCGGGCTGCCGGAGGGTTTTTTGTCTTTGCAGGAATGACTGCACCATTTCAGCGGTGGTAAAATTTTAACCTGAAGTATGCCTGAACCTGCCCGTGGAGGAGAACAGAGGTAAATAGGTCATCTCTGGCCACCGATTTCACATCATCAGAGATCGATGGTCTGTCCAAACAGCCACATCCTTTGAATCTCCTTTGAATCTGAAGCAAGAGCCAACACATCGGCTCAGAGTTACAAAGATGCTTCACCAAACTGTCTGTGATTGTAAGGCACATCTTGTATTACGGGGTCTTATTACTTATATTCACAAAGATCAGTACATCTTTCAATATTTTTAAATCATTTAAACTGGGGATGATAAAAGGCTATCGATGGTGTAGTAAGTGGTGATGAGTATGATTTTAAGTCTAGGCTTCTACTCTTAGATCCTGCCTTATGGAACTGAAGAGGTGAAGAGGTCTAACATCTAACATTCTCCCACTGTGTCCTGTGTCCTGACTCGTCCCATTGGTTGGTCATGCTTTCACACACACACACACACACACACACACACACACACACACACCACACACACATACTACACACACACACATACTACACACACACACACACACACACACACACACACACACACACACACACACACACACACACACACACACACACACACACAACACACACAACACACACACATACTACACACACACACACACACACACACAGACACACACACACACACACACACACACACACACACGCTTTCACGACAGCAGGTCTAAGGGTCCTTACCAGTCCCTCCTCACCAGGCCGGAGTGACGTGACGGCCACGTCGTTGCCGCTCTCGTCGAAGGCGTTGATGTCGATGCCCCAGTTGGTGTGCGGCTGCTTGAACCAGTTCTGCAGCACGTGCTTGAAGTCGATGCTCTGCCAGTGGCCGGAGCGCGAGTTGAGCTCGATCTTGAGCGAGCGGATGCGGATGTGGCGGCTGCCCTGCTCGGTGACGGGCTTGAGGCGCAGGATCTGCAGGTAGACGGTGGACGTCTGCTGCAGGGGCCGCAGGTACACCCACAGCTGGGCCTTCAGCACCTTAGTGAACATCAGCTTGGGGCTGAACTTGAAGAAGCAGCAGCTGGGCTTGCCATCCACCTGCACCAAGGGTTCGGCTGCAGGCAGGAGAGAGAGAGAGAGAGAGAGAAAGAAAGATATAAGGGAGAGAGAGTGATATAAATTGAGTCATATTTCATATGTTTTCCTCATTATATTTCTTTTTAAAGCCATACTACTACTATTATTACACTATTATCTATGAAACAACACAGTGTGGTGATTGAATCTCTTTGTGTGCTCAACCGAAGACATTGCATGAAAGTGGACTGCATGTTAGATCTGTAGTATTGATGGAAAACAAACCAGACTAAACTAGATTTGAGCAAAATGTTGGCAGGGATTTAAGACACTGGCCTGACATACTGTCCTGGCCTCATTAGTTTGTGAGCAAATCAATTCAGTAAAACATTCACTCAAGTATTCACTCAATTCACTCAAGTGCTGAGATCAGAGAGAGGAATACACAACATACAGTGTATAGTATAGTAGTATAGTATAAATAGTATTAGAGTACATGCAGTAAAGTAAAAAAAAATAAACAAGAAGTCAATTCATATCTCTAGGTCAGACATTTCTTGTTGATACATCCATATTACTAATGATGTCACACTGCAGGTAATCTAGACCATGTTTAAACAAAACAAACAACATTCACTGTCATTGTTCAATATAAAGCAGAACCTGCTATTCTTTACATAAACCATGTGAAGCTGTCAATCATTGCTAAATCGGAGGTTGCTTTGGCAACCCGCAAAGGCTTCCTGGGTTAAAAGGTCATTTTGGCACCTAGGCCTAGTTAAGAAATGGGGTTAAGGGTCAAAAGCGTCAGCCTTTGACATCCCTCTGGGTGCTGTGGGGAGGAGGGGAGGGGGGTCAATCCTAATAGCCAAATTGAGTTGGAAGGTCAAGGTCAGTCCTATGGCAATGTTAATATGTTTTTCTTCAAGACTGTCTTTTCACCAAAAAACACACCCAAACAAGGGGGCCTATTTGGCGTTTGGACAGTGCTCCAAAAACGAGTACGCTTCAAATTTGTTTTCGTTTTTAATTAATCCTCCAGCAGCCAATCACAAATTGTTTACAGGCTGGCTTCAAATGACTGGGAGAAAACAGAGCATGCATTTTTTTTTTGGAGAGGGAGGAGGATTCTGTATTGTATCCTAGTGTTGTAATCGAATTAACGGCCATGCATAAGGGGACATGAATTCAATGAGGTAAAGATAGAATATCCACTCTTCAACTTCATTGGGAAGTTGAACGGAGGCCAAAACTGTAAAGGGCTGAAGTTCTTCAGCCTTGCTTCAGTCATTAGTGTGTGTAAATTACACACTGTCTCACGCTGCAAAGACAATATGGCAATGTTCCTCTCAGTGGGTTGCTGAGGTCATAGTAATTAATGTGAGTGTTGTTGTTGTTGTTATTGTTTATCTGCCCGGGCCCAGTGAGGAGGAGTTGGCCCGTATCTCCCGGTTCCGGATTCGCTTGCGATCGTGTGCAAGATTTGTTTTTATTTTGGGTCTGCTAGTTGCCTGTGCTCTACACTGGTGTTGCCCACATCAGCTGCATTCTCATGGTTCTAGATTCTTGGTTACCTTGTACTGACATTCTATGAGAACAGATGAACATGTGTAGATTTTATACTTTTTAATTAAAAAAAAAGAAACTCAACCATTATGGTTGACTGAAAGTTATTTATAGTTAAAAGCATGTTTCAAATTAGAACAGCCTGCCTCAATTCAGACATAATACACAGGCGTACAACAATAACAAAAAAAAGACTTTTACTCAAATTAAATGTCACACTCAGTAAAAACTACATGCCATATGGTTCTATACCTTGTTAAATTTTCCACTCTGAACATATAATAGGGCCTTTTCAGGCTCAGTCTAAGCTCTACAGCAATATAAGTCCACTGGACATATTACCCCAAAATGAAATCCAGCACCCTTCTGTCCGTTGAGTACAGTAATTTCACTCACATATGACTTCATATCCTTGACGTGTTTCTCTAAAACAAGCACTCTGCTCCATGGGCATTAGCCTAGAGCTCCCTCTCCTGTTGCAATGACACTGCCTCAGTGGCTATACAGTACATGTGCTCTGTCCTGAAGCTCAGCATTCTTGTCCCTCTTCGGAGTGACTCTAATCCTGTTGTTGGGTCTGTCAGAAGTTAACACATTACCAACAGATTTGTTGGTAGTCGGGGCAAAGTTGTGGCTTCAGTGGAAAGTTAGATAACAATGATAGAAATAGATTTTGTTCAGTTAAAAGCCTCTTTGATACCCACAAGTTCAACAGAGCAAACAAGAGAGAAGAGACTTTCTATCCAGATGGGGTCTCTAAGAATAAAATCTATGGATTATCCAGTAATCATATGAGCTATTAGCCAAGCAGTAGGTGGATACAGCCCTGACATCACAATCATCACAATGTATTCCGGATGTTTCTTAGTCTCAAATTGTTTCAAACATTGCTTTCTCTACTCAAAATTCAGGTTTCTCAAATGGTCTTTCTTATTGAATTGAACAATAACCTTGTATGTCAAGAGCTGTGACTGACAACTTTATGCAAGCGACACTTGGTATTAATTTCGAGCGTGTTTCAAGAGTGGCTCGAGTGAGCAGTGTGCCAGGAGGCTCTCTGAGGGAGTATATGAGCGTGCTTGTATTCACCAGTGTCAAACCTCACGCTAGGACCCTCCCTTAAGGCCAATTTATAGCTTGGTCATACTAGGTCAGCAGGTTTTTCAGTCGCAAATGAAAACCAGGCCTGAGAAAGAGCATTAAAAAGCAACCTCTTGTCCCACGAGAGGAAAGAATATAGCGTGTAATCCATAAAGATTTCATTCACAGGCAAAAAAACTATCATGTATGGGGTTTCCAACAAGCTTTGACTTAAACCTTTTGAGTGTTTTTTTATGGCTCAACTTAGGAGAGCATTTAAAAAGTTGTTAACCAAACTCCTATGACATTGGCTGCAACAGTTTAACTATTCATGGCACAGCGGAAAAGGGCTTATGTTATTCAACATTTTTCTTCCTTTTATAATATAACCGCATAGTGGCTTTAATTATGCTTAGTTATGGAATACAGGCATATTATTGATGTGAGCAAATGATCACCTTTTAAAATCTTATGACCTAAATATACCAACTACACACTGGTGTTTAAAACTGGGAGGGAGAGAGGGGGGTTGTAAGCCCACATAATGTTCGGAGAGCAGGCCAGTCCGCACATCAGAAAGGGGGGGGGATGCTGGGCTGTCACCTGCTCACACAGTTAGCAGGACAAGGGGAATACAGATGAGTTTAATGGGATAAGGGGGGTATTTGAGAAGCCCTTCGTAACCCCTTGGCCTGCGGGTGTGTGTTTGTGTGTCCTTAATGGAAATGGACAGACAGCATGTGTCAGTGTGTGAGCTCCTTCAGTATGACAGTGTAAGACAGTGTGTGTTGTGCACATTTTGTGCGGGTGAATGACTATGTGTCTGCATGAAGCATGGTGTGTGTGTGTGTGTGTGTGTGTGTGTGTGTGTGTGTGTGTGTGTGTGTGTGTGTGTGTTTGTGTGTGCATGTGCATGTGCATGTGCGTACGTTTGTGTGCATGAGAGAAAGAGAGAAAGAGAGAGAGAGAGAGAGAGAGAGATAGAGTGTGTGTATGTGTGTGTGTGTGTGTGTGTGTGTGTGTGTGTGTGTGTGTGTGTCTGAGGTGTGAGTGAGTGCACTCTGGCCTCTGTCATATACGCTTAATCCTTCCCACTGACAGCGTCACTGAATCAATGCGTTTGCGTTTGGTGGGACAGGCGTAACAGTGCTGGTCAGTGGCATGAATCTGACAAATAGACCATCGTCAAACACCCCCTCATACCCCACCACCCCCACAACACACACACACACACACACACGCACACAAGCACACACACACTCACACACACACACAGAGCACCCCCTACTGATCCCCCACACACCCCCTCCGGACAAGCTTTAAGAGTGGTCAAGAAATGGCATCCATTAGCGCTTTTTCCTCAGCTGTCTATAAAGTTGATTTGAATGAATACAGCGGGCATAATGAGACCCTGTGTTGCTGCATGTCGTCCATAAAAAAGCAGACCGTAAAAGTTGTCATGACGAGGAGACACAGCAAGCAAGCTGTCACTGGTCATGTGTTGTTGGTGTCCATTTATGCTTTTGTCCACATTGAGTGTTTTTGTGAGCAAAACACCACAGACAGCCAATTATTTAGGCCTTATTTTAGGCAAAGAAGGCAGAGAAATAGTAATTAGGAGAGAGAGTGGGTGGGAGATATAAAAGATGAAGAAAGACAACAAAAGACAACAAAAGAAAACGAACAACACCCCAGGAAATGATAATAAAAAAAAAAACGGTCAGCTATTGTTAGTGTCCGAAAACAAAAATGGCATGATGGCCACAACAAAAAAAAAGCAAAGAGAAAAAAGGGGGAATTCCATTTGCATATATATCTATATTTTCTTTTCTTAATGGGAAATGCAAATGTGGCATTTTGAGGGAGGAGTGTGTTGGAGAGAGCCATGGCTGGATGAATGTGACTCTGGGGTATCCCTGAGCACCTCGGCAAATTAATCATTGTGACACGTTCACGACCCCTCTAATAAGACAGGGGGCCGCACGGCGCCCCTCCCTCACTCCTCCGGCCGGGCCCAGGCCTCCTCTCTCCCTCTTTGTTTCCCCCGGGTCCCAAGGGTCTGAGGGGGGGTGGGGGGGTGGGGTGGTGGTGGTGATGGGGGAGGCCTGTGGTCGGAGCGGGAGAGGGGCCGCGAGTGTGAAGTTAGAGCCCTCATTCAGGACCCTCCCCAGGGAGACTGCCAGGCACAAGACTCCTATTAGGGGTTCAGTGAGGAAGCTCCCCCAGGAGCAACAAAAGACTAGCCCTCCACAGATCCCCCCCCCCCCCTTTTCTTTCACCACACACACTCACTCACACACACACACACACACACACACACACACACACACACACACACACACACAAATGTACCCCTCGCTCCCAACCCAGTGAACCCGTCCGGGACTGATAGATAAACCAATGCATGCATAAGCAATATGCACACTCTCACACCAATCGCACTCCGGCTATCGCACCACAGCTTTAACATTGTGCCCACACGGACACATACGACACGTACGACACGTAAGCTCCGTTACAGAAACTGGACATGAATATAGACAGCCACTGACAGAAACACATGCTCCATCAAAAGAGTCATGCTCTCTCTCTTTCTCTCTCTCTCTCTTTCTCTCGCTCTCACACACACACGGACAGGCACACACACACACACACACACACACACACACATATGCAAACATGCACTGTGCACACACACACACACACACACACACACAAGACATAAGACACACATGTTTGCACAGAGACACTAAGGGCCTCAAGCTGACGCGCGGTCCGAGGAGGACAGGTGGCTTATAATAATACAAAAGCCTCCACCGAGAGATGGGGAGATGGAGAGAGACGTGGTCCGTGAAGCCCACGGCGGAGCCCAGCCGATGGAAACAATCACAGTTCACAGGAAAGAGGGCCATGCGCCAGCAGGGGACTGGACTGTGTGTTTGGAGGGCAAATTCAGGATTTCACTCTCCTAAAAAAAAAAAGCAATGGAAAAACTCCACACTCGGCAGAGGAATGCTAACACTAGTTTAGTGCAGATTCTGTGTGGCCCTTATTTTGTTTTCCATTCAGAGATATAAATCTTTGATGTGCTTCAATAAAAAGAAAACAGCTTAAATGGAGATACCCCCCCCCTTTTCCCTTTTGCCCTCTTTAAAGAATGAACGGTATGCATACATATTCATGTACATAACCTGATGCTTTAAATCAATACACATGCACAGACCTTTGCATCTCTCTACTCTGAAATATATTCAAAGTTTTCAATAGGGCAAAATGACACAGACATATGCATGATAGCACAGCACATGGCCCAACGCTGGCCTCATGGACAATTGCATTAATCCTGCACAGGCATACATAATTCATGAAATGTATTAATTTATATTCATGTTTGCTGTCATTAACTGTTTCAGCATTGTGAGAGATGGAAAATGAGATGACTGGCAATGAGTGAGGTCCCTTCCCCTGACCCATGACTCCTTCAATCTCTCTCTCTCTCTCGCTCTTTCTCCTTCATCTCCTTATTTATTTATCTCTTTTTCTCACACCATCATTTCTGCTGTCCTTCATCCAACCATCCTGTGCATTTTTAGATGACTTCATTGACTACAGTATATACAGCTCAGAGCATCTACATTTTCACCATGGACAATGTATGTTTGGTAAAAACTGTAAAAACATTGAGGTAGATCCTAGAGAAAACATCTGTATCACTGAACTCCGACTTCCAACAGCCAGAAGCCAAAGAAAAAAAAAAACAACTATTCTATGACGTTCACGCAGATCATTTCCGCATTTCTTTTTTTCAATCAGTCTCATTCAAGTTCATTCAGGCTCACGTCTCCGCAGCACTCCGTCCGTACATTACCAGCTGCTGAACTTGGCCATTGTCCCAAAGTGCATTGGAACACACGAATCCATAATGAACTTCCCATCCAGCACTGCTTCACTCCGCTGCACGCTGAATGCTAAATGGAGAGCTGGAGTGGTGCTGGGTAAGGGCTGGGGTGTGGGGTGGGGGGGGGGGGGGGGGTGATGATGGGGTGCATAGCTTGAATGCTCCCTCTCTCTCTCCTTCTCTCAATATGAAGCCATTCTCTGAAGACTTAAGATCCTTATTAAATTTTCATGCTAATATTCATCGACGCTATCTTCCCCACCACCTCCTGCCTAAACCCTGTTATTTGCCATCAGCCTTCTAGCATATCCAAACACTTAATGGTCGCCGGGCAAACACTCAGAGCACCATTTCCTTTGATTAA
>NC_085002.1:15656524-15709024 GCF_963854185.1 Sardina pilchardus | reverse complement strand
CAGAAATGGAGAGAGGCAGCAATCTCCGCTCCTGTGGGATCCATAACGACGCCACAGGCGAGAGCGATGCAGTCCTTCTCTCAGCATGAAAACCAGGGAGGGTGGGGGGGGGGGGGGTGTCAAGAGAGAGAAAGAGAGAGAAAGAGACTGAAAAAAGAAAATAGAGGGAAAGAACAAGAGTATGGTGAGAGAAGGAGAGAAAAAGGAGAAAAAAAAGGAGCAGGACTGTGAAAGAGTGCGAAATAGAAAGGGAAAAATTGTAAAATAAAAAAGAGAGAGAGATAGAGAGAGAGAGAGAGAGAGAGAGAGAAAGAGAGAGAGAGAGAGAGGGGCAGAGAAATAGAAAGTCTCTCTGAGATTGAGACTGAGATCTCACTTGGTGCCAAATCATATTTGGGGTTTTCATTCAGCACAAAGAACAAGTGCCACTAAACACTACAAATGTGCATGTGCACCTGCTTTAATCTTCACACACACACCACACCACACACACACACACACACACACACACACACACACACACACACACACACACACACACACACACACACACACACACACACACACACACACACACGCACACACACGCACACACACACACTCAAGCATGCACTCATAAATGGGCGCACTAAACAGAGCCTATCATTTGAAAAAGAACACTAACTGTTCCGATGAATAACACATACAGTGTGTCACAGGGTTTAATGAGTTCCTCACAGCATCATTTGTCATGTAGCACACACACGCACACACACACACACACACACACACACACACACACACACACACACACACACACACTCACACACACACACACACACACACACACACACACACACACACACACACACAGAAAGAGAGAGAGAGAGAGCTAAAGCAAAGCAAGGAAGGAGGAAGGGAGGGAGGGAGGAAGTCATATACAAAACTGCTGCTCTGTAATCTTATCATGCACCATTCCCCTGGAGACAAGAGAGGGGAACACGCTCAGAAAATGATGATGCAAAATCTGGTAGGGTGGGGGGCGCACGGGGAGGAGGGGGGGGGGGGTGAATCTTTTCATCCATTAACGGGCAGGAACAGCTGAATTCTGTTTTGCCCACAGGAGACCAATCCAGCAGCCTGGGTAGTCAGGGACACAGGTTGAACGGGTCCATAGGCACGTAGCACCTCAAACTCAACCCCTGAAAACTTGCACTTGAAAATAACGTGAACACCGCAGCTGTGTAGGCTTGCGAACGCAACATACAAGACACACACAAGTGTAGCATAATGGAGGAAGGAAAAAAGAGAGAGAGAAAAAGAGAGTCTCCACTCTCCACATGGACATGGGGCAAAAGAACTGCTATGTTAGTCGCAACGCTTGGACAGCTGGACATGCTAATACGGAACAGAACAGAGCGCAGGCCACACCAGGAACATGCTGACCTCGCAGTCCTAAGAGGGGACCGAGAGGAGGGGAACAGGGAGCATAAAAAGGGTCACGTCTACAGCCTGCAGCATCTACATCCAGAATCTGTGCTCCTTACACAACAAAACACAACACAAGAACACAGGCACCTCTACTAAATAGAGTGAATATGTGAATGCAAACTTAATTTTCAAACTGTGACTTGCATTTACTGGCAGCATCAGTGACACAAATAAATCTTATTTCATAGCATTTTAGTTCTTTCTCACTCTCTCTGGCAAACACACACACATGCAAAACACGCGCGCGCGAGCGCACACGCACACACACACACACACACACACACACACACACACACACACACACACACACACACACACACACACACACACACACACACACACACACACAAACACACACATTAACTTACAGCCTATTAGGCTACTCACTACCCTATAATGAGACCTCTTAAATGTTACCATGCATTTTACCATGCCAATGTGCAGTTACACAAGGGTGGGTTTACCACTACCATGCATGGTAAGATTATGGACGAACAGATCACACAATTACTCACAATTAACTTTTGAGCAAGGTGGAACAATAACTATTGCTTATGAAGGATATTTATGAGGACTGACAGACATGTCTTTAATCTCACTCACATGGGTACATGTTCTATTCTGATAAGAACATTTAAAGAGTTTGGTTTAATCTTTGCAAACGCGTCGCAGTTGCCAGATAATTCCCTTTATTTCTGAATCAAACGACCGGTCGTAATTAAGCGGTGTCTGATATGCCACGACACTGTTAACGGTTTAACCGGTGGTGTTCATTGTGCGTCAGAGAATAGGGAAGACGTGGGCTGTGTGACAATCGTCGAATAAGGTTATTTAAGGGAACACAACCCTATCTTTGTTCGCTTCTGGTCAAAAAAACGGATTATTTGCTGGGCTTTTCGTTCGCCTTGTGCGGAATACATTATGTGTGTAAATGTTGTTGAACCCCGGCGATTCTTGGCGGAAAGGTCACACACTCCCCTCGACCCCAACTGTTTCTCAGGCTTTGTGTCCTGGGTGAAAAAAACCCGAGCTGTGCCTATAAACTTCGCATTTAAAAGGCAAGTGCGGCCGTGAGGGACTGCTGTAAGAGGGAAACAATAGCAGCTTTTGGACACACTTTTTCTCACTGCGCAGAACAGCAGGGGAACCGATTGGAGCCCGTTCATAAAGAACGGGTCGAACACAGCTGCTGAGGCCTCGGTGACGTTTGACAAAAATGTGAGCCTTGTGGTGTTGTGTTCCTTTTATTTGTTTCTTTTTATTTCGCGATGTTGCCATTTATGTTGTGGACCAAATCTGTTTTGCTGTTGTGATGAGGGTGTATCAGAATAAGCACCGTTTGCATGGGAAATGAGGGATAATGTCACAGCCTCCAAGTGCATCTGCCTGCCAAGCGCTGGGCAACATTATCATTATTGATTTATGCGCTGCAAACGGACATTGGCCGCGCATTTGAAGCGCCGTCAAGCGAGCACTGAAAATAAACCACTTGAATGAAACAGATAATTAAAATGGCCGATTATAATTCACAAAAACAGGACAATTTGGTCCAGTCTGTATGGATCATACACTGTTTTTTGTTGTTGTTGTTGTTGTTGTTGTTTCCAGAACCTTTGGAAACGGTTCTGTATATCACTGAATCAGGCAACTACAGATCAGAATGTCTTATAAAACAACACGAACGCAACGCAAACACTTCCAGAGCGCACAAAATAGATTTTTTTTTGTATGTTTATTCAAATGCGCACAAAGTCCAGGTAGCCTATACGACTAACAGAGAGACTAAGTTTTACGCTGTCATTTCATAGGTCAATCAGGTTTGAAGTTATGCCCTGTCATGAATGGCAATGCACACACAAAAACAATAATAGCCCAATAATAATAACAATAATAAAAATAATAGTAATTGTATGTTCTTACTTTCTGTCTTACTCTATTGACTTATTGATTTATCAAGTTCACACTTATTAGCCTATATTGGATTATTTTGACAGCCATGGCTAACAGCTGGCACTGGTCTGGGGAACCCGAAATAATACGATGCGAGAAATTACGGCACATGCAGTTGCCCTCATTCTGGTCAAACTAAGTTTAAGTCCTAGCCTACATTTACAACACGTTTCAAATTCTTTGTCAGCACATTCAGTTATGACACGATTGGTTATGCAACATTGTAGTGAATTGTCATTACATTATAACTTTGTGTCGCTTTTTTGGTAGCTGCTGTTGTCACCAAGAATAGTGTAACTGAAGTAACTCTACTCACGCTCCGATGCCATTGTGATAACTGACTCCGTAGTGGCATGATACTCATCAGCCTCCATAAACTCGTCCTGCGAGGAAGCGTCCCCTTGGAAGTCGTGATGGTCCAGGAGCTGCTGCAGCGGGGGTGCCTTGGGCAATAGTTGGTTGACCACCTCACGGCTAATGTTTGGGGCTTGTTTGAGCCGAAGCTTGCTAAGAATCTGGGACTTGATGGTCTCAAGCCTGAGCACCTTGCTCTGTTCCCGCCACACGCACGCAGAGCACTCGCGAGCGCCTGCGTCCTCCACCTCGATAAGCGAAACACCAGCGTCCGTGGGCATCTCGCTCACCGGTGGGAGAAAGAGGTTAGGCTCGTCACTGCCGGACAGTCCCAAGGAAATGATTACCATCAAACACAGCAAAAAGTTATACCTTGCCATGCTGGTGACAATTAAAAACAGTTTCCTTCTGTATCTTCAGAATAATATGGTTGGTCCTGGTTATTCCTACGTCCTAGAGAAGACGTGCAATGAAGTGCAACTAGTTCAGCGGTGGCTGTCTCAAAATTATTTCAACCGGTGCATTAGTGCCATAGTAACTGGCAAATGGCAATGAGTCCAAAATGATGCTGTCGATGTTTGATCTGATGTAAGGTTACCTACTTAATGTCTGCATTTCCTTTTATTAAATAATTTGTTGGTTTACCTATTCTGTACTGTTTAGTCCACAGTGTTGAGTGATCTGTCATTGAAAGTGTGCAAGTGCGTTTGGAAACCCCCCCTTTATATATGTCGGCTGCCCAGTGTCGTAATCCGTCTCCATTGGCTAAGATTACAACAAAAGGCTTTCAGGTTTGTCACTAAGTCAAGACAGAGGGAGCGAGTGAGTAAAGGGGAGAGAGAGAGAGAGAGAGAGAGAGAGAGAGAGAGGCTGATATCTGAAAATAGATCAAATAATCTTGTAAATTTGTGTTTTGCATATTTGCATGGTATAAGATTAAAAGTCTCGAAATGTAGGCTATTGCAACTGTTTCAATTAGGCTATACGCACATCTAAATGTACAGACATTTTAGACTAGGCTATAAGTGTCATTTTGAGTCATTATTGGCACACGTGTATGTGCTATCAGTTGTGAACAACACACCTGTTGATAGCAAATAACTTTACAAACTTCAGGAAGAGAGCGCTTCGTAATTGTGCATTCACTTCAGTCAACTTTGGCTAAATTGTATTATCAGGTAGGCCTTGGATATGATTTGGACAAACACATCTTAACAGCAAACTTCTTAAAATTAGCTTAAGTCTGTTGCAAGGCATTAATATATAGCATTTTTGTATGCTCACATAACATGCAACTGCCTCTTATTAGGGGTTGGGTGTCTGGGTGTTGAAAGGTAAACAGAACAGTTTTACTTACCAACCTGAATTGGTTGAACGAGAGGATGGAAGTGCCTCACAACATGGAGTCAATTTTAGAGGTCACAAATCAATAACACCTTTCCTTAGCCCCCCCCCCCACACACACACTTAGCCTGTTAGTCCTACTTCTGCCTTGAATGAAGTTCCTTATGCACCTTTTGAGCGCTAGGCAATAATCAGTCTATTATATATAAAAAAAAAAATATTAGTCTCAAAACCTCAATATGAGTATAGCCTAATAGTCTAACCAAAAAAGGCAACTGGGAGCCTACATAGGCTATACAGCCCTAACGTTTAGTTTCTAAATACATTGTGCTGTGCACGTTTTCATTTACAATGTAGCCTAGTTACACTGATTTTACATCAGTTCTATTGGTTAGTTCAGTTTGCGCGGCCACTCCAAATCTAGCCTTTTTCCCCCATCTGGCGGTCGTATAGTGTAGCTTAGGGTCACAGCAGAAAATTGGGCAAACAGTCGTTATAGCCCATGATATCTTTAAGAACCAAAAAAACGGACTTTTCCACACTTTATTAATTTTTAAGCCTATGGTTTATTAGCCTACGAATTGAAATCCAAAAAATGTCTGGCTGTGGAATTTTCAGATAGTCTGTAGGCCTATGTAAGATCCCTTGTGTGGAAGAAATTTAGCTTAAAGGTCCATAAAAGCAGAATATGACAGTCTGTTTCCTGGCGCGTATTTTTAGATCGACCATTGCAGGGGGACAGCATAGCCTATAGGAAATCTGTCAAAATCTCTCCATAGCGATTTGTTGCCTCAGACGATGCCTATAACATGTAGGCCTAATGCTATCCGATGCACTGCATGCATGGTGCAGCTCTTGTTTGCTTGAATGTCAAATTACATTGCAGTTTGATAGAAGCATTATGGAACAGGTCAGTGCTGATGCGTCTAAGTGTAGCCTTTTGGTTCTCTTAGCTATTCATGGCAAATAATAATAATACAATTATTGATCATAATTAAAAAAAATACTACTACTAATAATAATAGTACACTGTTCTGCTGCAATTCGTCATGTTCTGTTTAATTCATTCCATGGCCACGTTGCCAATGCCAACATCCAAACTCCTAAACAAACGGGTGATGGTGTTTCTAACCACGGAGAGTAGGAACCACCCACGCAGAGCCCTCATCACGCCCCACCCACCATTTCTCTTCATACAGAAGTTCAGCTATCCACCCTCACCAAGCAAGATATTAGCACATAGAGAGCGCAGTAGCCACAGCGTCGAGTATCCTCCCTCAACTATCCTACCATTCGAAATTGATCAACAATGCACTGCGGGAGTCTGGAAAGAATGGGGACTCCGCGTAAAAGAACACTTTCGCGAGGAATGAGTGAGGATGAATCGTTACGACACATAATAAAGGAGGTAAGCGTAAACAAGAAATCCTGTATCCTTCCACTGCTATGGCGGGGAGGCGTTTTGTTTTAGGCTACCAAAGGTTTGATCTCCGACCATTCGGTGATATTATGTAGGCCTAACTAACATCTTGAAAATGTAACACAGACCACCTAATTGATCTTGTCTTGTTCCCGAGGGGGATATAATCCTCTGTTAAGGTGATTACTGTGGACAGAGCTGTGTTTAGATATCGGGTCGTGATTTTTCGCTGTACAGATGAACTGCTTTTTGAGCAATGAATCATACCAACCCACGTACCCTAGGCCTATTCAATTGCCATATTAATTCATTACTTTAAGTCTAGAGTAGGCTACAGTTTTGTGAAGAGAAGTCCTGTGTTCGTCGGTCTGTCGCACTCATGACGACAGTGTTGCAATATTTCACATATCACTGTAGCAAAATGATGTAATCAAGTATGATGCATATCTAGGCTATGATGCTTTGTTTCCTTCAAAGTCTTACGACAGAAGGGCATTGCTTCCCTTTCCTTTTGAACGTTACGACGTTTCGTTTGCGGGCATTTTTGGTCGGAATTTTGTGTTTGTTCTCTCCGGAAACAGTTTACAGGTAGCCTTCACAGTATGATTTGCGCCAGGAGACAAACATAGACTACGCGAATATGGTCCCGTGTGCTAGTGTCCTCTCACAGCATGTTGGATTTGCTAAGTAAAGCAGACCTGACACACAGTGATAGTAAGAATTCATATCCCATTTGCTCATTCCTCTTTTTGCATTTTGCTGTTGTGAAATCACTCCAATCCGCTCCTCATGCTGGTAACATACCCACACTCCACATGTTGGTAACCTCACCTTGGCCTACTTGAGTTTAAAGCCAGTGTGTGTATTTGGGTTAGCATATTGGGTTCTTTTTTTTACCTGTCAGATTTTATTTTCTAGGCTGAAGAGACCACCAAACGACTGACCCGCAGTGACAGCAAATATGGATCACTGAAAAAAGGAGAGAGAAGGGTGAGCCAGGTTAGTCAGTTACCCATTTCTAAAACAAGTCTTTACAACTCATAATTGCACTCTTTTGGCTCTCTTTGCCTATAGGCTTTCCTGGACACTCATGTCTTCCTAGTGATGCATGTGATGAAGAAGGTAGCCTATGCAACGAAAGTAGACAAAGGTTCTACCCTTTAATTCACTTCAGGCTATTCACCTTTTGTAACAACATGCCAACAAACATGGGTATGCCATGTTTGTTGGCATGTTGTTACAAAATCCGCGGAATCATTTTATGCAGGCAAACTGCATACAGGTAGTCTTTATCGTTGATGCCAGACATGATAACAATCCAAAACCTCTTGCATTTTGACCCGTGCAGTGCCCGGATTCAGTGCTGCCAAAACTCTGCTGACACTCTCTGTCTGTCGTCCTGTGTTGTGTGAGAGAGGGGAGTAGCAACAGTAGAGCGGAGAAAGCCAACATGTGCTTATTTTACTAATACAGTTAACAATATCTTTTGTATAACCTATCCTGACAACATCAAACTGGGCACTGCACTGCGCTTACTCCTGAACCTTAGCAAGACATCTGACAAGTTTGAAATCAGTCGGACCTTTGGTTCGAGAGATATGCGAATAACAGACAGACACACACACACACACACACACACACACACACACACACACACACACACACACCCACGTTCCTGCCATGTCTGGAAACTAAATACTGTTCAAGAGATCTGAGATAAGAGATATGCTGTGCTATGGTTGT
Source organism: Sardina pilchardus (assembly GCF_963854185.1). Classification (NCBI taxonomy): domain Eukaryota; kingdom Metazoa; phylum Chordata; class Actinopteri; order Clupeiformes; family Clupeidae; genus Sardina; species Sardina pilchardus. The sequence goes on along the minus strand of NC_085002.1, from coordinate 15,700,743 downwards.
ACTGTGTGTATCATCTATTAAAATACCTGAGAGATATGCTGTGCTATGGTTGTACTGTTTGTATCATCTATTAAAATACCTGAGAGATATGCTGTGCTATGGTTGTACTGTTTGTATCATCTATTAAAATCCTTAATGTTGTGCTTTTGGCAGAGTGAAGAGGATTCACTTGCAGAGATCCCAGATATGGTAATTGCTACTTATCTGACATTATCAATATTTTATTACCCCTCTCTTACTGCGTGAGAAAGGGGTAGACTCCGTTTAGGCCCTATTTTCAATGCAGCATGCTGGATTGTTAACGTGGTAGAAACATTTTGTAGATCTCCATTAAGATGTCAACATTAGATATTTGAACTATGTAAGTGTACTGGTGTTTTTGGTGTCACTTATGTACATTAAAATAATAAATTCACCATTATGGTATGACTTTCCAAAGAGTCTGGTCTGAATGTCTCCAATATGACAACATGAACTCAGATCACAACATGTTAACAATGACTGATGTCATGCTGTCCATATTATGTCATAAGCTTTGTGGTTAAAATCACAGTGTTACATTTTCTCTCTCTCTCACTCTCTCTCTCTCTGTAGATCGAACTCCAGGCGAATTATGATGGCGTGCTGCAGGAACTGCACTATCTGGAGGTTCAGCGGGAGACTCTCCTGTTCCAGGTGGACTGCCTTCAGGACGCTCTAGAGGGGGCGGAGGAGATGCTCGCCGAGGCCCAGAGAGAAGCGCACGACACCAGCCTGGTATGATGTCACTGTGACCCTCGACCTCTCCAGGGCGTTGTGCCATATAGCTTCTAGCAAATGTGTAACCAGACACCTGCACTGTAGCTAAGAGCCACTGAGAGCTTAGAGAAATTGACATGGACGTAGTGTGTAATGTGATTCTTATTGTCAGCGTCTGTAATTCAGCTTAAGTAGACTTTTGTGATTGTATCAGCAACACTGCCATGCTAATGATGAGATGAGGGAGATTTCCAGATTAATGACTGCATAAGCAGTTTTAATCAGTTACAGTGTGGCACTTAACTGTTTGTGACTGTTAAAGTGCTCTGAATACAGTGGCAGTGGGTCATTATGGCTTCAGTGAACTCTTTTCTACTTTGATTCTAATAGATTTGAACAGAGGCCACCCTAATGGATCTTCTGTGACCTTGATATCAATGCGCATTCCTTACTGCATGCTCCATTGCTTCCTCTCTTATATTTTTTCTCTCACTCTTTCTCTCTGTCCCTCTTGCTCTCTCCCTGTCTATCTTTTGCTCTCTCTCTCTTTCTCTCTCTCTCTCTCTCTCTCTCTCTCTCTCTCTCTCTAACACCCTCACTCACTCGCTTTCACTCTTCATTCACAGGAGCTGGAGCGAGAGAAGGAGGGGAGGCGAAAGTTGGAGGACATGGTCAGCTCATTAATGCAGGAGGTAGAGCGGCTGAAGGAGGTAGGATGTGTGTGTGTGTGTGCGTGTGTGTGTCATGGGAATAGTTAAGGCAAGGGAGGGGTGCAATTATATAATCATGAGGATGTTGAGGCACTGTTTGGCTTCCTGGTTGCAACTGTCAAGTTTTTAAATGGCTTGCTTCTGCATGCCTGCCTGGTTGCGTAACACTGTGTTTTGGGGGCGGCAGCAGTGGGGTGTGGGGACAAGAGAAGGGAGGGTGCTGGGTAATTTCTGCTGGGTTTTCAGAAAAGCTGAAAACAGGCACAGTTTTACAAAAAGAGCCAGCCCCATATCAGCTCATATTTTATGTATAGGTGGAGTTCTTTGTTCTTTTGCCAGTTAAAATGGCGTGTGAGGATGTTGAATGTGCTGCAAGGTAGAAGTGATGTGGTAGGACTGTGCTAAGGAAATAGAACAGCAGTGAGTTGTGTTTTGCTAAAAATAAAGGTGCTCTAAAACCAATACCCAGTTTTTTTTTCACACTACACATGGGAGGTCTTAGTTTCAGTAGTTACAGTACTTGAGTCAGGGCTGAGTCCTGCATACTTTCACACTTTGTATATGTTCCCAGTTTCACACAAAGCCATATTTGGAGATAGTCTCCCTGGTCAGTTTGTTTTTAAATGGTCTGCTGGGTTTAAATATGTTCATATATATAAGATTTGCTCAGTAAGATGTCAATATGAAACATTTTTTAAGCATGCACCAAGGCCATTGCCTGTGGATCTGTGTTTAAGTGGCAGATACTTTCAAAATATCGATAGAAATTAAGATTTGTCTGAAGGGAGCTAAATTCCAGCTCGGTAGATTTTTTATCTGTTTGTTATGATAGACTGCAGAGCAAACCAGAAAGCTCACTTGTTGGTAGTGAGCTCACACAGGTCTGCTATTTTTGAACCAAATGTCATCAAATGTGTGTTTACCTGCCAGAGGCCTCTGTCAATATGTTTGGTTTGTTTTGCTTTAATAAGATGTCTGATTGGCTTGCCTGCTGCCCACTTCTGCAAAGACTTTGAGATGACTTGCGATGTCAGGGCCAAATCAGGAAACACGAGTTGTAACAAAAGCTGCTTGATATCCTATCCAAATCTATGCCCTGGGGTGTTGTAACATGCCCAGTGCTGCTGAACTGAACATCTGGCTGTCTAAAACATTTGAACAGAGAACTGGACTATAGTTATCCCACTCTTTTAACTATGTTAATGTACAAATGAGTGTTAGGACATACTGTTTCATTCCCTCTGAAAACTGCACTGCAGTAGTTTTCCGAGGAAAGGAAAGGGTTTGTCTACACTTCAGTACTTTGTGTAAATGTACAAATTTCAGTGTCAGAAAGCCAGTGAGTGCAAAAGTGGTGGAGGACTGGACCGAGATAGGGCATCAGCTATAGAGGAACTATGTTGGCCTGTGTCAGTATGAAAATGGGAAGGTAAATGATTGTGCAAGAAGATAGTGTTGATTAACTGCTCTTGTGGGTTGGTGTTTGGGTTACAAGATAAGTTGGTTTATTCATGGATGGCAGTGGGTTGACTTGACAACACACAATGACTAATGTTTTAAGACCATATGCTGGGAAAAACAGGACAATTTCACAGAACTCAAGATAACCGCTTGGTTATGGCTAAATCGGTTATAAATACGTTTTACTTACTCCTCAGGAAACTAAATATATTTGGCCTGTGGACAAAACAAGGCATCATTTGAGGACATAATCATGGACTTTGGAAAATGCTAATCATTTTATTGACATTTTATTGACTAGTTGACAGATTTATCGACTATGAAAGTAATTGTTTGTTGCAGCCCTTATTTGGAATATGGTGCTCTGATGAATGGTTTAAAGGGCATTTGGAAATGGTACCTATCCATCTCTATCAACAACACTAGGCCAAAGCTGAACTTGCATTATTTAGTGGACTTGTATTATTTATTGCACTTACCATATATAGGAAACGTTTATTATTTTTAAAGCAGTTTCCTTTTCTTTTTCCCTTGCAGTGGGTTTAGTCAGTGTAGTTTAGTCAGTTCTGCTATCTTGATCTGTTCTTCATTGAACACTTCCTCTTAAACATATGACAGTCATTACCAATTTTGTGGCGTACATGATTACAAGGGTTTGATGCAAAATGCTGATAAACAGGTTTTTAATGGTTCCTAAAAAATTTCCCAGATCATTTTGCCAAAATGTTGCTACACAGGAAGTGAGTCAGTGATCTGGAAAAAGTGAAATGTTTCACTTCATCTAACTGACCATCTACCTATCATTATTTCTTGTCGAGACCGACAGTGCATCCCATACTGCTACTGCTCCTGCTCTCACTTGTACCCACTGAAAGGTGGGGTTGGACACAACTCCTGCAATGGATGCTATGTCAAGGCAGGTCAGGTCTTGCACCTGTATTTAGAATGGTGACTGCACCTACTCCTGGTGTGGTCTTACAACAACTCAATAACCAGCGAGCTCACACAACTTGCTGGTTTACATATTGGGTTGGTTTTGTTTGTTCGTGGCTGTGTGGCAGGAGCACTGGATGACGCATCCATTGATAGTCGGTTGACGTGTCCTCTGTTGTTGTTCTTCATTTGCCCCACAGGAGAGAAACAGCATCCCAGCGGTCCCGGTCTACACTCTCATTAGGGACGACACGCAGGAGACTGCAGCTGAGGACAGCAGAGACACACAAACAACAACGCCGCCGCCTCAGAACAAGACTCAGCCAGAGGGTACGACACAAGAGGCGCCTTTCACTGTGGTGCGCTTGGACAGTACACCGGTCACTCCAGGCACTACAGACGGTCAAGCAGACGGCTCAAGTGGAGGGCTGCTGTCCTTCTTCAAGAAAGGAAAAGGGGACCAGGCTCAAGATGACCGCACTGGTCCTGCCTGGATCCAGAATGCCCCTATGGGGACATCGGTGGACCAAGATCCTGCTCAGGAGAAGAGCGCACAGGATGAAACCAGCGACGGCCCCTTGGCTAAGCTCACTAGGATGGTGAAGAACTTCGGTCACACGCCATCGCTGGACCTGTCTGAACAGCCAGTGCAAGAGGGAGTATTTCGAGGCCCCAGTGGCGACAAATCCACTGGAGAAGACCCAGACGACAACGATGAGAGCAGTGGCTATGAGGACGCCCAGTCGGACCTTCTGGAGCAAGAAGCCCTTGCGGGGGCCTCCACGCCAGACGGAACTCCAGACGGGGGTTTCCTGGAGGACGAGCTGGCAGATGAAGATGGGGAAGCGGCGACCAACACGGGGGAACCGGGTAGCCCCAAACCAAACGACTCTTGTGTTTTGTCTTAAATTCAGGACTTTTGCGATCACCTCATCTCGATGCGTTACTGTCTACTGACCTGAGAAATGCTTTTTTATCAAGCATTATATAAGTCTTATAATGATATTACTCAGGCCCATGGGCACCAGCTATTTACGCTAAACACCAGTGCTGCGTAAAAGAAGTTCTGAAACATATGAAATGGTCTGCTCTTGCACAATACCACACAGATCAGTTTTTTCCCTCTTGCTACTTTCTACTTTGCCTGTTGTGAAAGAAGTGCTGAGAATCTGCAGTGGCTGCTCCAACCACAGGCCACCAGTGGATCGCCCTCAATAATTAACAGTTAACCTTGGGCTGTTTCGAACTTCCCCTCCCGTCGGCCTCAGAAAGGTCTTTGTCAACACTGTGCGCTCTTCTGGGCGTCATGAGACCAAATGGAATTTTGCAAGCTGAGCACTGGCTGTACTTTGGCTCCATCCTTCTTTTGGCATCAACACTGAGACGCGGTTTACATGCTGCTCCTCTCCCACACAATCTTGTTGTGATGGCGCTCCAGGGTTTCGGATATAATCAGTCACCTCACAGACCATCAGATATCACAAGGACGACAAAGATTTGTTTGGCAGTGGTCAGCCTTTTAAATATGACGACACTGGTCACGACTCACGACATTCGTTCAAGGTCTACACTTGTAATCTTTTAATCATGGAAAAAGCCTGCTGTTTATGTCCATACAGATAATGGCAATGACAGTGTACACTATAGTAATAATAGTATTATGATAATAGTAATACAATACTATTTTTAGCATCAGGGTTACATGGAGGGCATGAGAGTGACATGACTTAAATATCATCACATAGATGTGTTAGATTTTATTTGTTATATTTGTACTTTTATAACAGGTATTTGCTGATTCTAAAGAAAGGGAATACATAACCCCTCAAAAAGCTACAGTACCTTTGGCTTCTTTGATACTCTTATTAGGGACCTCGAAATGGAAACAGTGCCTTTCAACAAAATCTTAATGCATTTCAGAAACAAAAAAAATAACTTTCAAAATGAGGAATATATATTAACAAAAACATGACACAACCTTAATACAGTGGGAAAATTTGTATTTTCTGACTTGGCTATGACAAATCAGTAAAAAGTACATTCCAATTTCTTTGTTTTGTTTGAAACACGATGAGTCATGACTGCACGATAGGCTAATCAGTGGTGTTCTTGAACTGTTGTTTGCTTTGGGTGCTGCTGTACAGTGCTGTACCTTCTGGGAGAGGCCTTGTTTTGTTTGTTTAAATATAGACATTGCAGGACAGTGTCTCTTTATTAACCTAGAATGAAGTAGTTTCTGTTACATATCACCATTTTTTGTTATTGCCATCTTCGGTATCAGTGTAATTCGCTGTTTTAGACAAACTTTTAATTGTTTTATTGGAAAGGCCTCCCAGTGCTTTGATTTAACATGAATTTTAAAATGTCTTTGTTATTTGTTCTTTTTTTACGGTGTCTTACAGATAACTCTGTGTCTTACCTACAGTCTAGTGTCTTTAAAAGTTTTGTAGGTCTAGTTTAATTTGAGCTAAGAAATGTAAACATAGACTCATGTGGTACAGTAATGCAAGCACCTCCATGTTCCACGTCCTGATTTTTTTTAATTATTTGGTAAATACGTCAGTTTTTAAGCATCTCATTTGTTTGTTAGCTGTGTAGAATCAGTCAGACATGTCCCTTTATGGCAACTTGACTCAAAGCACCTTGAATCTTTTTAGTAAAAAACAAAACAAAAAAATGCACGTTTTTAGTTTAACTGTGCGTTTAGTTTCTTCAGTATAATTTAAGAAAGTCTGGTGAGGGGCTAAATAAGCTTTACGCTGTTACACTGATGTGGTTTTGCACTTGCTGATAGGATTTGTTGCACAACTTATGATGCTGTATGGGTCCTTATGCTGCATGGTTTTAGTGAGCTTAGTGGCAAGAACATGGACACCTATTTTCACCCACAGGATGTGTATTTTGAGATGTATTTTGTACACTTCCAATGGATTTACTGTGTGGGCATGTGGGTGTGCAAATCATTAAAATAATACATCTACAGTCAAAATGGTTCTCCTATGTGGTCTTATGTTGTGAAAAAACTGTGCCTTAACACCCTAGGTTATTCTTGGTTAACGAGGTAGTAGGTAGAAGTACTAACATGATATCTCACCTTCATCTTATTATCACCTCACAAGAATCCAGGTAACTTCCAAATGCCTTACAGCATAACCATATTTGCATGTATTTGTGCATCCACTTATCTTTCGAAATGACGTGCCGAATTTGTTTAGTGCACAAAGCAGTGTGGGTGTAACACCTGTTGGCATAACAAGCATTGCTTGCTATGTTTTAGTCATCTATCCTTAACTACCGAATGTATAAAACATTAAACATGTACACACAGAGGTAATAAGAAAGGCAATTTATTTATAAACATAAAGACTGTATGATTTGTTTAAAATAACTCTGTACTTAATTACATTTAAATACATAGGAACCTTGCAAGCATATTAACTAACTTGATTGTCCATATCCTTGCAGTGAGTGAAGGTAATCCTTTGAATCGTGAGAGATTCATTGATTTCCAACAAGAAAGGTATATATTTCATATTGAATCAAAACAAAACGAGCTAGTTCATTATTTCTAGACATATGATCATATCTGTACAGATGCATTACAACTGCCAATACAATGGCTTTAATAATGAAAGGCTTAAATGAACAAGAACAATGGTGAATATGCAGTGATATGCATAAATGAATGTACTGTTCCAAAGGTAGTAGGAAATAGATAAAAATAAGGCAACAATAAAATGCATCCATCTAAAAATGGCAGGAATAGTGATGCAATGTAGCCAATCATTTAATTAAGACATAATGAAATCATAATTTCTGTGCAAACATGCATTGATAGGCTTAACACCAAGCTTCTGAAATCTTGCTACAGAGTGAGTATAAATGTGTGGTACCAGAAACAAAACACCTGATAGTTTGTTGCTGTTGACCATTCATAGTCTTGTTAACTTGCTTAACACTGTCACAATCCACTGGCTTATATGAAGGACTGGCAGCAAGCTGGCCAACTAGCAATCACCTAAAAGACTCATGGTTGTATCATCAAACAGCAATGTCTGATGCACTGGTACTACCTACTCCTCCTGACAATCTACTCTTCCACAGTATTTAGTTGCAAACTAAATCCTACATAACCGGATAAAGGACTTGGTTAATTGAATCAGGTGTAACATAATAGGACTGAACCTCAACTCTGCAGGAGGGCAGTCTCGATGCCCACCGACAACGCAGGTTAATGACAGAGGGATCATGGAGATTTTGTGACTGGGGTTTGTTCAGTGAAGTGCTACTACTAATCCCTTTATGGTGCTTGTGCCCCTTTGACTCCCTTGGCGTCCTCTGCTATGGCATGTTCTCTTGGCACGACCTCTTCGCCCTGTGGAGCGGAAGCTTATCTGACAAACAGAAGCTGGCACTGACGGTCTTTGGCTTCGGTTCAACCCGAGGGAACCTCCATATGTTTTGTGGGGGAAAATGGCCTTTTAAGGATACTTATGTGTCTGTGTGTGCTTCAGTTACCCCCATTCCTTTCTCCTTCTTTTCCCTTATACGGACCATTTGATTCCTGCTTACTCAACAGCTCACATACCTAATAAAGTGATTGCTTAACTTACTGTCAATCTGGCTAAATTAGAGCGGCACAGGCAATACGTTGGAGACGTTGCCAGGGAGTGTAAATCCAGAGTAAGATTTTTCCTAATAACCCCAATCAGAATCCCTCTTGGATGCATGTCAACTGTAACTATGGAGTTCTGTGTTAGATGAGACAGTCAAAAACTACTCCAGGACCAAGAGAAGGAAATAGCCAGATGATTACCATATGGTGTAAAAATACATAAGACTCATATTAAGGTATAATAATTTTAGGTAGAAAATACAGGGACAGTGATCCAATTGGATTTGAACTAAAGCAATTGGCATGATGTAGTTACAAGTCAGATTGCCATGTTTTCTTTTTACATGTGTGTAGAATTGGTGTCATGCTGCTTATCTCTCCATTTTATCAGAAGTACTATGTGTTCTGCATCTGTGGAAATGAGGCATTATATCCTATTATCCATCAGAATGCCTGTGCTTACAATTTGGTATATTTAAGAGAATGGATATGAATTAAACAGCCCCTTCAGGATTGTGCAAATTTATGCAAAATCAAGGATTTCTCACATCCCACCGCTGTAGGATGCAATCCGCAATCTATCTGCGAGAACACACAGTATTGCAAACGTCCCCGACATTTGCAATTGATTTTTGCTTGACTCAAAATCATCACAATTTTAACAGCAATCCCGCAGCAAATTCAGTAACTTTTGGCCTCAACAATCACAACAAACCCCACGCAAGATCCTGGTGGGACTTATTAATGAACCAAACTCGAAACCTCCATGATAAGTTTTTTTCCCTTATTAAGCAGTGTTTAGGTGAAGAATAGGAACTTCGTTCTCTTAAGAGTGTAAATGTAATTTGCTTTCGTCTCATTTTCTACATCTACCCCCCCCCCTCCCCCCAGTCCTCCTCTCGTCACCCCATCATTTATCCTTCACTATTCTTCCTTTAACATTGAGCCGTCACATTCTGTGCTCATTTCCCGTCTTCCCGCCCTACCTGTTTCCTCTCTCTCTCTCTCCTCCCTTTCCCCATCCTCTTTAGTTCCCACAGCACTGAGTCCTGCTGGTCTGAGTGGGCTGGTTGAGGTCCACTCCTCGGCCTGCACGGCCCGTCCCAGCAGCTCCTGGCCCTGCCGGAGGTTCACTCTTTGGCAGCTTCTTAGCTGAAAAAGGAAAACCGTAGTGAATGTATAATAACCACAACAACGTCAACAACAGTAATAATAATAATAACACTAATAGTAATATATTCGATATAGTGCTTTTCTGGATACTCAAAGACACTAATTGTCTTCCTTACATTTTTATTAATATTTCACATTGTGACATGAAAAATGTCATTACTGTGGTTGCTTAAATTACCTGCTTGGATTATCTTTATTACTGATTTAATTCATAAAACATTCATTAAGTCAGTTAAGATGTAAATAATATGCACCAAGAGAAACGAGAACGTTTTAACACTGTTGTATATTGTTATACATACATTAAAGAGACAGACTACAAAGCAACAATATTCTCATATCCTCTAGGGCTGTAATAGAAACAGCCCAACATGATATTTATGGTGGTATAGTGGTAGTTATGGTATCTACCATAGATATGATTTCATCCAATAGAACCGGACGGACAATGGTCTCTATATCTATGGCATCTATTCTCTGCTTTCTTCTATTATTAGTGTGTAGATGTAGACTAAGGAAATATCACAGCATAAATTCTGGAAGAGGAAGTACACTGCCATGTTCTTTACTGGACGCCTAGCTTTCCATCTATTCATTAGTCAGATAAAGAAAACAAACACCGCAAGCTATTCTGAGATCGTACTATTCCAGTGACAGTACAAACAATAGCATTTCGCGGCTCGTGACATAGAGTTGCTCATTCAAAAGTAAACAGAGCAGCAATTCACATAGTAAGTAACTAAGTGTATTTTTCCAAGTAACATTTTTCATTGTCAAACAGGGGATTGCCTTGAAAAGTCCACCACTCTCACAATGCGATACGAGTTCACTCTCTGACACTGTCCCCTAGTGTCTGCTTAGAGTCAGTGCATGCACAGGGAGGGGTCACAGCCCTGTTGCAGAGAGGCTTCGAGGGAACATCACTTACCTATGGCCATGAAGAGGTCATTGACGTTCATTGCAGTTTTGGCAGAGGTCTCCATGAACAGCAGGCTATTATCATCTGCATAGGCCTGCGCCTCCTGTCACAGGAAGTAACACAGCTGCAATGACTCATGGACATTATGACTGTAGTGCAGAGAGAGGAAGGCTTGTGCAAGGGACTTTTCGTTCATACTCTTTATTTAGATATCGACCGACACTTTCCAGACAATTCTTCTGACCAAGTAATGACCAAGTAATAGCCTGAGCCTTTATCTTATAATAAAAGTCTTAACAATGATAAGGATATGCAGGGATACAACGTCTTCTGACCACAGAAATATACAATATACCCAACACCAAAATAGCAAAGACATGTGTATCTCCTGCAAAGTCTAATTTGGCAAAAAGCAAAAGACTTACTACATGTTACGCATCTAGCATGGTAGACTAAAAGACTACTCATTGTGAAGTAAAGAAATAAACAAAAGGAGTCCATCTTTCTGCAAAGAGCACACGGTACCTCGTACTCCACGGTCCGGTTGGCAGATAGGTCGGCTTTATTTCCAGCCAGGGCAATCACAATGTTTGGGCTCGCCTGCCTCTGCAGTTCACTAACCCAGGTCTTTGCCCGACCAAATGTATCCTACACAAGAAGCCACAACGAAGACTCACAATTACTTCGGGATAATGTACGCATTTAGTACCAGTTTGTTCTTTTACTCTCCAAGTTTTATATTTTAGGTGTGGAGTCATTACCAAATGTTGAATGAGAGGACTAAACAGGAAGTCCTTGACAGACATGTGTGTGTTTGGAAGTGTCTATTTATGTGTGTGTTACCATGGCAATTAGATCAGGTATTCAACAGCAGTAATGATAACAAAGCAGTGTAAATAGCTCCCTAAAATAATTTTGCTTTGAGAATAGATAGCGATGAGTTTTCTACAGAAGTGGGGCTCTGTGGTTGGTTATTATAGACCCTTTCAACTGCATAAACATTCCTAAGGCATTTATGGTGGCACAGAAAAAACATTGAGCTAGGATAATGGTAACTTGGGGACAAAAAAAATCATTTTCATTTCAAAGTATCTGCATTGGTTTTGAATGTTTCAACCCTCAAAAACCCTCTAGGAACTGGCTTAAACAGTCTAACTTCCAGTACTATTTGTGCATCGTGTTAGTGTGAGAATGTTTCTTACTGTGTTGGTCATGTCGTACACCACAATGGCAGCCTGTGCTCCTCTGTAGTACATGGGTGCCAGGCTGTGGTATCTCTCCTGTCCTGCCGTGTCCCAGATCTCAAACTTCACTGTGGTGTCATCCAAACAAACTGTCTGTGTCAGGAAAGCAGCTGAACAGAGGGACAGACAGAGAGAGAGAGAGAAATAAAGAGAGAGATAAAGAAAGAGAGAGCACTCAGTTGCACTCAGTTGTTGCTTTCTGAAACACTTCAGGTCTTAACATTGTACATTTTGAAGCATCCAGAGAATAACTGGGGAAGAAGACGTTTAGTCCTGACAAGGTCCACAGTAACCAGTGTCCACTTGGAGCTCATGAATAGATCCCAATTATAATGGGATTTGCATGCTCCACTTCATCTCATTTTCAACCAAATGACTGACACCAACTCAAAAGAGCAGAGGACTGAAGTTAATGTTCTGCGCAGAGAGCACATGAGTAGCTGCATTGTTTATGTGCTGTCCTCTACAATGAAGAAATGATCAACTTCAGCTGAAAGCAACTTATTTGGCCATGACTGTTTCTGGTCGATCGCGAGTCAGTCTGGTTTTCATCGTCACTTAGTAGTTGTCAGGTGAAGTGTTCACAGTATATAAAGGTCAAGAAAGACAGATAAAGTCATGGGAAAATGGAGTATGATTGGTAGTGTAGTGTACTTATGCAGATTTATTCAGACTGACAGGTGAAGTCTCTGTTCACTTGCATGAGATGGCTGGAGAGTCAGAGGAGTGATCCATACCTCCAATGGTGCTCTCCTGAAACTCCTGGAATTGTCCTTTCACAAAGCGCAGGACCAGGCTGGATTTTCCAACTGCCGACTCCCCAAGCAGCACCAGCTTAAACTGGCAGACCTTGCTGGCAGGAGACTGGCCGTTTGGCCGAACGGGACGTGCTGCCATGGTGGCTGTGGGGTGATGGGGTGGGGGATGGGAGATGATGCTAGAAAGGGGGGGGGGTCCAGAAATGTTGGGGAAAGGGTATGCAAGAGAGGGAGGGAAAGGGAGAGCAGTGACAGCTGGGGAGGAGAGGACGGGCGGAGGGGTGGAGGGGCGTGGGGGTTACAGAGGTCCCCTCTCACGGACAATGAGTCCCGTCTGCCAGATGAAAGATGGAAATCTGCAACACAATAAAAGGGGACAAAAAAAGACAACAGATGTATGCCATGATCCAAGCACTTCAATCATAATAGTAGTAACCATCACTGGAGGGAAACACTGATTAATCAGCCCCGGGTACTCTGATGTAACACTCTGCAAAACAATTCCTTTCAGTTCCTCAGGGACCATCAGCAGGAAGCTACATTTGGAGAACTACAACGCAATAGTTTTCCTTTATGTAGGCCTATACTCTTAAAGATCCGTGATTCTGCTATACACTTTAGGCAAATTCCGTGTATCGCTTCAGACAATCATAGCTCTACCTTTGAGGTGTGTGCGCCAATCCGGTGTTCGTTACTGGCGCATAAAACTGCGACCCAGACGGACCCATAAACAATTCAACATGTTGCTTAAAGTACGCGCAAGGGAGGAGTGTAAATTGATTGGCTGTTGAACTCACATACCAGTAGGCCTACCTTTTCAGTTTTTGCCAGAATCAAGGAAAGTAGGCTAGCCTAGACTAATCTTAACCTCAATTTCACTAATGCCCTCCACACAGATTGCTGGGGTCAATTCAACGAAAACATGAGCTACACAAGATTTGTACACATTCTAAGTACGCCACTGTTCATATGAAAGTAACAACGATGTTGCAGTTTACATGGGCAAGTTTTACGGAGCATGCAGGCGACTCGAATGCACTGACCCTAATGCATGGGTTTGAATCTGACTGTCAACTATCAACGTCACAGACTTCATCTTAGCGTCGCCGCCGACATAAACTTAACTCAATGCTCTCATTTCCAACCACTGAACTCAGAGAGCAATAGCCAAGCATGAACTCGACCTCTTCCAAATTATTACAAATGCAGAAAATGTTTATTTACCACCCCTTCCCCCACTTCTACTGTCCACCCTTGTCACCCAAACAGTCCGAGCCCCACCCCCTCCCATCGAGCCTTGAAGAAATCACAAAACATCGGGTTCCCCGAACAGCGCCCCAGTATGGTCGACCCGCAATCCTTTACTCCGTACCATCGATGCCTCCGCTGTTGGCATTAGGAATCCCCACAGGACATACTGGAAGTATCACGTACCTATCACCAAAAAGTGTCTTCCTTTCAGTTGCTTTTTCCGCTGTACAACGCTTTTTGCGTTGACTTGTCTAGTTGTTCTACTGTCTTGGGCGGTGACTGACGGACAACTACTTGACCCAATGGGAAGTGGAGACTTCCTCTCCTCATGAATTTTAGACAAATCGTGAATGAGGGTATGCGTCAGTGCAACCTACCGAGTTGGAGTCTTATAGCAACATTTTGCATTGTGCATTTTTCTTAGGCTATATAATTTTTTATGTACATCCATTCCATCGTTATGTTAAAACATATTGTAGGCTACATGACATGTTCCAACACTACCTTTAAATGCCTACAATTGGTCAACCCACTAATGAACTGTCAGTAGGCTACAAATCAACTGATCTCTTAAGTGATTCATGATATTCATGATAGACATTATTCATCATAGACAGATGTCGTTCTTGGGTCAAGTGTTTGGATACAAGTTCCTACCTGAACCATATTTGTATTTCCTTTCACTCTTCCAGTAATTTCACTTTTATTTGTGTAATTTCTTCAACAGAATTCACTCAGCTCTGTATAGTGAAATTGAAATATATGTTGAGTTGTTGATCAAAGTGACATGATTATGTTTAAAGTGTATGTTTATGTTTAAGTTTGTGTTTATATGCCTAGTTCTTAGCAGACACCTCTGCCCAAAGCAACTTATAATAACATTAATACATTACATTAACATTAAAAGTATAGCCTAACAGTTTAAAGTAGGCTAGTCTTAAAAATAAGAGAATTTTGACTAAATAGAACAGCATAACAATAACCATAAACATACATAAATCACAACTCTGCAAGGAGAAATTAGATACAAGGTAATGAGTAAGCTAGACACTTTTTGAAGATCCAAGCCCATCGCTAATGAAGAGCATTAAGGAAATTATTCCTTCAACGAGGAATCACAGACAAAAATTCACTGTAAGTGTCATCTGGGCCAAAATGGGGGATTCTAATTTGATTCTGGCTGCTAAGCCAAGAGTAACTAAGGAGTTACATGAGTACTCTTTGGCTGATTAAAGACCAGACGTGCCGCTGCAGTCTGAATCATGTGCAATCGTCTCACTTAACAAAAGGTAGGCCAACTACTGCATTTTGAAAAATCTGTAATGGTCTCACTGCACAAGCAGGTAGGCCAGTTGACCTGCAGACGTTGTATGGCCTATTATGTTATAGGTTTAATCATGCGAATATAGGGTAAACCAACATTCCTGTATGACAGAGGCATACAGTATCTCAGGCCAGTCTACTCCAATCTTGTACCTTTAGCAAAGATCCTTAAGCTCCGCTTTAACCCTCTCTGCCTTTAGTTCTCCATTGATTGTGTCCATGTGCTCAGAATGCATTCACTATTCCAGCCTGTTAGCAGATTGTTGATTGGTGGATTAGATCAAATATTAGCATCATTTTGCAAAAATATTGACTATGTCCTTAATTACTTACAAAGTGCCATCAAGTTTAGTCTGGTATTTCATATAGGCCTAGGTCTGTTTCCATACTTTGCTGTGTTAACTGTGGCCTGAACATCCACAATATTAATTTACGAAGGTGGAAAACATTGGCTTCAGTTACAACAACGTAATTAAATTAAAAAAAAAATATATATATATATATATATATATACATTATTATTAATGAAATGATTAACACACTAATAAAATGACAAGTGTTAACTGCACAGTGTTGGGCAATGCAGTTAACTGGGTTGACAAAAAGGACAAGGAGATTTTGGATTCTGCACCCTCCTCTATGGCAAGTCCAATTAGTTTTTCGGGAACACGCTACATAAATGTATTGGTCTCTACATCACATAATTCATTTACTATCTTAAATCTATCTAATATATTCAAGTTATGATCTATGTATGTCGTCGAAAGATAGTCATTTTATATTGGATAAGTTATAAAGCTGTATCTGGTCAAAACGGCTTGCCATAAGTTATACGGCAACAGAAGATTAGGTCATCAACCAGCGACGGTATTAGCTTTTCGGCTCACGGACGTGCGACGATTTCATGGCCCGTGTCGACTTTATGGAATAATTTTCTATTTCAGGTTAGTCACACTTTTATTTCTTAAAGCGTAATATAACACTAGTCAGAAGGAAGTACATGTGATACTTTAAGATACTAAACCAAAGAAGGACTGGCAATGTCAAACTTAGCTGTCTAGCATCGTGGGGTTGGCTGTTGCGCACCGGAGGTGCTGGAGATAACGTTACCATTAACATTACCCGCCTTGAATTGCGACAGTTCTATGCACTATGAAAGTGCATGTTTTAAGATAAAAGCTTCGCTATATTGCACTGTTGTGAATTTTGAAATTGTGAATGAAAGTATTGTATTTGTTATATGCAGCTCCTTCCTATTTTGTGAAGTTAGCAGATAGCTTGCAGTGTTGTTAGCTTGCCAACTAACGTTAGCTTAATCATGTTTCAGTATAGAGAGCCAACTATTAGTTTTACATAATGTAGCAAACCGTCTTTTGTCGTATTTTTGTCCATGCATTTAAAGTAACACTTCGTGTATCCATACCCTATGCAGCAACACCGCCCAGCCCATCATGAGTTTATTTGGGACAACCGCCGGTTTTGGTGCCGGAGGAACAAGTGTGTTTGGTAGTGCTACGACAGACACACATAATCCAATGAAGGTAACAGTGTGTTTTTCATTCCGTCATATCTTACATTAGGACTACAATGTAGTAACTGACCGAATGTCTTTTTCTTTTCCATGGCATATGATATGTTATCCTAAGGATGTAGAGGTGACGTCTCCACCCGATGACAGCATTAGCTGTCTGGCTTTTAGCCCCCCAACTCTCCCGGGGAATTTTCTCATCGGAGGCTCATGGGCCAACGATGTAAGTGATGTCTGTTTCTCATGCCCTGCCTTATCTGTTGTTTTATAGTTGATCTGACCTGATGCCTGTGGTGGTCAGATTGAACTGCTTATTCATTCCCAGAATTTGGTCAGTTGTATAGAAATGTTAGTAGACATATACTAACATTGCTAATACTTTAAGAGTCTTTGCAGAAACAAATATGTATCGTAAGGCATAAAAATATGCCCACTGTTATGAATATGTAAACTTTTTAATGAAATCCTTCATTTTGCCTTATCTCTCCCTCAGGTGCGATGTTGGGAAGTGCAGGACAATGGCCAAACGGTGCCTAAAGCTCAGCAAATGCACACAGGTCCAGTGTTGGATGTCTGCTGGAGCGATGTATGTAAAAATGTGCACACTGCATACCATACACCACAAGCTATTGGTCTGTATCACAAGTCTATTTGACTAGTGATAACCCCCCCCCCTCCCCAATCTCCTCAACATAAATATGGAAAGTAATCACACAAACCATGATCCACCATCTCCTTAAACTTTGGATTTCAGGCCACAATTTTTAAATATGGGGCATAGCTAAAGTGAGTCTGAATACATTTAGATGAATTACCACTTACGTTTAAAGACACTTCACATGCTTAAGTTGGAAACCGTTCTTCGGTGTGATACAACAGCAGTGCTTACATACGCGTTGTTTAATTTTACAGGATGGGAGTAAAGTCTTCACTGCCTCATGTGACAAAACTGCCAAGATGTGGGATCTGAACAGCAACCAGGCCATGCAGATTGCACAGGTAAGGCAGCACATATTTAATCAACAGGCTACTTGTGACCTAATTTCTGTTAGATGTTGATTTTTATTTTCGGATGAGACCTCTGTCTGAGAGTCATATTTAATGATGCATCATAAAACTTTAAAAAACTATTTTGCTCTTGTTTTAGCATGATGGCCCAATTAAATCAATTCACTGGATAAAGGCTCCTAACTATAGCTGTATCATGACCGGAAGTTGGGACAAAACACTGAAGGTAAGACATAATTTCTCTGGGATGGTTGCTTATAATAATAATAATAGTAAGAAGTAAGAAAGGAAATAATAAAATAAAATAAAATGAATAAAAAATAATAGAAATTAAATTTGTTGTTGAATAAGATTCTAATAAGGTTATCGGCTGGCTAGAGGTTGTTAGTAGTAGGCTTTTTCGTTGCTTGATATGAGGGACCGTTTTACCGGAACCATCATCATGTGATCTGTGAGGGTGTGTGATAAGACCTTTCCTTGCTCAAATCAAAATGCTACATTTCAAACTTTCAAAATTCCAAGGAAAATAAAATCTACTGTCTTCATGCTTATGTTTTAATGGGAAAAGGATGTATTTGGAGCAGCCTGTGTGGCAGTACAAATATTTTTGTACTTTCCTTGAATAGCTAATCTCTCTCTCTCTCTCTCTCTCTCTCTCTCTCTCTCTCTCTTCCCAATCCCTTTTTCTTACCATGTCGACAGTTCTGGGACACACGCTCCCCAAACCCCATGATGTCACTGCAGATGCCAGAACGTAGCTATTGTGCCGACGTGGTGAGGAATGAAACTTTCCTCCAAAAAAAATGTGTCCATTCAAATCCACTCCTTTCACAATAGTAATTTATCTGTGTCATTCACCATCTGTCAATCCACTGAGCAATCAAGAGAAATAGAAGAACCCCCTGAGCTGTGTTAATGTGCTGTACTAGTTATTCATACTAGTGTAGTATTTAGGGAAGATGTGACTGGTCTCTCCCCTCTCTCAGGTGTATCCCATGGCAGTCGTTGCCACGGCAGAAAGAGGTCTGATTGTGTATCAGCTGGAGAATCAGCCATCAGAGTTCCGAAGAATAGATTCACCTCTGAAGCACCAGGTAAGCTCTGATCCATTTTCCACCCTTCCATCTGTATGACCTTGGTTCATTTTGATCTCCACCATACAGTGTTTTATGTTGATGGATGTTGTGCGAGTTTAAATTGATCTGAACAAAATAGCATTCTGCTTCAGTTGCATCATTAGTTGCTACATCCATTACTTTAGCCTCTAAATGTTAACTAATGGAGTTTAAATAATTGATTAGTTATTCATCATTTATTACGTTTTTTTTTATTCAATTATTTTCACAAACATCTGTGCAGCATCGTTGTGTGGCCATCTTCAAGGACAAGCAGAACAAGCCTACAGGCTTTGCACTAGGCAGCATTGAGGGACGAGTGGCTATTCATTACATTAATCCTCCCAATCCGTGAGTATTCATTAGTTGTTTTTAATGGATTTTATTCAGTGTGGTGTCCCTGAAAAATACACACTAAAAGATTGGTGCTAAATTTGTTTTTCGTGCGATGACCTATATTCTAGAGCCAAGGACAACTTCACCTTCAAGTGCCATAGATCCAATGGAACCAATACCGCCACTCCCCAGGATATCTACGCTGTAAGTCTTGCGTTACAGTACATTTCAGTGTATTCGGTACACAGTAAACATTTCAGTCTACTTTGGTTGTTGTTGTTAGTTTAGAGTACAAAGTCCTGTAACTAGAAAAAGGATACACATTCTCAGCGAAACACTATTGATCCTGACACTCTGACACAGAGACATGTAAATTGTAGGTTCTTGATTATGGATCAGTGCCTCTGCTATTGTCACACATTTTGATCCTGTTGTTTTTTACCAGGTGAATGCTATTGCTTTTCATCCCGTCCATGGCACCTTGGCAACTGTTGGCTCAGATGGTCGGTTCAGCTTCTGGGACAAGGATGCCCGCACCAAGCTGAAGACCTCGGAACAGCTGGATCAGCCAATCACAGCCTGTTGCTTCAACAACAATGGAAATATCTTTGCCTACTCCTCCAGTTATGATTGGTCAAAGGTGTGACACGATCTTAAAGTTAAAGTTAGCTGAAGTTGACTCACAAAGGCTCATTTGGGAATCCTTGGCCAATCGATTGTCAGGCAGTGACAATTACCTCTGTTCCACCAAGCCCGCTATATCTTAGATGTGCTATACTGTCAATGACACAGCAAGCATCAAGTCTCGGTTTTGGTGGCTATTGTAATGATCTTCACTGAGCTTTCCTTGTGCTTAGCTCATGATTTTTGGCCTTTCTGTCTTCCCCAGGGCCATGAGTACTACAATCCCCAGAAGAAGAACTACATCTTCCTGCGAAATGCTGCCGAGGAGTTGAAGCCTCGGAACAAGAAATGGTGAGAGCCAGGCAGCCGTCGTGTCCATTACCCTGGAGACGGTGTCACCAGACAGGGCTGCCTGCCTTCCTTTGCGCCGACTACTCTCTCTCTCTCTCTTTCTCAGGGACATGGGGACTCATGGCCTGGGCTCTTCTGCCCCACAAGCCCCCTCTGCAGTGCATGCTGGGGGGTGGGGTCAGGGATATTGGCTGTATTTTCTGTTCTCTGGGGTGGAGAGGGGGAGTTGCATGTCATTTTCTTCACTATTTATTTGTTTTGATTATGTATTAATTTAAATGAGTTGATTCAAAGAGCAGCTGGATTTGGAATCCAGAGAGTGCTATGGCATTAAGCATGTCTTCAGCCTTGCCCAGAGTTGCAGGGACTTCCTGATGAAATAAGGGCTATGCTTCTTTAAACTTAAAGTTGATTGATATTTAACAGACACTTTTATCCAAAACTGGCAACGGGGGGATCGAACCCAGGTCGATCAATTGTCAGTTGGTACTGTTAGTGCTGTTCCTCCATGCTCGCTCTTTAGTTTGCACTGATGTCAGGGAGACAAGATGCTCTATGTAGCAGAGTTAGCATACTCTCTTCCAGTAGTCTTAACTTTCACTCATGCTAGTGCTGATAGGAATCTCACTCATTCCTACTTAAAACCAAGAGAATCAGGTATTTTACAGTGAAAACAATGCAGTTTGATGAGATGCATTTATATTTTTTTAGGAAAATCTGTGTGTTTAAATACAGTTGGCCGTTGCTGAAATTAACCAAAGGAGATTAAGAATCTAATGCAGATTAAATATTAAATGTCATGTTGACATTTGTGAACTGAATATCTGTTGCTTGTGGGGGAGAAGCAAACAATAAAACCTCCTTTAAAACTCAATGCAGAATGTTTGAATGACTGACTATACTCCCCTCCCTGTCTTTAGATTCGTCGCGTCGGAAACTTCGAGGAGCGGCTTTAGTGTGTATATACAAGAGAGAACCCCCTTTTGGCTTACACCTGGACCAATGGCGAGACTTTGCGTACTGTGTATGGACCAATCAGAAGGGGCCAACCTGCCCTTGTGTGATGACCCGATTTGTGGCTTCTGGCCACACGAGGGTAGCCGTTCTTTCTGTTGCTCATCATAAGTGTTCATGGTAAAACCTGTCTTTTTATATTCATGTCTGCAGTTATCATTTTTTTACATGGCTCCCCTGAGGATACACTGATATGTTTTACCTTTTGCTTTACTGTCATTGCGTGGTGTAGCTCAATTCTGAAAATGTAAACTTAATAAATAATTATCTCCAGGACTCTCCAGATTATGACATAGTTTTGTCCTTCCATGTTTGTGTAGAACTACTTGGAGCCAGTCGTGAGTGCTTAACTGAATGAACACTTGCACTAATAACAAACCGATAAATGTTAACAATGTCCTGAAAAAGGTGTATTATGACTAATTTGTGGTGATGGTCATCATAAAATGCTAGCAAGTCTGGAAGATTGTCAGACAAATCCTTGCCATATATTACTGTCGTTACAACAGTTGTCCATTAGGGGGAGGGCTTGTGCTTTGTCTGGGCCTCTCAGTGGAACAAAGTCTAACCTTCTCAAGCAAAGGTTGAGGATCAAAGCTAAACCCATGGATCCCACAGGTGAGGCTGCGAGAGGCCAGCCGAAGTGTGAACGCGAGCATTCTATCAAAAGGATATGAATGACAAGCAGGAGATGAGCTACAAAGGGCACACGTGAGAAGACGGGAATCCTCACAGCAGAAAAGGTGTGAAAGGGGACACTTTTTATTATGGCCATTAGAGTGGCGCTTCACTGTCAGGTACGGCCGGGGCCACTTAGCAGGCGCCTTCAAAGAAGCCGAGAGTGCCTCCACACTGACAGAGACAGGACTGCCCGAGTGTGAGGGGGGTCTCATCCACTTCTAAGTCTGGATGTCTGCAGTTTTAGATTCGACTCACAATCTCCTCCCATGTCAACAAATAAAAAAAATGTGAGAATTGTACTAGGTCTGCCTACAACACCCCCATATACCAGGAAATGCTATCTCACCTGTGTGCTAAGAAGGGATATTTACCTTGCCTGCCCACAATTAATTTAAAGGCATCAGAAGTGGTGTCGGTTAATACAGTTACTGCTTGCCCTGGCATGTTTTCTGATTTGCTGGCATACTGTAGGCCTACATGTTCAACTGTTTATGCTTACAACAGAGGTCGTTCAACCATTTGATCAGAAACAGACTGATATGACCCATCATAAAGAAGACCATCTTTTTACATGTGAGGATGTAATTCTCCACCAAATTGGTAGGCTATTTGAGCTTCACTTCAGAATTATGTAGGTCTTAGAAGTTTGTTCACTGAATAGGCCTACATAGTTTCTCTGTATTGCACTGCACTATACAATGGCATGTAAGCCGAATGAGTTATGGGAATTTCGTGCATACTGGTGACCAAGCTTTGCCCATTGAATGTGACCAGGCCTACCTCAACCTCACACATTGTCAGAGCAAATGCGCATGAGATTCCAAGCCTAATGTGACACCACAACTAATTCGTTATCTGACAATCAGTAAGTCTGATTTACGATGTTTTCTGTGTTAAACTATGAAGGCAAACGAGGGATAGGGCGGGCTAGTGGCGGGTCGAGGCAAGAAATATTATTTTGTGCTGTTGTGTTGCCCAGATGATATGGATAACTCCGGCGATAAGGAAGTAGTTTTACACATGGTAGTGTTTCAGTTTGGATAAACTAGCGTCTAATATTGTCTGTCGTCCCCAACAACAAATGTTTGCAAACTAAATATCATATCACGCATCATTATGCTACACGTTTTGTGCGCAAATGTCTTGTAAAGGCATGTCATTTCAATATGTGTGTAAAAACCTACTAGAATGTTAGCATGTCATTAGATAAAAGCGCGTAATTATAAAACCAATCAAACACATTTGCAACTTATATGCCTAGTGCTACTACTCATATTATGAATGTCTCCTCTGGTGTTGAGCGCGCTTTCTAGAGTGGTATACAGTCTAGCTCCTTTGTTTGATTAAGGACAAAAGCAGGTGCAAAAGATTTGGGGTGGGGACTTGGGAGGAACCACGGCGAAGTTACAGACAAAATCTGTTGTGATAGGCCAAAATTATGAGAAGGCGTGGTTTGCTACAGTTGGTATATAAATACCCGGAACTAACAAGTCGGTAGTTTCTCAATAGAAAGTGGTCTCCCGTGGACTTGACCGGTCCTGTACAGAAGGCATGTGCCGCTTGGGATAAATACTAGAGGGACATCAGACAGGCTGGAGCTGAGACGCAGGGACAATCGAAGTGTTGCCAGTAATCGAAGTGACTGAAGTTGCGCAGCGCGGGTTGCTGTGTTCAGCTCGCTAACTGTTAACAGTTGGTAACCCCGTCGTCTCAGTTTTGTCATTTAACGTTATACGGAACAAATGCTTCTGCACCCATTTGTGAACGGCGCGCATGAAGTTATGCATCCAACAGCTATTCAGAAAGACACTACCTTCACGAAGATCTTTGTCGGTGGTTTGCCTTACCACACCAACGATGCCTCCCTCAGAAAGTATTTCGAGGCTTTCGGTGACATTGATGAGGCAGTGGTGATAACGGACAGACAGACGGGCAAATCCAGAGGATACGGCTTTGTAAGTATTTAGCATTGACTTCTCGAAAACGTTACTTGACTCGTGCAAGAGTGTGGGAATGTTAATGCGCGAATGCTCCATTAATCTATCCGATGTAGTTTTGTTTAGAACTTTTGAAGACATCTCCATCCGTTGATGACGACCATTAGCCTATCTATAATCTCATCAAGTCATGTAAATTACGGACATTTTATCACCTCGGACAATGTGTCTGGGTCGGTGGTCACATATCTATCGATTAAAACACCCAGGTTTCAATAACCACTTGATCTTTCGTTTTATGAGATGGTTTGAAAGGACTTAGTCACATGTATTATTTATCCTCGACATAGAGAAGTATGAAGGAGAGGAGTATGCATTTACATTAAACGTCTGCCAGTAATAAATTGCATTTATTATCAAGTCACCCAGAGATGATTTCCAGAATCCTATAAAAATCATTTAGGATGTGTATCTCACACGACACGAAAGGGCTGCGAAGCATCTGTCTGGAAAGGCGGCATTTTCCTTCAACCCTACAGCAAATGCTCTGGCCATTCTTTCTTTCCCTATGCGCAGACAGTATTTTCTTTGTAACTCGACGACTAGTTATACGAGTTGAGAGATAAGCTGATTGTATATTACATATGCTGCCCCCACCATCTACCCAGTCTTGTTGGGGGTGTGGGTGGGCACGTTCTGGAAGAGCTACGGAGTAGTGGAGGGTCATGCTCGCATGAACTTCTGGGCTCTCCTTGCTTTTTATGGTGATATTTGAATTGGGGGGAGGGGGTGAAGGCAAAGGATAAGAGCACTCAGCCTTTAAAATGGTATTTATGTAGTCATAACCGTCGTGTAAGTAGGCATCATTTCTTTCTCCAAAGATGGACTGACACACATGCGTGAGCAGGGGTCCAAAGGTCTCCCTTTTCAGGGCAGATCCGCGGTTCCTCATCAGTTTCCCTTCCCCCTTCCATCACCTGGCGCTGCCATGAGGAGACTTACAGTTCAACCCAACCACATGGATTTGCAAAAGCTCATCCTTGAACCCCCCCATGGAGTTCTCAGATTATTTAGAGATTTAAAATGGCAAAACTGTCCCATCAGCAGTCCTAAACACATGCTCGAGATGCATTGGAAACTCGGTCACTCTCCCAGTTCCTTCTCCAAGCATTTTAGGTGTACATAGGTTAAAAAAAATAACTCAACCCACACACAGACAGGGACCAAGGTAATTATGCAAATATTTATGAGGGAGTCTGTGAGCGAGCCTTTCATAGTAGCACCACAGGAACTGAAGCCAAAGAAGGGATGGAAAAGAAACACTCTCGTGGAAACGTGTGTGTGTGCTCGCGCGCGCGTGTATCCGTGTGTGTGTGTGTGTGTGTGTGTGTGTGAGATCAAGCTGTAAGACAATACGTGGGGTGCTGACGCTTGAGAGAGTGAGAGGAACAGCCCTAGTTCCGCCACTAACGGCTAACCCAGCGCACAGTCTGGTGTTTCTGGTCTAACAGGCTCCAAGATATGTGGGTGCGTGTTTCTGGGATTGTGGTGGTCTATGTCATGCTAGAGAAAGTCTACAACACCGAAACCTAGATATAATAAACCATTTCCTTGTAGACTGCTAGAGGAGTGCTTGGCTTTGTACTCATAAACGTGTAGGACCAATAAAGGAGCTATGTAGGACACATGGGCATGCTTTCTGAGGATATGTATGTTTTCATAACACAAGTAGGAATGTGTTTGTTATCTGCAGAATATATCTAGGTCAACAGTCACTCTCGAAGAATTGTTGTCTATCAAAATCATTAATGACTGACTATCTCTACCCGTAATTTCCCGACTATTAGCCGTGGCTTATACATTGATTTTGCAAAATTTGTTCCGCTAAGAGGTTAATACAGGGGGGCAGATAATATGGTGTTAATATGGTTTTGTTTCTTTTAACTTAAATAAAACACTGTCCTGCGGCTTATACACAGTGCGGCTTATATGCGGGAAATTACTGTAGTTGTATGTACCACTAGCCAAAGTACTTCTTTGTTCATGTGGTTCTCGGGCAACCATGAGTGAATTTGCCTGTGATCTGGGGCTGGGGAGATGGCGGGGTGTTCTACCGTTTATTTACTAAGAACTGACTAACAGGGTTTTGTCCATAAAGTTGGAGTGGATGTTATCGTTTCAACATGTGCCCTTTTGTTTGCCTTAGGTGACCATGAACGACAGGGGGGCCGCAGAGCGCGCCTGCAAAGACCCCAACCCCATCATTGATGGGAGGAAGGCCAACGTTAATCTAGCCTACCTCGGTGCCAAGCCCCGCAGTATGCAGACAGGTAAATAAAGAGCCGCACCACACAGACTGTCCACACAGGCTGTCCCATGAAAATAACACTCCCGTAACAATAACAGTCACATTAACAATAACACAACCAATCATGGATACGGCAGAGGGTCTCGCACTCTCAGCCCAGAGTCTTTACTCTTCTCTCGCTCCTTGTTTTCATCTCACCTCACCACTACCCTCCATCTGCATGGTGCTTTTCACATTTGTGTATTTACAACCACTTCCACACTCGTTAAACACAAAGAGGCGATAATATCCAGACCTCCTGACGTAAATATCTGCACCATTTCTACACACCAGTCGCATGACTGTGTGCTATAGGTTTTAACATGTCAGCAGTACTCTCTAAGAGCCTGTTTTGATAAACCATGTAATTATCTCTGAAGCTCATCTGGTGATGATGTTGGCTTTACTGTGGTCCACCGCTCATAGAGGGAAATTAAGTGGGTTGCTTATCGAGTCATAGCATGTTCAATATGTTGACTTAAGCTTAGGATATAGGGTGTTTTTTTATCATTATTCTTTCTATCATTATTATTTTTTGTCCCTCCTATATTAAGTTTCAAGTTATCAGGATGTATTTGGAGGCACTGGCATTTATTTCGGCGTGCCATGTAACACGGCCTCTCCTACGTTGTCCACAGCATGTTTACGAACTGCCCTCTTTGTCATTTTGTGTGTCCGTCAGGTATCTCTCTTGGTGTCCAGCAAATTCACCCCGCACTGATCCAAAGGCAGTATGGGTAAGTCAACCGAATACTAAGCCCTTAACCATTCAGCAGTGGAGTTTTAAACATTCTAACAGAAGATTCTGTACAATGGAAGGTTCTAAAATTCCATGTTGAACTCCGAGCCATATATCCATAGATATATATGTCTTTGCATATATTTCTCTATATGGCTCTGGTTGAACTCGGTGAACCCAGATATTCTTTAGAATGTTCAATTTCCAACATTCCTGTCACACTGGTGTGATGGTACCGGCTTTAGGGTTAATATAGTCACTCTTTTTCCCAGCAGGCTAGCTTCAGGGGTGCTGTTACTTCACCACACACAACAAAAACTCAGTCATGACCTTCTGTTAGAAAGACAAGGCTAGGTCATGCCCACTTCCATTGTGATGCGTCTTTGTTCCTCTTTGTTGCAAGTGTTGTGTATCACAGCTCAGTGTTCCTTGCCTCCTCTATCTCCCCCTCCCTTATTAGCTTATATCTCTGGGTGTCTGTATAGATGAGGGGAAAATCTTTAGATTAGTCCTCGAGGCAAACGTCTCTAAATGACCCCTACTCTCAGTCTTCTCTGGGGTATAGCTGGAGCAGAGCCACGCGGCGGACTGCAACCGCCGGGAACGTTTTTTTTTTGCTCTGCCCTCCCCATCGGAGGTCAGAGACTCGTTCCTTCACTGCGAGGCTGCAATGCAGCACTGGAACTCTGACCTCGAGTGGAGGCCACACCAAGGACGGCGCTCGCTCGCTCTGTCTGCGTCGGGCAGTCTGTGCGCTTGAAGAGGTGCTCGAAGTCATTGGTGTTTGGGGCTCTGCAGTCGTTAACTCCGCTGTCCTTACCCTTAAACCCACGTTATTGCCACGAGGCGAGAAGTCTCAGACGGTGTTGGTTTACTCACCATGGCAACAGACTGTGGCTGTTGTCAGTTCTGGGGAGGCCGTGTTCGTTTGAGGAGGCGGGGAGGGGTGGAAGGCACGGGAGGGGGGGTGTTCTTTTCTTCAACCCTGCCTCACTTGTAAGATCGTTTCTGCTGTTCTCTGTTACTAGAGTTTCCCCATTAAGCACAGAGCAGGTTGCCATGGTGACAAGGCGGAGCATTGTCGAGTGACACCTGCTGTCTGTCACGTATATGTGTGTGTGTGTGTGTGTGTGTGTTGGCGCATTTGCGTCTGACAGGTGCTAGCTCTTATTCCCTCAATTACACCCTTCATACAAGTTTAAGCCCAATAGCACACACACACACACACACACACACACACACACACATACTCTCTCTCTGCCTCTCTCTCTCTCTGCCTCTCTCTCTCTTTGTCTCTCTCTCTCTCTGTCTCTCTGTACTGACTGAGAACACCTGTCTTTCTCCCCAAGGAGCTATAGACAGTGGGAGCTCAGGGACTTTTCTGTGTACTGTCCAGTCGTGGTGTGTTTACACGTGTGTACGTGTGGGCTCTGCTCTTCCTCACTCTTGGCCCCCCCGGGCGGCTCGGTTGCGGGTTTGATGGCTGCGCGCGACTGGCCCTGTGGGGTTCGGCCGGCTCGCTGCTCACAGCTCACAGCTCACAGCTCACAGCTCACAGCTCGGTGGCAGCAGTGCTGTGCTCAGCGGATCAGCCACGGGGGAGCTAGGCGTCAGGGGTCACGCAGACAGAGCCTAGAAGTTACAGCTGCTGCGGCTGCTGTTAGAATCGGTGTGTGTGTGTGTGTGTGTGTGTGTGTGTGTGTGTTTGTGTGTGGGAGAAGAGAAGATGGGGGTGGGAGGGACACATGAATCGTCCTGGTTTCTCAAACGTCCCTTTTTTATCCAGCATTTATCACAAAGCTTACTTTCACATTTGGTTCTTCTTTTTTAGTGAACTAACCAGAGTTGAATCCTTTTTTCTTTTTTTTTTTTTCTTTAGTGGGATCAGATTCTGAGGCATTGTCAGGGAGTGATTAGACCGAGGGATTGAAAGTTGACACCTTGGTGAGACAGGAGGGGTGTTTAGGGGGCAGGGGGCGCAGAGACCGAGGGATGAGGGGTGGCAGACAGAAGTGGGGGGGGGGGGGGGGGTTGAGGAATCCAGAAGGTGGGGGGGGGGGGGGGGGGGGATGGTGGGGATCAGAAACTTCACTCCTCAGGACTAATTGGGTAAAATCCACCTCTGCCTTTGTCAGTGCACCACTTTTTCAGATTTGAAACCGAAAGCCCCTCACCCCACCTCCCTCCTTTGTGATGATAAGCTTAATAACCACCGGTCTAATTGTGTGCTTTTGTCACCTCTCGACTAAATTAGACATGGCAGAGAGGTGTGTGTGTGCGTGTTCGAGAGAGAGCATGAGCTGCGAGGGGGTATGGGTAGAGAGAGGGGTGGAGGTTGTTAGGGTGGTGGTGTGATGTATGTGGTAGATGCTGTCCTCTGTCCAATTGGCATGCCTGGCACCCGTTGGCCGTCAGCAAAAAGTCACACGACCTTGTGACCTTTGTGTCTCTCTCTCTCTCTCTCTCTCTCTCTCTCTCTCTCTCTCTCTCTCTCTCTCTCTCTCCCTCTCTCTCTCTCCCCCTCTCTCTCCCTCTCCCTCTTTATCTGTCCTATGTTGAGAGTGTCTGTTTTTAGATCAAGTGGCCCAAGGAGGTCTTTTGTCTCTTTCCCTCTTGTTGCCCATTTCTCTAGTTCTCCTGTGTTGTTAATGCATCATTTCACAAGATAACATCATAACTAACAATGGAGATGTTTACTTGGGCAAATTTTAAAGAGATGACTTCACAGGTTAGATTGCCAGCGGTCCGACTCGATCTGCTAAATGATTTGTCTGTGAAACGTCCTCCAGACAGACCTGCAGTTTCCTCTTGGTCTCTTTTTTTTATTATTATTTCAATAGTTTCAGTTCAGCTTCAATGAGCGAGCTTGGTTACAATGCACTCAAACAGTCATCTGTTGCAGGTTTCTCTTTCATTTTATTTTCTGTGGCGTTTTCTCAGGGCTGTTCTGAAGGCAGCATTTAGCCACAGTGTAGCCGTTCTCATACTTCCCCCTGCCCACTGTGGTTTATTATTAGCCCTGCAGAGGTGATCTCTGTGGAGGATCCGCTGCTGCAGTAATGCACGGTTGAAGATCCTCCTTTTAAATACCTCCGTTACAGTGCACATGACTGCTGTGGCGCGAACGTGTGAGGGGGCGAATAAGTGTGTGTGTGTGTGTGTGTCGAGAGGCCTCTCAGCTGCCGCATTTGTCAATTGTAGGGGTATGTCAAAAGCCCGACTTTATTTCTGATCCGATTCCGAGTCGGGTGGATGTTTCGTGCTTCTGAATTCCCTGGCCTTGTATCAGTCACCCCGGCTTCCTCTACTCTCTTATGCTTTGTCCTAGCAGTAGATCACTGAACCACACGGAACAGCCTTGCCTCCCCCCACTCCACTACCACAGCTCGGATGAGGGAGAGGAGCTGTTTGGTCTCAGGGCAGGGTGGCCTTCCTCTGTGATGGACTGTTCTGTTCAGTGCTCACTAACTGAGACTGTGTACCATGGCTAGGGGTGTGTGTGTGTGTAAGAGTGTGAGCCAAGAAGAGCAAGACTTGTGTTTGCTCAGGGTATTTGTATGTGTACGCGTGTGTGTGTGTGTGCGAGCGTGTGTGTGTGTGTGTGTGTGTGTGTGTGTGTGTGTGCGCAAGAGCGCACACAAATATCCTTGACTGTGTTGTCGCCCATGCCTGGTTGGCTGTGAGCTTAAACAAAGCTGTTACTGCCTTCTTTTCCCCCACGAGCCAAAGGACTAAAGAGGAGCTTGTGTGGGCGACTCAGACCACAAAGCTTGTCTTTTTATTGTGTGTGTGTGTGTTTGTACACGCGCGCCAGTGTGTGTGTGTGTGTGTGTGTGTGTGTTAATGTATTTTCTTCTGTTATCTGATACCTCATTGATGCAACCTCAGTGTCTGTGCTAACCACCACTGTCCACCACCCCTCTCCTCTTGGTTGCTCCCTACCCTCCCAGCTGAAGGATTGAACCAAGGCGGGGGAGCGAGAAGACACTGGAGGTCCAGGCTGCGTTTGGGGCCTTGTTTGGAGGTCCCCAACAGTGGAAGGGCACAGGATGTGACTGCCTCCATCCCTCCTCCACCACCACCACCTCACTCCCCCCTCCAAAGGTGCCAGTGATGGCTTGAGAGTGCAGTGCAGTGTGCTTTTGACAAATTGAAGTGCCTTATCGTGTTTCTCTTTCTGTGTGTGTGTGTGACTGTAATCTGACGTGGAGAGATTGTCACGATGATCTTAAACGACTGCCGTCTCGTGTGCTTCTGGCATGGTTTTTGGTTTGCAGTGGGGGAGTGTGGTGGTGTGGTTTGTTTTTCAAAGTTTGGCCATGGGGGGTGGGGTGGGGGTGTGTCTGAATATGTGTGTGTGTTGTGCGTGTGCGTGTGCGTGTGTGTGTGTGTGTGCAAGGCTGGGTGTCGGTGGATATGTCACACATGTCCCCTCACACACCCTTTCCTGTGCCAAAGTGAGTGGAGGTGTGCTGTGACTTCACTGTCTCGTCTTGTCTCTCTCTGTCTCGTCTTGCTTGCTGCTCACCCCGCTGTCCGAGTCGAGTCAACTCTACCCCCCCCATCCCACCCCCCAACTCCCCTGAGGACATTGGGAGGTCATCTTTTGTTGCTGCAAACAAAAAAAATAATGATAGTAATAATAATTAAGGTCATTTCTTTTCTCTGACTGGAAAAAAAATGACTAGGTAATTTGTCTTCCTCTTAAGGACAATGGCATTAGCTGACACTGTTGGAATTGAAACACTGGTGGAAATTTCCTTTCTAAAAAAGAAAAAAAAAGAAGAGAAAAGAGAAAAAAAAAAGTGTGAGATTGTTCCAACAGTCATTTGTGCCTCTTCCTGTGTGGCGAAGGCTATGGTCATTGTTCTGTGTTTTGTGTGTGTGAGTGTGAGTTGATGTGTGTAACAGTGTGGTTTTAAACTGTATTTACCTGGTGGGTTCGCCATATCGACCGCCGAGTTGCTGAGGGGGTTGGTTGAGAGGCTGTCACCTCTACGGTCCTACTGTTCGTCATAAATGTCCCCCCACAGCCCCCACTGACTGCAAAGGAAAAGAGCACAGTCGCCACCGTTAAGTCAACAGTAAACTATGGCAGCTGAAGGTGACTGCCTCTAGCTCAGTGTGTGTGTGTGTGTGTGTGTGTGTGCCAGTGAGTGGCAGCTGTTAAAACACTTGCGGGTGTCTGGTGGAGAAGAGCTGCCTGAACCGGCTGTCTCCCTCCTCCACCCCCACCCCCACCCCCACCCCACTCCATTCCACCCAGGCCCAAGCTCAGGCCTTAACGGGACCTGTTGTTTTCCCCACCCTCTGCTTCAGTCACATTCATCCCTCTCTCTCTCTCTCTCTCTCTCTCCCCACTGCTGGTCTGGTGATGGGTGGGTGGTGTGGCATCTGGCTTGCGTCTCACTGTTGAATCTGCAGGCCCAGAGAAGCGTCCAAGAGAGCGCGAGCTCCCAGGTCTCTGCCAGATTAGCGTTGTTGTTCTTGTCCCCCCTGTGAGGAATGCGCCTGTGGTGTATTGGACGAGTCTGACGCCTTTGTCATTTCTCCCTCTCTCTCTCTCTCTCTCTCTCTCCCTCTCTCCCTCTTCTGCAGGCTGGCCCAGCACTATGTCTACCCTCAAGCCTACATGCAGCCCAGCCTGGTGCTCCCCTCGCAGGTGGCCTCCAGCGTGACTCCCCAGTATCTGGACTACAGCGCCGCGTACGCCCAGTATGCCCAGGCCGCCTTCGAGCAGTACCCGTACTCGGCCTCGCCAGGCTTCGTGGGGTACACCTACGCTACTAGCCCTACCTCCTCGGGCCCCACCTCCACCGCTGCGCCCCCGACCCCCGGAGCCCTCCATCAGAGCCTGCAGGGCGCGGCGCCCCAGGCCCCCCAGGCCTTCATCCAGTACGCCCCTCAGCAACATGTGCAGCCGGACCGCATGCAGTGAGCGGAGCGCCGGGCCCACAACCGCACACCGCTCCCGCCCCCCAACACACAGGGGGGAGAGAGAGGGGAAGGAGGAGGAGGGTGGGTGGGGAGGGTGTTGTCTCTGGGGCATAGGGTTGTGGTTTAGGACGGACATTTGCACTAAAACATCAGGATGGA
Source organism: Sardina pilchardus (assembly GCF_963854185.1). Classification (NCBI taxonomy): domain Eukaryota; kingdom Metazoa; phylum Chordata; class Actinopteri; order Clupeiformes; family Clupeidae; genus Sardina; species Sardina pilchardus. The sequence goes on along the minus strand of NC_085002.1, from coordinate 15,667,842 downwards.
GCCTAGCAGAGGGGAGGATGGTTACTATAGAGACCACAGCACCACATGGTCTTTTTCAGAAGGGCTTCCAAAGGAAAAAAAAAAAAGAAAGAAACTCACTTCCCCCCCTTTTCATTGCTATTATTATTATTATTATTATTATTATTATTATTATTATCATTATTATTATGTTATTCAAAGTCATTGTCGTCAAGGTAATCTTTATTGCATTAATGTCTATATGTGTTAAGTATCAAAATATCAAATGTTCTAATTATTATAATTTTTTTTTTTATAATGTAATTTTCAATCAATGTGAACCTCACATTTGTGTTATTGGATGAGAACGGAGGTAGGACTGGCTGTCCATACTCCAGCTGTGGTCCAGTGGGGACCCTTGGACGCCAGCATGTGAACGCTCCCCTCCCTGCAAGGTTGCGGACGCATCAGCTGCTGGATAGATAGAGCGTGTTAAGAGGCGAAAGAACGACAGAAGGAAAGAGAGGGAGCTGGAACGGGTGTTGGGTGTGCTGAACCTGAAAGCTGCAACTCCAGCCCTCATCCACTGCACAGGACTGAGGCGTTCCCCCTCACTACTCCCGCGTGGATAATGTTTGGACAAAACAAGAACACTCTTATATTTTTTTTTCTTTTCTTTTTTTTTTCCTCCTCCTCTTCCCCATCCTGCTTGTTCTTCGTCTCTTGTCTTTCTCCTCCCATTCTGGAGATTTTTACCGAGGACAACACAACTACATTGAGACTTCTAGAACAAGAACTTGTTGAGTATACAGACACCAGACTGACTACCTTTTTTTAACATAAAGCGGCCTTAAAAATGAAACTCCTTTAAAACTTTTTTTCCCCCTTCCTTTTTTTAAACGCTTATTTTAAACAACCTTACTCCTTTTCTCACTAACCTAATATTTATGTTGGACACATTCGTCTCCTCTGTCTTTTTTTTTATGTATTCTGAGAGGATGTAGATAATCTCAGTACCATCTGAACACAGGGATTACGGGTGAAGGCTCAGGAGCATTTGGGATTAACGTGATGTAAAGGTAGCTGACACTGAGATGCCTGTGTATTTTGTAAAACTGTTAATCCAAAATGATTGTGAAAAGTTTTGTTTTTTTTTCTCTTGAAAAGGACATTTGTGTACAGCATTGCCAAGATGTTGCCACATGTAAGTGCATTTGCAGTATTTATGTTTATTTAAGGAAAAAAAACCTGTGGATTATGTTGGTTTTTTTCTTTTTTTTTTTCTTTTTCTTTTAAATAATCCAGGCTTCTCAGCAGGTGCATAGACTGCGGTAAATGTTGCCTCCATTCAAGGAATGCGTGTATATCCAGATCAATGGACCCCCTCAACCCCACCCACCAACCTTCGGACATCTTGTTCAAGTTTAAGATATTTCTTTTCAGATTCCCTCGCACCATTTTTGAACTTTTGTACACTTGCTTTTTCTCGAGTCTACTGATTTGCATGTATGCCCAAGTAGAAGGTGTCCAGTGGCTCACATGCGACTACACAGAGGAACGTGTTGGTAGCATAAATTTCAGCATCTGCGAATAAGCCATACCAAGAGAGTCTTGGAAATAAAGAATTTGTGTATAATAAATATAACTGGTGAGTTTTGTTTTTGATCATTGCTTGTTTGGTTTAAATGCACAAACACTGGGTTTGGCGTTTTGGGTTCTGGGCTACTGTATAGTCAGATGTGAGCAACACACAACAGTTATCAAGAAGAAGCTAAACACCTATATGTGATCTTGTGGCCTCTACCAGTTGTTCTTTGTAAACACTGAGGATAATTGTCCGTTATCTGGGCCTCTGAAGCCAGCTGTAAATTCTGGTGAATGAGTTCAGTTCATTCTTGTCTTTGCTTAGTGTTCCTTGTTATCTGGATAGCCTGTGTGTGCGTGTGTTTGGCTAGGGTCAGGGCAGTGGGGCCCTGTGGTTATCAGGCTACAGCAGTACCACCTGCCAGGGGCACGCAGTGTTTCCTAGCCCAGGGCTACATGCGCCGTTGCTGGGTAGAGGAAGGTTGTGGAGGGGGAGGAGCTCTGGGGGTCAGCTCGTATACATGTTGACTGCTTTGAGCTTCTATATTGTGTTTGTACCCCTACCCACACTTCTGACAACTTGTTTTCTATAAATATGAAACTTCTTTTCACTTTTACTTGGGTTACCATTTATGTCAAGCATACTACTGTTAATCTCTGCTCCATTCTTGGAGTGTGTGTATTGTTCATACATGGGTATGCCCATGCTGGTTGGCAGGGAAACATTTAAACAAAATGGCTTCCTGTTGTTTATTTCCATGCGTCTGAAAGCACCAAGTGTTGGCAACGCTGCAATTAGTCTGTTCACTGGAATTACAGCCTTAAATAAATGCTACTTGGACACAAGAGGCCTGCTGCCACTGGAGTACAATACAAATTAATTTGCTGTTTGAGAAATTGAGCAAGCTGTTGTGTTGCCTGAGGTGGAGAAGCCAGAGAGTGGGCGTACTGGGCTAAATACTTGTCAGGGTATTTATTTAAATATATACAGCCCATGCTCAGCCTGGCTTTTCATTTTGCAGAATTTGTTAATATCTTTGAAAAAAAAAAAAAACACCTCCATTTGTTTTGTATTTCCCGTATTCATTTCTCACGCATACACACACACACACACTAGCTGTGATGCCTCCTCTGAATAACTTCTTTATATTTCCCAACCTATTTTCTCCGTTTTTCCTCCTACACACATTCATGATAATTTTTTAATACCACAGTAAAATGAGGCAGTCAGAGAACAGTATTCAATACTATTTTTTTCTTTACAATAAAGGCCAGAGTAAGGTTTCACCCATATCTTTAATTAAAGGGAAACATTAGGCTATAAGTTTAAAAAAAAAGGAATCAATCCATCGCCTCAGCCATGATGAATATGAGACTCCTACTCTGGCCAGACCGAGAGAGCAGAACTTAGCAGGATAATAGCTTCCCTCTGACCTTGCATGTGTCTTCAGGAAACATTAGGCAAACAAATCATCGTTGGAAGGACACAGACGTGCTGCTTGAACCTAGTTCTAATTAGGAGACACACATAAATACAAGATGTGCAAAAAAGTGAACAACTAGAAGTGATAAGATATCATTATATAAAAGTATAATGTTCCCCATGTTCTTTCCCCTTCTTAACATTTCCTCATTCTCCCCTCTTCCTCCCATGTACTTCCTCTTTTTTCTTCTGTAACAGCCCCCCATTTCTCCTTGTCACACACGCAGTGAAGGAAGGGATGGAGAAACAGACAGAGTGTCAGGTTGATTTATGAGGTCATCCAAGCCTGGAGGTGCACACTATATATGCTGAGTCACCACACACACACACTCCTACAAAAGGACCCTCCAGCACACACACCCACCCACAGACACACATACACACACACACACACACACACACACACACACACACACACACACACACACACACACACACACACACACACACACACACACACACACACACACACCCTCGCCTGACCCCCTCGAAAAATCTAACACTCCACAGGCGCTCGCTCAGTCATGCCCCTCTGTGACGTCAAGGGCTTTCCTCCGACCCCGAATGTTTCGCTCATTTTCCACCAAGCCTTGAACTTGTGTTATCTACGACTCATTAAAAAGCACTTCTCCTCTGCCTTGCAGCAGTCTCGTCTCTCCTCTCCTCTCCTCTCCTCTCCTCTCCTCTCCTCTCCTCTCCTCTCTTCTCTCTCCTCCTCCATCTGTGCCATCTCCCTCTCTTTCTTCCTAGCTACTACTGACATACACATCATGGCATTTCACAGGAGCCTGTCAAATTTGGTGACTGTCAAGGTTTATCATCAAGTTCTTTTTATTATTATTATTTTTCCATCTAAATATGCATTTAAAAATAGAATAGATGGCTTCAGTACCTGCAGCATCCTGCAGCACAATGACTTCATACTGAGATGATGACCCTGACCCTTCACGGACAATTGAACAGCTGACCTTGCCATATGAATGTGTGACTTGAGCCAAAGGGGCACAAAGGATTCTGCGAATCTATCCAGCTCGGACAAGATGGAAGTGGGAAAGCTGTGCAGGAATGAGATCAAGACAGTGGGTGTCTCTCAACTTCTCTCCTCGATCCTCAATGCTCGATCCTCCAGGCTTGTTCCCACTGATCTATAACTAACACTGGATAGACTATCCCATTGTTGCCCTATCATTCTTTATGTAGATCAGTGAGGACGAGGATCGAGGAAGGCAGGGAGGATGTATAAAAGACTAAATGAGAGGCACCCAGTGGGTTGATCTATCAGGCCTTGAGCTGATCTGGGTTTGTGGCTGGTAATTGAGTTTTAAATTCATATCCATTAACTCCACTAACAGGGAATGCAGTCAGACTGTTCTGAAATGAAGTCTCACTCCAATGAATTTAAGTCTTATATGATTAATGTGTCTTTTTCTATACCATACATTGTGTCTATTTTCAGTTGGTTGTATACATACAGTTACTACACATTGTGTTGCATTGTTACTGAAACCCTGCACAAAGCATTGTGCTACATGCAATCTGACATTGAAGCAATATCAACACCTCTCTTTTGTCCCGTGTAAGAGAATTGCAGTTCCATGGCTGATAAAGTGGGGAGGGGAGAGGGACCTGGTTAGCGTCAGTGGTCAGCTCAGCCAGGGACCTGTGACTGATAGGGCTGTGGCTAAATTAAGAGCCTCACAGGGGCCCGGGGCACCAGTTGTGCTCACTGCGTCTGAGTGGCCCTCTTCACTGCTTGATGCTGTCTGAGGCTGATAAATAAACCAGGTATATGGGCTTGAGAGGGTGTCGGGAATAGGGACACAAACACACAAACACACACACACACACAGACACACACACACACAGGTATGCACATAAACACACACACATGGAGAGAGAGAGAGAGAGAGAGAGAGAGAGACACACACACACATTCAAGCACACATACACACGCACATATTCAGACACAGACACACTTTCGAATCAGACACACTGACAGACAGACACACACACACTCACACACATACACACACACACACACACACAGTAATTTTGGGTCTGTGGTAGCAGACACATACAGACATAGCCTAATATACTCTCTCTCTCTCACACACACACACACACACACACACACACACACACACACACTTGGTTGTAGCTCTATCTGTGGCTGTAATGGAGTGCTCTGCCTTCACACCCGAGGCGAGGGGAGTGACAATAAGGACCGGCTCTCTCAGGGCTGATAGGGAGCTGTGGCCATGACGAGCCGAGTGCATTTAAAGCAGATAAAATTAACAACCGCGGAGGGCTGGATAATCACTCGCCCTCTCCTCCCTCTCTCCCTCTCTCTCCTCCCCCACTCTCTCTCTCTTTCTTTCTCTCTCTCCCTCCCTCCCTCTCTCTTTCCCTCTCTTATGCCATCCTCTTGACGTATCTGGCCATGAGTGGAATGACCAGGCATTATGTGATTTGTTTCTTTCATGTTAAACTTCACGGTCAGCTGTGAGTCCCTGTGTGTGTGTGTGTGTGTGTGTGTGGTGTGCATGTGCTTGTGTATGTACATAAGTGTGTGTGTGTGTGTGTGTGTGTGTGTGTGTGTGTGTGTGTGTGTGCTTGTGTACATAAGTGTGTGTGTGTGTGTGTGTGAGTGTGTGTGTGTGTGTGTGTGTGTGTGTGTGAGGAGGCACGCTTGTCAGCTTGACGGGGAGAGCGTGATGTTACATCACCAGTGAGATGCGGGGTGTTTGGGGCTTATGCTTCTAACCCCTGTGGATGACTCGTCCTGAGGCCTGTAATTTGATCTGAGCATCCTCGCTCAATTAGAGCTCAGGGAAGCTAGAAATGCAAGGACCGAAAAGGAGACGCTCTCTGTGCTTTATCCAAACAGCCAACTGCCCACATACACACACACACACACACACACGTAAACTGACACACACATACACACTCCTCTTCATTGTGTATACTAACTTTCATCAAAGCACAAGGCCAGTGGACCAGTAGGGGTTTCCTTAGTGAGGTCACTCTGCCCTGGAAGACTGTGTGTGTGTGTGTGTGTGTGTGTGTGTGTGTGTGTGTGTGTGTGTGTGTGTGTGTGCCTGTGTGCCTGTGTGTGTGTGTATATATACTGTATATGTGCGTGTGTGTTCATGTGTGTGTGTGTATATATACAGTATATACAGATGGTACGGGTTGAGAATGCTCCTTTCTTTCCCGCACATCGGGACTCCCGAAGCATCGGGACTTTAATTAAAACTGCAACCGCAAGGGGGCAACATAAGACCGCCTTAATAAAATGAAGGTTCGGCTCATACCGGAAAACACGGAAAAACCCGAAGACACCGCGCTGGCGACAAGCGGAGAACAGAGACATCACGCTCGGCATGTCAGATTGCAGTTTCAGAGTTTTCGAATGTTTTACAGCGTACCGCACAGCTGGCTCTCTCACTCGACGTAGCCTATAACTCAGTCAGTCCAGCAGAGATGCCAGAGCAACGTTTTGGTCAATGGAGAGGGAGAGAAATGCTCCGCATATCCGTCTCATTTAATCCGTCTCATTTAATCATTAAAATGAAGGTGATGACTGGCGAAATTATAATCAAACGACGTTTCAATAAACCATTGTTGAAGTTAATGAAAATGTTTTAGAAGCCTTCAATTCAACCTGAAAGACTCGATATAGGCAACCTTAGATTAATTCATTAATTCATTACGGTTACAAGACCGCATTTCCGTGAATAGGCTATTATTGTCAAGGCGAAGACGAAAGAGATGGACAAGATGGACATTAAGGCTACATTTATGCTAGGAATACTTAGAAATGTGTAGGCCTATTTTAAAACGGAGGCATGTTCATTTTAACCGGCGACGCTGGGTAGCTTACCCAGCACTTTATCACAGATTTTGTCCCCACCACTTTTGACAACTGAAAATAAAATGTATTTAACAGAAATATCTTTAATAGGCCTACATGCCTATCATGTCACTTTACTTATAACCGTAGGCTACATGCATGGAGAAGATCGCGCATTTTGTAACATTGTAACAATGAATGGTCAGATATGCGATAGGGCAGTGAGGGTGATTCATTAACCATCGACTAGTAGGCCTAGCTCCGCAAAAGAAGTTTCTAGCAACTTAGAATATATGGATCTCGGTATGCATGTTCATGTTGATTCAGAGATAGACATAGACTACCGTGGGCTACTGTGCGTCAATATAACAGCATTTTATCATGTGGTGAATTAATGACTAACGTCAGTTTAACATGTCAGAACTTTTGATCGGCGTTTCAAGTGCATGCCGCGAATAAATTAACTCGACTGACTGAATCCTTTATATTTGTTGGCTGAGTGCGAAGAGATTGACACTCGAACTGTGGCGTAACTGGTTGAAGCATCTTTATCATACGTCAGCGACCGGGGTTCAAAACTCACTCTACGAACCTCCGGAACCCATTAAGACAAGAGGCTTTATTTTATTAAAACGTTTTGCGATTTTTTTATGATTGCGATGTCTGCTGAAAAGAAAAGTTAATATGTGAATTCGTGGTTCAGCGCACACACACACACACACACACACACACACACACACACACACACACACACATTTTACATTTACATAATAGGACTCGGGCACACGCCTTGCATTCTAGGAATATCGCCGCCATTTGGTAGCGCACTGAACGTAATATCCATTCATTCAGATGCACAAGACAAGAAGCAGAAATATAGTAGCGATTTATTCTTTTCCTCGTGCGATCGTGGGTTGCACTGTTACACCCCACTACACAGCAACATACTACCAAGAAGGCAAAAACTAAGTAACAGGAACACACTAAAAGGCGGGAGTAAATCCATAGTAATCCATAGTAAACTAAGGAGTGAAGCTGCCAATGTGGCTGTGCCCGCGAAGTTTTGATGTCATGATCCCGAGCCCTAGTGTCAGGAAGTGTCTGTCTAGAGAGAGGGGGAAGGGGGGCAATCGTCCTCAATGCCGCATGTAGGCTATAATGTCTAGTGAACTGGTTAGACAAGTGTGGGGGAGGGGGAATGATCGCACAAGACAATTGCTCTTCATGAAATGGGTAGTCTCACAGACGTTTGTCGATGTTTAAAGCCTACTACATCACTTGCGAAATCGTGAAAAGATGTGGCACATAGAATTATTAGGCTACTGGATTTAATATAGCAAGCATAGACTTTGTTCATCCTATATTAGCCTATATTAAAATGTAATGTGCTGCGGGGAAGCATTGGGGAAGTCAGTTTAAGTTGTCCTGTAACAATTTGCCTCTTATTATAATAAAGAGTATGCAGCCACTACGCACATAATAGCCTAGGTTACATGCGAGCAACCCCATGCAAAAGAAGGCCTTAAGTTAACGGACTGAAGGCCTGTTTACATTTCAAACATGCATTAAATCTAATAAACGAAAAACACAAATATCATGTATTGTGTCATAAACAGTTAATGACTTCGTGGCCACTATGCGCAACTGCATCGCGCAGTGAGCTGAAGGATAGGAGGACCGACACTTATTAACACAAAGCTTTGTAAAGCACTAACAACCACCCCTCAAAGTTCATTGTCCATAAGTCCAAACAATAAGTATAAAAATCCGACAATCCAAAACGATAACGAGATCTCCCAGAAACGAAAAACAAGTTTGTTGAGTAGCCTAGTCCTTGCAACAATCTCAGCTTTTGCGTTTGTTAGATAAAAGGCATTCTGTCCTGCTGTATTCCAATGAGAAAAAATCATCCACAAGGTAGGCTAAGGGTCACGGTAATGCAGCATGCAGGAATCTATATACGCACAAAACGAATGAATGGGTTATATCGGCCAAAACGAATGAATGGGTTGGGAGAGTCGTCTGGCTGTGTCAGCAGACTGCAGTCGGTCTCGAGGGGTTAAATAGCGCACGTACTTGAATTTTAATCTGAAGAAGACCACACGGTCGAAACGTCATTCCTTTGTGATAAAGAAAATAAAATAAAATCAAAAAAGAAGGATTTCAAGTGTGCGAACCTTTTTCCATTTTTTTATGATTTAGCCTAGTCTTGTTCTGCACCTTGACCGGGGATGTGCACAAACGTTTTTACTACACTTGAAATTTAAACCAACTCTTCTCTAGCCTATATCCTATAGCCATACTTTAATAATCAGATGTTATGCTCATTTTTGTAGGCTACACCTCACCGGCAAGCACGCACGCAAATGCTGCTTTTGCACATCTACAATATTGGCCAGGCTATATAGAATAGGCTTTTAGGACTGTATTTTGCCTTCGTGCAACTTTAGTTGTGCTCAATCTAAATTATTGTCAGTAAGGATAGGTCATATTACCAAATGGCGAACCTCGAAAATTATTTAGGATATAGAGCCGTGTCCATTACGCATGCAGTTATTTGTTAGGCTATTGTTTTATTTGAGTGTTTTTGTCTACCATGGCAAACATAGTTGAAACGTTCGCTCTAAACATAGCTGCCTACAGCCATGCACAGTAAGCCTAATGATAGCCTATAGTTATGACATGAATAGCCTATTAATGACCTCATGTCGGAATGGCACATTGTTTGAAAAAAAAAAAAGTTAAATAGGCCTAGGCCTACCGCCGAGTGGGGATATGTCAAACATTACTGTAGCCTATTCGTTGATCTTATCGATGCAGTCCTTGCGGCCACTTCTCCCCATCGTAGGAAACGTTCTGTTTAGTGTTGACACGTTGTGTGGCAGTGCTTGCTTGCCCTTCGATCCATCCCAGTTGGTGGTTTTGCACCTGTCCCTGAGTTATAGTCTATATGAGTAAGCGCTTATGCTCTAACCGCATAATAAAAGAAGCACCTGCAGCAGTGCTTATGGCAAGGCTATTAACACCTGTCACTGAGCTATGGACACGCAGTTATGCTCGAAAATTGTCATAATAACAGACACACCTAATTGTATGGCTCTATGTTTAAACACATCAAATTAGCAAGCATTTCCGCAGCAACGTTTGCTTTCTTTTTCTGTCGGTCCGCTTGGTCAATTGCGCAGCAAATTATCAGATCACCGGACCTAATTTCACTCCATGTCTCGCGGACCAGCAGCAGTCTCCACGTTTCGCGGCCCATAGTTTGAGAAACGCTGCATTAAAGTGTCATTAGGTTGTAGGCTATATGTTTAGTGATTTCTTTGTGTGTTTTTCATTGTAGTGTGTGTGCATTGAGTAGTTCCTTAAAATACGGAACAAAGAGCGTCCCGTATCTGTTCAATACGGAAGAAGACTAACTATTACTTATATATTTCTTATAACGAAACGCAAAGAAAAAATACACTGACCATCTCGTTTCTCCGCGTTTCCCCCAATACCATGGCGACAAAGAGAAATAAATATGATTTGACATTTAAGCTGATTGCTGACAAATTTGCCACACAATTCGGGAGAAGCAGCGGACAGGAGCGCCACCACAAGCAAGCACTTCTAGCCCAAATTAACATGGCAACGTTGCCTATGACTAAAGTGTCTAAGTAGGCTAGTCCTACTAATATTACATTTGATTGGTAGCATGTTTGTAGCGCGCCAGTTTACCCATCCCCTACATCAAAACAGCTTAGAATCAATCAAAGAATCAGCTGTGTCGGCGTTAGGCTGTAGGCGATTTTCTATAACCATTTTCATTCATTTCAACAATGGTTCATTGAAACGTCGTTTGAATAATTTCGCCAGTCATCACCTTCATTGTAATGATTAAATGAGATTAAGGAGTCGACTATTGACGGATATGCAATCTTCATCATTTTGAAATGCGGGATGAAACTTTCTGCCACCTGGTGGTTGTTTGGATACATTGCCTTAGCCTCGAAAAAAATCGGCTTGACGGCCTGCGGGATCTCTTCGGGAGTCCCGCGGGAGAAGGTGCATTCTCAACCCGTACCCACTGTATATGTGCGTGTGTGTGTGTAAAGTGTGCGTGTGTGTGCATATGTTTGTGTGTGCATATCTTTGTGTGTGTGTGTGTGTGTGCGTGTGTTTGCATGTGTGTGCGTGTTTGTGTGTGTGTGCGCACGCCCGCACGCATGTGTGTGTGTGTGTGTGTGTGTGCGTGCGTGCGTGTTTGTGTGTGCGCCCGAGGTAATGAAAGAATGCACACCATTCTCGCAGGACTGCCGTGTTGGTGCTAGTCTGTTTGAATGTTTGTTTCCGTTATCTCATTCCCGCTGGCTGGGTGGGTGTATTAGACGCTCTCCATCTTCCTGCTGTTGCCCAGTTTCACGCGCAGTCTCACTCACTCATCTTCTCCCACCCACT
>NC_085002.1:15331524-15336524 GCF_963854185.1 Sardina pilchardus | reverse complement strand
GTTGTAGTTCCATCAGAAATGGTCGCCATCCACCATTTGGCAGAGTAGTTAACTCAAAGGTTCATTTCAAAGCACTGGCTTTCAGCGCCTACCCTGTTTAGGGAACATGCTTACAACGAGGCCCTCTAAGGCACTCAGAGTCCAAACCAATTACCTCCACAATGAATCTCCACTGGGCTCAACAGAGTGGATATGGTAAAACTGTGCGCACACGCACACGCACACACACACACACACACACACACACACACACACACACACACACACACACACACACACACACACACACACACACACACACACACACACACACAGATGCAGTCCAGGGGCGGAAAATAAAATGCGGTGGAAAATACGCATCTGGTGGAAAGGCTCTGTTTTCTAGCCACTGCTAGCCAAATCAGCCACAGCTATCTCTCTCGGGGTCAAGCTGCCGTGTGTTTGCGTACTAGACTCCCATGCCTCCGTCTTCAGCATGAAACCTGGGCACTATGTGCTTCTCTTATCTGCATTCTCAGAAACACTATTGATTGTAGATTTGTGTGTGTGTGTGTGTGTGTGTGTGTGTGTATGTACTATATAAAACCACTGAAAGCGGTGTACTTTAGCAAGATCAGAAAGAGGATAGTGCGAGTAAACTGCTAGGCTGTCAACAAACATGACGCGGTGAGTTTTGTGAAAAAGTGAAAAGTTTCAGCTGTGTTCTGGCCCTTCGTCCACACGACAATGGGCCTGCAAATGCCGGCTTTGGAAGGAGAGCTTCAGAGTGGAATCCTTTGAAAAAGGAACCCTTACGTCACTGTCATTACAGAGATTACGGAACACTTTGATAACAATGGTGACCCAATTACGTTTGATTTTCTGTGAGGCTTCTGTCTGAACTCTGGCCCCCAAAGTGTTCACCACATCCTCAGATACATCATGACGATCAGACAATTTGATCCATTTCTCTGGGGAACATAATCTAACAGGAGCAGGAGTGCCTAGTGCTTCCTTCGAGATTGTTTGATATTAGGACATTAAATGCAAGTTAAGCATTTCACTACACTGAGGAAGTTCTAGTTCATGGAAGATACTTATTTAATTAAATACAGTAATATATAATAAATTCAGCTTATATATTTCCCCACCATATATATCCAACTAGCTGACCACATATGGACTGTAGCAACCGTATGATGACATCAGAAAACAGTGCAGTGGTCAGAGTTGTATGTTGATTTATTGAAAAGATACACCAGTAACTTTTGAATTTGGCCAATACAATACATTTGTTCTGGCCAGCAAGAAAAAATCCTAAGGGACACCCTGACACACTTCTTCTGCTTTTCACTAGTTTCACTAGTAGCAAATAAAAAAGGATTCATGTTCAAAACACATTGTAACACAACATTGTATGGATGCAAAGCTATTTGAAAATACCAAAAAATGTCAAAAATGTCAGTTGGGGGCTAACCAACTGACAAGTGGGCATGTGTGCATATGTGTGTGTGTGTGTGTGTGTGTGTGTGTCGCAGCTGCTACACTTTTGTCCGTTAACTTCTCTTTATTTTCCATGACTCATGACTATATTCAGTTAGTTCCACTGAACTGGAGGTGGTTTGCCATCCTCCAGGTACAGCCCAATCATACTCAGAATTGGGAGATACATTGTGAAATCAAGCAGGTGTTAATCCTCTTTCTGATGCCTGGTTCCAGGAGTTGAACTGGCCGTTTCCTTGCGTAGAAAATGTGACCAGCACCACTCCATAAATAGAAAAAATGTCTCTATATGTTTTGATGTAGCATTATTATGCTTACTATCCCATGCAAAGACCAGCAAGAAGGAGAGCATGTGTATGGCCAGAGGAGCCAAATGGTGTGTTATTCTTGTTTCTTACGTCTACATTCTGCATTTATGCAGAGGAATGTGAACTGAATGATATTAGTGTGTGGTCCACAGAGAGGTTTTATTATTTGTGTGACTCCGACATCAAAAGAACTGAAGAGAAGAACTGAAAATGACCTGCTCTGCCAAAATGGCAGAGTTAACGGGTCTGTGTGAGTGAGTGTTTGTATGTGTGCATATGTAACGAAGAGAGAGGTTGTTTACATAACCTCCATTGTTACAAATGACTGTGTTTGCTTTTATGTATGTTTGTGTAGAGAAAAAACACGGAAGTGTGTTTGAAGTTTCAAGGTTTGTAGGAAAGCATACAGTATGTACGCATCAGTGCATGGATGCACAAATAAGGGCATATCTGGGAACATATAAGGGCAAATGTGATGTGTATACAAACGTATATCAACAAACTTGTTATAACTGCATTAATATCAGTATGACATGTGCAGGACAGTGTGGGCCATTAGAATCCAGTAGTCATACCCATTAGAATCAGGGTGAACACCAAAGATTCTAGAGCCGAGCTCCACTAGAATCTTTGGTGATCACTCTCTGTTCTCCTCTCTAGGTCATAAATAAGATGGAGGACTCGCCTCGGAGGCCTCAGCACTCCTATCCTCTCCTCTCGCCTCTCCTCTTACCAGGGGAGGATGTCCCCCATAAAACACATCTATAAGAGCGGGAGACAGACGTGGACAGACAGAGGGGTGCAGACAGACAGAAAAAATGGAGAAAGAGGGAGAGACCGAGAGAGAGAGGGGCAACAGACAGAGATGACAGACAGACAGACAAATTGGGCAAGAGGGAGAGAGGGGGAGAGAGAGAGAGAAACAGCAAAGAAAGGCGGCAAAAGATGAACAATGGAGAGGAAAGACACAGAGATGTGTGAAGCATTCCCTGTGCACAGCTGTGATGTGACATCCCTCCCAGAAGACCCTGTCTGAAGATGTTCCCGGGTAATTTCCTGTTTTAGTTTGATATTCATGCAGAGCAGCTCCGCCAGTATATCACTGGAGTCCACCTCCCTTCCATTTAAGAAAAAAAAAATTAAAGTTTTACAGCCTCAACACTGGACTTAAAAGCGGACGGCTGTAAATCTTCTATAGTAATAAAGCGGCTAAATTGAATCACTTGTCAGGTTGCTTGTTTTCTTCCCCCCTGGAGGGTTTATGTGCAGCTCCACAGGTGGGTGATCAAGCTTTCTCCAGCAGAGTGAAAAATAGTATACTATTGCTTAATCCCGCATCTCGATTCTGGGGAAGGGCCATCCAACTCTCTGTGCCGATAAAAAAAAAAGGCCAAAAAAACCCCCCTTTTGACTCAGGCACCCTCACCCTCCTACCTAGCTGATAGTCTGCGCAAACGCCGCTGTCTGCCTGACCGCATTCCTGCAAAGGCCGCTCGTGAATCTCTCCTGTGGAATCTGAGCCGGGAGATGGTGAGACGGCCCGTGGCCAACTCCCTTCGGCCTCCTCGTAAAGCCAGCTCTGGGTGGCCAGAACTGAAGTGAGGTGGGGGGGGGGGGGGGGGGGTTGGTGGTTCTCCCTGCCTGCCTGCCTCCCTCCTCAGCACCTCCGCCAATCCATTACCCCTGGGGGAGTGCCGCTGCTGCCCTAAATCACATTGCCCAAGAGCAAACGCGCCCGGCGCGACGCGCCACGCCACCCGCCCAAATCCCACTATGCCCGACTCCCATCCACAAGTCCACAGGTGTCAAAGCATTCACCCGCCCCACCGACCCGCGCCCATCCCAATTGCTCATGTCAGGTACCCTCTTATCAAAAATTACAGCGTCCAGCGTACAGGGTCAAACCCATACACTACTGTACAACCGAACATATATCCACGTAGCTCTCGCCCAAATATTTTGGCCCATACAAATCTTGAATGTTTTTTTACGATTTTTTTCCAGCGGGCATTACTCTCCATCTAGACAGGCTTCTCCTTTCTGCATGACTAGGGCTGTGGTGGCTGCTAAGCATGGTGCACTCTTCCCACCATCTCAACCGCGCCATCTAGGACGCGTCAGCTTGAAACAAAGTGTTTCCCAAGAGCCTGGGCCTCTCTTTCACTCATCCCCAAGCAGCCCCATGAGCCTCTCCTCCCTGAAGCCCTCGGCCTGTTCGTGCCCAAACAAACGCCCGTGGCCGTGCCCCTTCCGCCCACCGGCCAGACGTGCGGAGAGGGGCCAGACAGGATGGGCGGGCCGCGGGGGCAGACGGCCGCATGGGCCGTGACCCGTGGAGGTGACCGTGCATGCATGCGTAGACACAGTGGCTCTGTGATAGCCAACCCCCCCCCTCCCACACACACACACACACACACACACACACACACACATCAGATGTGCTAGTGGGAGAGCATGCAGCACATCACTGTTCAGCAGCGCGCCAACCGGTCGTCTTTCTCACGGGGTGGGACTGTGGGAACGGCACTGTCACTTCCTGTGCCCGCGGGCACTGGCCAATCACCATCAGATAAGGGCCTACCACTCTGCCAAACAGAGCTTGCCGGCGCGAGCGCGCATGACAGGCTACCAATTGCGATACGGTGCCTAGGACCACAGCACGGAAGCCGGGTTGGGAGGGCGGGGTGGTTGGGGCGGTGGGGGTGAGGTGGGGGAGAGAGAGAGAGAGAGAGAAAAAAAATGTCTTGATCTCAATTGCCCAAGCTTCCCTCCCTTCCCACCAAAATAGTTGTTTGGAGACAAGGTATTTTTTGTTTCTGCATAATTACAGACTCTTTCATCTGCTCCCTCTGTTCCCCTTGACCTCTGGGCAGGGGTCAGAGCCCAGGATATCCCACTCTTCTCAGCTCCATAATGTGGCATTTAGGTCCCATGAAGAGGGGCATTCACATGGCAACAGACAGGAGCGCTGGAGAAGGAGGCTATCACTCCATCACGCGCCCCTCGCCCCCCTCCCTCTCGTCGTCACCCACAGACAGGCTCGACACCCCGGCACTGGGCCTCGGCCCGACATCAAAGCCCCCTGGAGCTCAAAGCAGCACAGACCAGCGCCTGTTACCCAAGGTTATGCATTTGCTTTGAGTAGGCACCACCCGACTGAGGGGTATTTACAAGTCCATGCATGGCTCTTTTATGTGTTAATAGCAAAAC
>NC_085002.1:15191524-15324024 GCF_963854185.1 Sardina pilchardus | reverse complement strand
AAATGAGATACTAATTCAGTCTACACTTGTGTACACATAAACAAGGATTAAAAAATAAAATAAAATTCCCCGCACAACCAAATATCCCCTAATGTTTCTCTGTCCTGTCTCACTTTTACAGTTACACCACGAATAGATCGGTGTGAAAGGTCCTTTGCACCTCCTTCTCCTTTCCATGCTGTGGTGATGATTCAGTGTTTACAGCCATTACTCAAGGTCCTGTGAAGGATGCCGAGGGAGAGCAGAGTCACCCTGTTTGCATCCGCCTGACCACCAGAAATAAACCTCATTTTAATGCCCTAATGAGACAGTGTGTTTTGAATACAATCTAATCAATATCTCCCAGCCAATTTCACTGAAATCAATACGGCCAGCAAATTCACTTTACATAACAGTGCTGCAGTGGACAGACGCTTGTCAAGGAATGAAATCTATGGAGAAAGAGAGAGAGAGAGAGGGAGAGAGAACTCCTGATATTCTATTACTAAACAAGAGGTCTATAACTGAAGTAAAGACTAACATGATAAAAAAAAATACATACAGCGACACGGCATTATGTGCATTCATTATTAAATTCTATTGCGCGTTCATCTCTCATTTTTCTGAATGTCAATCTGAGATAAGTCATTGTCACAACAAAGCAACGCCAAGGAGAGGCCTCCACCTCTTTAATATCAAGAGAGAGAGAAAAAAAGAGGGAGATGGAGTTGTGCACGCTTTCTCTCTCTCTTTTTTTTCTCCATTTCCATCGGCGGGAGAGCAAAAGGAATGAAAGATGTGTGAGTTCCTCCCTCTGCATGCAGACACTGAACAGACTCCAGGCTGAAAAGATGGCTCTTTTCTCCCCGGGCTGTGCAGCACAGGAGGATGAATAATAATAACAGCGATTCCACCCTCTATAAATCCCTAAATGTACCATTCAGTAAGGGAAGGTAACCCTACGACACACACACACAAATGTAGACCCCACTCAAACACATTCTGAAGGACACACACTCACGGACACACACACACACACACACACACACACATGTATGTGCGCACACATATACACACTCTCCTCCTTGCTAACACACACACACATTTTCACCGGCAAAAATACTCACTCATATAAACCCACTATTGCATTAATTTACACACACACACACACACACACACACACACACACACACACACACACACACACACACACACACACACACACACACACACACACACACACACA
Organism: Sardina pilchardus; assembly: GCF_963854185.1. NCBI lineage: Eukaryota > Metazoa > Chordata > Actinopteri > Clupeiformes > Clupeidae > Sardina > Sardina pilchardus. Next base: position 15,322,799 of record NC_085002.1, on the reverse strand, counting down.
CACACACACACACACACACACACACACACACACACACACACACACACACACACACACACACACACACACACACACACACACACACACACACAATGAAAAGTGTGGGGGGCAGGCTTATACAGATCACTACTGCCTCCTAAAGGCCATGACTATACTGCACCTTACAGCACACAGAAGGAAAGCTAGATAGATAGAATGTAGAAAAGAGGAAGATAAAAATAAAAGAGAGAGTGAGAGTGAGAGAGACACAGAGGAATAGTCATACACAACATCACAGCAAAAGAAAGGGGGCCAACCTAAGCCTACTGTGTGTTTTCAGAGCCAGCCCTTGTAGACATATAAACATTCGTAATGAAACCATTTCTCCACAGGTCGTGTTACAGGGCAGTGGCAGGATTGACCTCCTTTCATGGTCTCTGTTTACATGTTTGTGTACATGAAGTGACAGGCTTCCCCCTCTAACAAATAAAAGGGAGGCCAGTATCAACAACCTTTACTTTGTCACTTATTGTAAACACAGGCTACCACTACGGCTCTTCCACAAGCAGAGTATAGCTTAACAACATAAGCATCAGCTACGCTAAAAGTAAACGGCTACCTGACCTCAGAGAAATCCATAGTTCATACACAGATAAAAGAGATATGCAAAAAAAAAAAAAAAAAAAAATGAATACATGGATTGTTGCTGTGGTGGACATTTATTTACAATGCAACAGCGTGTCATAAAATAAGTGTTTCTTGGTTCGTTTCTCTTTTCTTCTCCCTCGCATTGTCTGAACTCCACTTTTCCTGTGCCAACTTGCAGTTATCTCAAATGTGGATGACATGAATAAATTTTGCGTTGTATCACTTCATCAACTATGCTTACTAAACTGCTACAGATATGTGTGCATGTACCCACAGACAACACGCTCTTTCACACACACACACACACACACACTTGCAGACACACAAATACACACACTTGCAGACACACACACACACACTCACATTAAAGCGATAAGCGTATCATAAACAATTTGACAGGAACGGAAGGAGAGAAGGCACTGGGATTGAGCGAGAGAAAGAGCAAGGGGGGGGGGGGGCGGACGGTAGAGGCTGGGGAGGGGGTAGCGCCGTGATTTAATGTGTGTAATTTTAACATTAAAAAAGAGTGGGAGAGGAAACGAAAAGGGGGGAAAAAGAGGAAAGAGAACTTCAAACTGTTCTTTGAGGAAAATGAGATCACAGGCTGCAATTATATAATTCTTGTCAAGTGATGGTGCCGATAGCCTGTGAGGAATGCACACGCTGAGGTCCCGGCAGGAGAATGGCCTCCTTGACTACATTTAAAATGTCAGGGAGTTCTGCGGGTCACCACGGGGTCACGTACAGGAAGAAGCCCGTGATAGAGGCCGGACCTTGGCGGCCGAGAGGATAAAGTGGACTCCCCCTTCCTCCCGGCTTCTCCATAAGCCTCTTTCTTCAAAAGACAAAAAAAAAGACGGGAAAAAACCCCTGATCAGTTTTGGTGTGTCCATGTTCAGTCTAAGGATTTCTCTGTTGAGATGGCGAGAGGAAAAAGAGCGCTTTTTCTTGTTGCGCCGCTTTGCTCAGATGGCAGACGCAGATTGGCAGCGGCGGCAGCACAAGATGGCCGACTCTGGTTCTTGCAACGAGAGCAAGTCGAAAGGACATAGCACTGCGGAACGGGACGAGGCGAGCCGAAAAAAACCTCCAGGATACAACCAAACCACTATTTTGGAACATATTAAAATTTCAACATTTCAACATTTAACATCAGGCAAATAGCTTGAACCCTGACCCCTCATCTTGCAACCCACTTTACTCTAATACCCCCCCCCCCCCTTCCCCCTGGTGCACCAACCCGCTCTGCCCTGTCCCACCCCCACACACTCCCAGACTGGTGGGGAGGAGGGCAGGCAGGCTGGCAGTGCTGCACTGGGGCCACGATGGTGTGTGTCTGTGTGTGTGTGTGTGTGTGTGTGTGTGTGCGTGTGTGTGTGTGTGTGTGTGTGTTGGGAGGGGGTGGGTGGGGAGAGTTCAGGGAGGGTTCCCAGGGAGGCCAGGCCCTCTGATGGAGGCACTTTGTCTGCAGAAACACAGGCAGACTCCAGAGGAGATGCCTATCAGCACTGGCCACGGCCTGAAGGAGAGACACAGAGAGAGAGAGAGAGAGAGAGAGAGAGGGAGAGAGAGAGAGCGAGACACAAGGAGCCAGGGAGAGAGTGAGATAGACTGAGAAAGGGAGGGAGAGAGAAAGAAAGGGGGAGTGAGGGAGAAAGAGAGAGAGAAAAAGAGAAGGAGAGACAGGAGGAGAGGGCAAAGGAGAACCAGCAGGAGGGAAATGGAGGGAGAAAGAGAACAAGAGACGAGGCGGCGGAGAGAAAGAGAGAGAGAGGGGCTCGCATGCTCACTCTGGAAAGAAAAATTACATTTGTGCTCAAGAAACACAGTGACCCCAAAAATAGCCATCGGATGAAGAACAGAGGAAAGTCGGGGTGCTTTTCTCTCACTGACACCGCATATTATTTCCCAATGACAGTGAAGGCTAATTTACACCAGAATCGCTTTTTGAGGCGTGTCTCAGGTCTGCAGATTAAATTCCTTTGGGATCAATGTAGCAATTAAGACCATGTGCCATATTTAGGATTTACTTGAGGTGTACTAAAAAATCTACACACCCCCACACACATATAACAGCCTTCTATTTTGTTATGTCACATCAGGAACAGAGAGTGTGTAAATTCACTCACTTTTATAGCTCACTCAGGCCTCTCTCACTTGCTGTGCCAAGTCCAGAAACTCTACACATCGTTTCATCCAAGTGATATGAGATTAATTACCCACAAATCACACATCTTGTTCCAAATAAACCCAAAATGGCCAAACATTATTGCTCAAGTAATTGTCCTAATGGCCAAGACAGATCAAACAGAGACCGAGAACAAACGGACGGGTTCTTATTTCCTCGGGCCGACGCCGTAACAATGCAGGCTGTCATGGTGGGGGTTAGATTGAGCGAATAGGAGGAGAGACTCAGGACACAGTCCATCAGCGGCTCATACAGACGGAGTACTCGTGTCTGGTTAAAGGCCTCAGCTTCATCACAAGGGTTATAAAACAAAAAGCTCAGAGGACAGTATAAGACAGCGAGGATAGTCTATGTTTCCCTAACGTTGTCTGCGTGTTTGCTAGCGAACATGATCAAACACGTGGGTCTGTATTGGAAGGCCTCTACTTAAGCCCTGCCAGGCACAGACTTGTGTAGCCTGTGGCTAGTCAGGCAAGAGACACCACTGAGGTCCTTTGTTGGTCCCCAGAGCAACACTAGTGTCAGTGTTTGGTTTTAATATAACTTCACACCACACGGGTCTCCTGCTACGTTTCACTTGATCTGGCAGGCATTTTTCACCTCACCTTGGCTGACTATTTGGACTCAGCCCACTCAGCCCCCTAGGTTTTTTTCAACAGGCCAGCACTGGACTTCTCTGCGCCATTCTGTGTCTCTTCCCATTCTCATCACTGCCGTTCACCTTCTCTTTGTTGTGATTTCAATCTGCTCCGTCTCCTTCTCTGCTCCACGAGGAGGACAGTGTGGCGTGGTGCTGTTGTGGAGGAGCAGACGGGGCTTTAATGCAGACTGTCTCCGGCACAGCGGCATCAAAGTGAGAGGGGGAGGGGGAGGGAGGGGCAGGAGGGGGGGGGGGGGGGTGGACCGTGACCCAGGGATCTCGAGCCTCTGTCAGCATTTAATTAGATTACAAGAGTCTGACTGGGGGGCAACAACAGAGGAGGGCGTCAAGAAGTCTAAATTTGGTGGGCTGAGATGGCCATAATCACTTTATATGTAATACCATAAGGAAGACTAATCTATTGTCCTTTTGGTGAGTGTGTTTAGCGAGCGTATGTTTTTGTATGTGTGCGTGTGTGTGTGTGTGTGTGTGTTGCCCTCAGGGCAGAGAAAAGAAAAAGGCACTTTTCTTACACAACCCCCCCCTCTGACCCCACCCATGTGAACTGGAAAAATAATACTGAGACTGTAGAACAAATACAGAAATGTAAGTGAGTTTGTTTGTGTAGTGTATGTATGTATGTATGTGTGTGTGAGAGTGTGAGTGTAAGAGAGAGAGAGAGAGAGAGTGTGTGTGTGTGTGTGTGTGTGAGTGAGAGAGAGAGTGTGTGTGAGAGAAAGAGAGAGAGAGAGCACACATAATTTCAAGCCTGTAAGGAACACATGCGATAAATTCTTCTTGTTCTGTACAGGACATTCCAAAGTGCTTGTCAATGAGGTGAAACGAAGATCCCTGTCAGCAAGTGCGAGTGTGGGTCGGTGTGTGTGCGCGGCGCGCGTGTGCGTGTCAGACGGTACAGTATGTAGGACACATTCATACCATTCATGCTAACAGCAGCGTGGAGACTGGCGACCTGGCTCACAGGGTGACCGGTGTTAACAGATCAGACCATATGCTATGCTACCTAGCGTTCCAGAGAGGCTACCAAATAAGTGGGTCCAGAAGACTCCAGACACTTTTCCTGCCCACCCCCACCCACACCACCACCCCCACCAAAGTCTCTCTTCCCAGATGTAAACACTCATGGAGGTGCTGGGACTGTGTAAGCAAGCTCCTCAGACAGAAACTGATCTGAGGTAGAAAGAGAAATGGAAAGAGCGAGGGAAGAAAGTGAAGAGTAAAAAAAAAAAAAAAGACGACAACGACGCATCGGTTTGATGAGAGACAGCACAGGGTGGAGCAGAAAATTGAAGTACATGTAACACGACACAAATGGACAAAAGTATTTAGCTAATGATTTATTATTAAGGAGCCCCCACTGCAGCCAGTCCCCCCCCCCCCTCCCTCCCCCTCACCCCCCAGTCCATGGTCCAGCCCAAACCCTATTGTGGACTGATGGGAGGGCTAGATAAGAGCCTCTCTAATGGCTGTCAGCTGGCAGGTGGGCCCGTGGTAGGCAGAGCGTGGGGTTAATCTGTGTTAAGTGATATTTAAGTGCCTGGAGGACGCCGGGCCATGTCACTGAATCCAGGGGCTTTAGCGCGCTGGCTGAGCAGGTAACTCACCTGAGAAACCAGCTGGGCTGACAAGGGGTTAAGTCAGGGCAACCTCCGATGGGATACACTACCAGAGGGCACGTACACGCACGTATGCACGTACACACACACACACACACACACACACACACACACACACACACACACACACACACACACACACAAATGAAAGTACGATGACCCTTTCCACCTTGTCCATCCTCCAGCACTGCTCTGCTTGTTGTCATCAAACAAACAGATACATCTGAACAGGTAAGCAGCAACACAAAGAGGGCAAATAAGGTAGAGAGAGAGAGAGAGAAAGAGAGAGAAAGAAAGAGAGAGAGAGAGAGAGAGAGAGAGAGAATGTGTGTGAGTGAGCGTGTGCATAGAAAAGACTGAAAAAAGTAGAAATCTAGAATATTATGAAAACAGTTAAGGTTGCATGGCTAATCACAGTCCATGCATTCCGTGCAGAGGCCTTAGACCACAACACATCCTGTGCCATTCATAACCAGTTTCCCCTGCCCTCACTCTGTCTGTACACTAAACCCAAAGGTACCAAGCACTATTACATAAAAAACAAAAAGCCGGATGGGGAGGACTGGGCATGAGAAGAAGCCAGCATGGACAGGCATTTACTTAGATGGATGAAGGGGAACGGGTACCTACTTTCGACTTCCTAATTAGATAAGGAAATAACGGGATTACAACCATCACCAAACCTAGAGGGGCACACCGCTTTGATTCCTCTCGGTTTTTTTTTTGGAAGAGAAGGAAGAGGTGGAAGGGGGAAGAGGGAGGGGGGGTGCCATTGATGCTTTCTACCGGACAATCTCCGAGCTCCATTTTCATACATTAAGAAGCCTGTACAGGAAATCAGTCTATATGAAAAAACAACAAGCAGGCTTTCATTTCGTGGCCATAAAATATGGGCCAAGGGTTTCCCGGGACCGTCAGATGACAAACCTGTAATGAAGGCGGTAATTGGAACAACATTTTGGCCTGCGACGGTCCCGTTCCAGCTTCCCGGCGCTCAGAGGCCCGAGCTCCCAAATCATTCCCAAACGTCAGGCAAGTCAAAACAAAACAAAACAAGAGGACATTCATGCACAAATGAATTCTGATGGGCCATTTCTGTACGGCACTCCCCTGAAAAGCTGCGCCGTGGAATGGACCACAGAAGCACGCTTTTACTACTCCTGTAACTGGGTTACTGTGTGTGTGTGTGTGTGTGTGTGTGTGTGTGTGTGTGTGTGTGTGTGTGTGTGTGTGTGTGTGTGTGTGTGTGTGTGTGTGTGTGTGTGTGTGTGTGTGTGTGTGAGTGTGAGTGTGAGTGTGAGTGAGAGAGAGAGAGAGAGAGAGAGAGAGAGAGAGAGAGAGAATGAGCGAGAGAGAGGAGAGAGAGAGAGAGAGGGAGAGAGGTATTCTCCTCTTACTCTACTGAAAGGTGAGTCGAAAGTTAGAGGAAACTGTACGAAAAAAATTCAGAGGGTAAACTTACACCTGTATAGCAACAGGTAAGTACATCCCTTACACTACTTCAGTAGCTCTTTAAGTGGTCAGAGTACACAGTCAGTTTCACACTAATGGCACTGGAGCTCTGATTCACTCACTCTCTCTCACACACACACTTACACTCACACTCATTCACACACGCCGGCACACACATACACACACACACACACACACACACACACACACACACACACACACACACACACACACACACACACACACACACACACACACACACACACAGGCATTGCCAAGGGCACAGAAGTGCTAATGTCCATAGAAGTGTACATGTTCTGCTCCCCTCCGAGAGGGTATAAAAGCCTTTAACGACTCGCGCCTTGCAGGCAAACCTCCTGCATCTCTCGCCTGACTCACAGCTCACTCAGGAGCATCGGCTGTCTCCTCACCTCTGCCACCCGGACAGCCATCCAGGCAAAAGGGCCGTCTCTCCGTACGCCTGTGTAAAAAAAAAAAAAACAACAACCCATAAACAACAAAATGAAGTCATCGCAAACCGCGCGAGGCAGAGTGAGAAGTGAGGGAGAGGGTCAAGTCGAAAAGCGAACGGCGGGAGTAAATCATTCCCCCGCTCTTCGGTGGTAAACAGCAGGGGCTATAAATCTATCAGGCGTGCACGTGCCGCTGACAGTGTAATAATAAGGTGGGGAGATCGGGTGGGGAGCGTGCGCGGAAAACCAATGAAGACCTCGCTGCCAAGAGAAAGGAGAGCAGATAGACAGAGCGTGTGTGAGAGAAAGCACGGGAGAAAGAGAGAGAGAGAAATAGGGAGGGGGGGTGAGGGTGATAGAGAAAGACGGAGACAGGAGAGGAGACAATGTTTTTTTTTTTTTTTCGGGAGCCCTCATTACTGCCAGCGAGCTCTAGTGTGTAGATGCCGGCGCTGGTTGCTGCCGTTTGCGGCGGCTTTTGTCACCAGCCTCGGAGGTTTCCTACTGGTCAGGGGGGAAGAAGAGTGCCAGCTCTAGGGCCCGGCATTTATTACATCTTTAAACAATGCTCAGGGGTGGTGACTGACAAGGCCGGGCTGATTAGCCTTGGCAAGCGCCTCACTCACTCCCTCCCTCGCCCCAGCCTCGTCTGTAATTACCCCCGCAATGTCACCAGCAACGCACGGATCTTTCATGGGCAGGTTTATGCTTTAATGACCTTTGTGTTACTGGGAGGTGTGTGCATGAGTCAGTGTGTGAGTGTGTATGTGTGTGTGTGTGCGCATCTGTGTGTTTGTATAGTGTGTGTGTGTGTGTGTGTGTGTGTGTGTGTTGAGTGCGCGCGTGCGTGCGTCTGTGTGTGTGCAAATCTAAGTGTGAGTGTGTGTTCATTTCTGTGTATGTGCTTGTGTTACAATGTGCGACCATGTATGCGCGCATCTGTAGTGTGTACCTGTGTGTGTATGTGTGTGTGCGCACGCGTGCGTATGTGTGTGCGCATGAGAGAGAATAATGCACACTGGGTTCACATCCATGCGTGCGTGGGACATGTCCGCTGTCAGCAAAGCAGCCAGCAGGCTTGATGTCAATCAAGCGCGGCTTCTAATTAAAAGAAGCTGGAAGAGGCTGCCGCGGCACGGCAATCACTATCAAACTCCCATTTTCATATGAATGGCCTTTTTTAATTAAACTGAGCCGCTAATAAGCGCCCATATCAAAACGATGTAGCCGTTTACCAGACAAAGAGCTTTGCAAAAACCAAAGGAAGAGAGAGAGAGAAGAGAGAGAGAGAGAGAGAGGCGGGGGACTTAAAGACAGAGAATGATGAATAATGGAAGGAGAGAAGGAAAAAAAAGAAAGAGTCGGGTGATGCATTGCCTTTGAACCTGTTGTGTCTTTTTTTAAAATATATTTTGTTCTGGTAGGCGCCTTGCCAGCAGCTATTATTGTCTACAAAGTTTATTTAACGTTGATGGTATTAAACCGCAGAGTGAGCCACGAGAAGAAGAACATGAAAAAAAAGAGAAAGAGCGAGAGACAAAAAATGAAACACAATGGTATCTCAGCCACAGAAGAAAAGACAAGGTCTCCAAAAACAAACGCTGCTTGCATACTGTTCCAGCACATGTCTGTATATTTGTGTGTCCATTATGTGTCCGTGTGTGTGTGTGTGCATATATATATGAATATGTGTGTGTGTGTGTGTGTGTGTGTGTGTGTGTGTGTGTGTGTGTGTGTGAGTGTGAGAGAGAGAGAGAGAGAGAGAGACAGAAGGAGAATGTGTGTGTGTGAGTGTGTGTGTGAGAGAGAGAGAGAGACAGAAAGAGAATGTGTGTATGTGTGTGCGTGTGAGAGAGAGAGAGAGAATGTGTACGTCTGTCTACTGTGTAAGCATCAGACAGGCCAGTTTCGCAGTATGCATTTGCATTTGCATGACACAAATCTAGAGGGCCTAATACGAGGTGGGGACAAAGCATTCTTGGACATGGTTCCCTTTCACTACTGAAGAAAAAACAATGTGAAACAAAGGGGCTGATCCGCGCTGCGCAGAACTCAAACTGGCAGCAGAAATTAATATTTAAACACACGACCCGGGAGAGGAGCAATCGAGCCTTTATTATGCCGTTAAACAGTTCTCTGCTAAATCTCCATTAATTCGCTAATTAATGGCCTGAGAAAGACTTTCAAGCCAACTGTGAACTATTGTGCCACAGATCTTAAGGAGAAACGTCATTTAGTGTATACTCCATGATTAAACTACTTTTTTTTGGCAAATTATAATAAGTCGTTGATGATAAGTGCCGCTATTAGAGCTTATCTCTAAAAGGATCTAACGCCTGGATCAGGCCGCAAGCTCAATTTCATCATTTTAGGAGGCCACGATAACGGCCAGTTTAATTGGGAATGAGACACTAAAAATGAAATCGGCTTAAATGTTATGTCTAGGTATTGATCTGAGGAATTGGTATTTGTTTCAGTCATGTCATTAAAATTGGCCTTTGTGTGGGGGGGAACACAAATGTTGTCTTTGTTTGTCCGACCGGATAACATTAGTGTGCTGAACTGCTCCGCATGAAACTGGAGAGCCTCTTCCCCTTCTTCCCCCAGCCCGTCTTGGTCCGCCCGGCCTCTCTCTCTCTCTCTCTCTCTCGCTCTCTCTCTCTCTCTGACTGCACTCCCTCCAGCTCATGGTGCGCTCGGCCTGTGTGCGCCAGGGGGAAGGAAATGACAACAGCTCTGTTTTCATTTGTCTGAGGATTACAGACACGACTCGAGCCTTGGCTACACACACACACGACCACCATATTGCATTCCACCTCCTCGGAAAAGACGGGAGAGGATGGATGCAGACAGTCTGTCGAGTCCGTTTGCGAAGGAGGAGAAGCGCTTTACCGATTCCCCAAAGGCTCTTTGGGCTCCTGTGATCTCCGCAGAGTGAGCGTGACAAAACCGGGGCGAAATCTACATTTTTATAAACTTTTTACAGGTTTAATAGTCCACTCCATTTTCTAAGTGCCAGCCCATGCCCAGCCGCTGATTCCCTGTTGAGGCCATTAAGGTACCACATTTTCTGTAAGAGAGAGACGGCAGCTCAGAGCTTCTCCATCTCCTGAAGAACCTCCACTAATTTCTCTTTCTCACTTTTTCTGAAACTTTTAACATCATGACCTCGGGAAACATTTGCAAACTATAACAATAAAATTAACTTGTAATGAGCAAAATAATTGCACATCAAACGCAAGAGTGTTCGTGGAGCGGGCGCGCAGGGAGGAAAAAAAGGGCCCAATTTACAGATTACATGGCTTATGACTGCCCAAGTTCAAAAACACAGAGAAATTGGTTGTGAAGTGAGAAAAAAGGGGCCTTCCCAAACGACTCCCCGGCATTCTTTAAACTTGTGTAATGGATACGCTGCGGGCGATGAGGCGAATTTACCATGCAAAGAATCTCCATTCTGCACGCAGCCACTTCAAAGGGAGAGGAACTGAGTTTCAGGCAGCCAGTGGGCACGGGGAAAGGGGGGACGCAGCTCGGCGACGCACATTCGTCTCCCGGAGTGACAGAAATTGGTGGGGGGTGTTCAGAGTGGGAGATTTAGCTGATCTAGGGCAGGGACATTTTCTAGTCAACACTGTGGTGCTTCCTCAATCTTTAGAAAAAAAAGGATAGAAAAATACAGGGAGAAATCATAACAGAGAAAGAGAGAGAGAGGGAGGGAGAGAGAGAGTGAGAGAGCAAGAGAGAGAGAGAACAGGGCTGAGGAAGTTTAAAATGGAAAGGGGACAAAAGAGCATTTATAGCTTAGTGGAAAAGCAGGAGATTTGACTCGGTAAGGGAGGTAGATATGGTGTCGGGGCTGTGGCTTGGTGTTGTGTAACGATGCAGCATCCTCAGTGGTGCTGAACCAAGACTAGATGAGATATGGATGGACATGGACAATGTACAGAAACACACACACATACATGCAAACATACAGACACACACCCTTCCTATATACACAGACAGACATACACATGACTGGGCACACATGTCCATGCCGTTTCCATGAGGCTGAAAATTCATCTTTATGCAAATGACTACGTTTGAGAAAATAAAGGCCGCAGACTGGGCAGGGGGATGCCACTGGCATCGGGGTTACGGCCTATTTAATTGGGTCTGATACGATCTCAGCTTGTCGCTCACCGTAAAAAAATGGTTCCTGTTTTTCCTTAAAACATGAAGGCCGGCGAGGAGTAAATACTCACGCGCTGATGGGTAGATGAGATGGAGGGCTTCCTTACTTCTCTCTTTCATTTACCCCCTCTCATCCTCACTGTTTTTTTTTTTTTTTTCAAACTCTCTTCCTCCCTCCCTTCCTTCTTCCCCCCCCCTTCTCCTTCCTCCTCTCTCCCTCTCTCTCCTCCTCACGAGGGAGTCTCACTCCCGTTCTGTAGTCTTATCTGATTGGAGCGTGGCCACTGTTTTCATAAAACGCCATTTTTAAGGGGTTGCATATGTACATTAAAACTCCGGCTTTTGACCCCATCTCTGAGCACACACCAGCGCGTGCACGTATGCACGCACACACACACACGCACGCACGCACGCACACACACACACACACACGCACACACACACACACACACAGGACAATCATGCACAAAAAACTCACAAAATCACACTTGTGCACACAGACACAGACACACACCAGGTTGTCGTTGATATCCAAGATCCTGCTGAGAGTTTGGCAACTGAAACATGGCAGGTTTGTTTAAACACGTCTGATGGCTTCCCCCTTTTTTAGACAATATATATAAACACACACATGTACTCAAACATCAATAATGACACACATTTTGGACATACATTATATGTTCAAACACACATATACACAGTTTACGTACATGTAGACACACACATGGAACCCCCACCCCAACACACACACACGCACACACACACTTGGAAGAAAACAAGCACACCATATATGACTATAAGTATCTTCCCAGAGCCAGATTTAGAGGTCAAACTCAAAGGGAAGAGACATCTTAATTCAGTGTATGTGTTTCTTCACACCTTTCACTGAGTAGCGTACGCTCCACTCAATTCAACTTAATTATAATAGTTTCCACAGTGAATAAAAATCTGATGTTGAGAAAATGGAGTGCACCAATGCCAAGTTCAACAAAGAACGTCTCTGGTGCTCACCCAGCTCTAGTCTTGCTCTGAGGCGAACACTTGGAGTTCTGGCAATTTCACCTTTCGCTTCCCAGAGACATATCGAGGGATTTCAATTCTTTTTTTACCCCAATAAAAACACTAATAGATTCCTTCCTGACATCTGCTAACCTCCATCTTCACGCCTGATTAACTGGACGAGAGCTTGTTCTCCCTTTCGTTCTCTCTCTCCCTCCCTCCCTCATCTATTCTTCTCTGTCTCTCTTAACACAACCTTCTCTCTCTCTCTCTCTCCCTCCATCAGTCTCTCCCCTCTGCCCAATCACTTTTCTCTCTCCCTCTCTCTCTCTCTCTCCTGTTCTCCCGGCTTCCCTGTCGTGCCCATGCCAGCGACAGCAGCGTCGGGAGCCTACACAAACCATTAGTCTCTCCATCGGTTTCGCCTCATTTCCCCCATGCTGGCCCACGACTCCAGTGCCATTGTGCCCAATTAAAATTCCAGCATTTGTTTTCTCTCCAAATTAGGTTACTTGTGCAAATTTACACTAATTTACTTAACTTGAGCGAACCTCTGGCGCTGGCCATTCAAACGGGCCAGCTGTTTGTTTAACATGCAACCTGACCTCACCCCGCTAACCCCCCCCCCACCACCGCCAGAACCTCGCCCCGGCCCCCTCCTTTCACTATCGCTATTCACCGGCCTGCAGTTCATCCGCGGGACACCTATCTATGTTTGCCTAAGGTTTAGAATCACAAACAAGTGAGGTTTGATACAGGAGATATGGTGAGATGTGGTTTTGATTTGCTCCGCAAAGCACTTTTTTTTTGCAGGGGGGAAAGTTTTCTTTTGCCAAGCTTTTCTCAAATATGTCTGCTCGATAGGGATCAACTTCGTGTTAAACTATGGATATCCATGGGGTGCGTACTCATAAATACAGGTCGGCCACTCTGCGGGACGCCTCCTTTTGGTGCAAATGCATACGGTATGCACAACCATGTGGGCCTGGCTTACGTGTGTACACAAACACACACACACACACTTATAAAGACATAACACATCACAATGGGGCACAGTCAGAGGGCTACGGTGATGATGGGGGGAGTCTTAAATCTGCCCTCCCCTTTCCCCTCCCTGACCCCTTGACATAACCACTTCCAGGTCATGTAGCAGTCATCACCATTCCAGGATTTCATGGCAGTTTGGGAGGTTGTACTTTTTTTTTTCACATGACCTACCATGCATGTGAATACCTTGCAGCTGAATCCTGCCCCCTACACCACCCCTATGGAATCCCAACTTCCCTGTTCTGCCACCCACCCACCAGTCCGTCACCCTGGCCGGGCCAGCCCGGCCCCCAACCCCTGCCGATGCTATGCCTGTGTCATGTTTGATCAGGGCAACCCGCAGTCGGCCTGTCACGGACACTCAACACCCCGAAGCCGTTTGAACTCCGTAATTACCCGTGGCCGGCGGGGCGGGGAGGGGAGGGGAGCCCCCCACCACCACCACCAGCTGCTGACTCATCGGGTTAATAATGATGTGGGAGATGTATGCGTGCCTCCAGCCAACATACAATCCCCTCCTCTCTCCTACTAAACTCTCTCTCTCTTTCTCTCTCATTCTCACTCTCTCGCTCTCACCCTGGCCTGTCACACTCATGACGGATGGATCCAGCCAACTTCAGAGGCCTTTTTTTTCTCCTGCACTTCTAAGAGACGACGTCATCGTGGCCAAACGAGCCCGGGGTGCATAGAGAAGTCTGTGTCGGGCCGTGTGAAAGCACACGCGCCCGCGTGCGCCTCTGACACCGGAGGTCGTCTGAGACCGCGTCGGACCACTTACTCATCTGCCTGTGTCAAGGGTAAAAGGGTCATAATGGCTCTCTAGTGGCGGAGGAAACATCAGTGACGATTAGGCATTGGATCTCTATAGGGTGACTCACCTTAAGAGAGGAGGTCTGTGCTCATGTTTCGACATTGTCTCGGAAAATCTTGTAGATGCATGTCGGATTGACAGCTCAAATGACAGAAATCAAGGGAAGATTGATGCCAATAAAGATCCAAGAGAGTTTTATTGACGCTATTTCTTTTTTGCCAACTCAGAAAATCCCTAAAGGTGATGGATGATACATTGGCCAAATTTTTCAGAAATATTACTGAGCAACCACAAAATCGGCACCATGTTTTCTGATGAGAAGATCATGAACATTTGCCTACTGATGATACATTTCTCAACACAAAAAACTGCTGCCTGATATCACGGTCAGAACAAAAATACTCAAGAACATTGCCCAGCAAAATTGCTCTAAAAGTTGCCTTGTGTATAAATCAGCTTAAATGTGAGAATAATCAGTTTCTGCACTTGTCTTTTCGAGGTTTGTGTGTATTTTGTGCATATTACTACTTTACGCACTCAACTTTAATTATTAACTTACGTACTTTACTTTTCACACATAACTACTTTATTACTTTCTTTATCTATATAGATTCATCTGCTCGAGGCTGTCTCAATCAGACAGGCTTGAATGGCACTCCAAAGCCTCATCAAATTGACCCAGCACTGTGTCCAACAAATGGCTGCCAACCTTCTGATTCAGCTGCTGACATGGTAGTTTTTAGACAGGCATTTAGTGGGAACTGATTTCTAGGGACTTACAACGGTGGTAGCGGTGTCGATGATGGGGGGGGTGGGGGTTGGGGGAGCGCTGCCCCAACCCCTGCGTGAACCCCAGACCTGTGCCGGATACGCGGAAAGTGTTGTGTCTGGACTAATTACGGGCAGCCGATGGGTGCAGAGGTTAATGTAGGGCCGGCAGGGGTTCCCACAGTTAAGCACCCCACCACATCCACACACACACACACACACACACACCCCCCCCCCACTCACAGCATCCCAAGTCACTTTAAGCAGGAAACACAGGGGTGCCACAACCACCACAGACATGCAGTCTCATTGTGCTCCGTCACTGATTCCTCTCCTCTTTGTGAGCACTGTGAGAACTAGCACCATGAGGACATGGGAACGAATGGTTGTTATTGTGTGTGTCAAACGGTCGTGAGGTGTTTCATCATGCTCACTGCTGGCCCAGGATTTTGAAACACCATGAGAAGCGTATATTTTAAACCTGTGTAAACGGTGTAAACCTAAACTGAACTAATGACATTTACTACTAGCCTAGAAATTTAGACGCACCCTAGCGGCCAAAAATATTTTTGCCTAGCGGGATGGTCTAGGCCTAGGGTCACACCGTTGAGGCCAAGCCTGCGCTAGGCTCCAGAGCAGCCTAGCCAATCAGAACGCTCTATCTGTGTACGGAGTCCTTGAGCCTATAGCTATATAAAGCTTTATATATCTATGCTTGAGCCCGCCTTGAGCTCACATTCGGCTTCCGCATGCGTCCTCGTTCGTGTGAGACCATGTTGCACAACCATAGAGAAAAACGAAAGATGGATGAGGCTAACGAAGCGTGCTCGTTTTAATCGGATTTGGAAGAGTTAGACTTGGGCTTTTCTTTGAAGGTTGAGCAGAAAGAAGCACTCAAGTCATTCGTTTTAAAGAAGGATGTATTTGCCGTTTTGCCGACCGGCTACGATTGGTCACAAATGCTGGCCTATTACGTGCAGAGGCAGTTTGAAAGACAACTGTTCATCCCACCCACAGGCTTCAGTTCTGTGAATGGTCCGACCCCAGACTATACATTTCTGTGTAGTTTGGCTTGCCAGGCTAATTTACTACATTTACTCACTGGGAACTACATTTTTTTTTTAATACAGGCAACTGCTGCGGTTCTCATGCGGAGTCATTTGTGTTTAGGGAGAAGTGGAAGTTAAACTGAACTCCAGAAACAGTGCAGCAATTTACTGAGCTTCCTCTGGCTTCCTGCTGTTTCCTGTCTATTGACTGACATCTCTCTCTCTCACACTCTCTCTCTCTCTCTCTCTCTCTCTCTCTCACTCTCTCATTCTCTCTCCCTCTCTCTCTCTCTCTCGTCTGTGTCTTTGGTGGGTGTGTGGTGAACCAGGTCTTATTCACTTACGGGAAACACGGCCATGACAAATTAGCAGCAAGTCTCTCTCAATAGGCTATCCTGTTACTAAACATGCATAACGAGTCCAATTCTCTCCTGCGGCAGACAGACACAGGGTGAGACCGTCACACGCGCAGACATACAAATGCAAAATGTGCATGAGCACACACATACTTATGCACACACAACAAAGACACCCACTCTCCCTCTCTCTTTTTCTTTCTTCCTCTCTCTCCTCTCCCTCTCTCTCTCACACACACACACACACACACACACAGGTATATGCCCAAAGAAGAAACCGTGAAAGGCCCAGGGGGCAAAGCCATAAAGAGCAGAGGGGAAAAGAAAGAGCTGTGTAATGCTACCCTCTTAAGAAAAACGTTACATTCCCCCCTGGTGAATTTACTGAAATCACAACCATTAGCAGCGCTTTCACCAAAAAACACACCTCTTTAATCACGGCTCCCACCGACCACCACAGCCACCACTTCAGCTTCCTCCCCTCAAACACTGCTGCCTCGGCAGATAACGCAAATTATAGCCCCGGCAATTTCCACAACTTCACTTCCAAGTCCCCTCCGCCACTCGGCATTCTTCTGCAGCTTTGTGCTTGGGAGCTTTCAAACGCTCTGCCCTTAACCTTGGCCTGTCAGCGTGCGCGGACATTCCTTTTCAGGAGGAAAAGAGGGAATAATAAGGAGAAAACGGCAATATTTCAGAGATATGTGCGAGTGCTGAAAGGAGGGAAGTGGTCGAGACAGCATGAATAAAGAGCTTGACAGACTCCCCCTCTCCTCTCCTCCCCCCTGCAACAACCACCCCCCCCCCCCCCCACCCAACCCCACCTCACCTTCTGAAGCGTCCCCCCCCCCCCCCCCCACCACCACCACCACCATCTCCTCAATACATATTTACACTCCCTCTATATGCTGGGCTCCTCATCCGTCTCCCGGAGCCAGATAAAATGGGGTGTCATTGGCTGGGACGGCTGACAGTTTATTGTGGAAGCTTTGTCAGGGGTTCAGCTTTTCCCCCCACATCCGAGAGACCTGTGAAGCCTGGCCCAAACTGAGCTGATGGCTGCAGGGTAAGTGGGACCATAGGGTGCGCGACAGAAACAAAACCACACCAGGCCAAAGAGGGAGGTGGGTGAGGGGGCTGAAGGGGATCTCATGTGTGTGTGTGTGTGTGCGCGCGCGCGCATGCAGGCACACATGTTGTGTGTGTACCTGAGGAAGGGTTGTGGCAGACATATTGTCATATTTTGCCAGGGTGCCAGTGGCCATTTGCATAATTTAATTCCCCTACTCATGGGTAACAAGGAAGAATAAGACGGGAAAGAGAAGCACAAACAAAACCTGACGTGATGGTGGAACAATGGAGGCCCTGAAGGGTCATTTGCCTTCTCCTTTGAAAAAGTTTCCTTGGTAATAGTCCGTGGAGGACCCGCGCTTTGAATGCACCTGTGCAAATGGCACTGGAGAAGGAAAAGTTAGTGGCGTTGGCTGAAGTTAGCAAACAGGACATGATGCTTGTGAGTGCCTTTCTAAATCTCCATGCACGGCTTCACTACAGCATATCTGAAGGCGTTGACAGAGTGGAGTGATTACTCTGACCAAGCTGGCATTCCAATAAACTGCAGCTCCGCCATTTTTCACATCTGGGCAGTACTTTTTAGCCTGAAGCCCATCGCTCAGTCTCTCCTCTCTCTCTCTCTCTCTCTCGCCGCCTTTCTTCTCTGCCCGTGTGATCAGATTGAGATTTCAGAGCTTGGGAGATAGAAGTCTGACTGTGAGCGAGGCGGCTGAGCGACCGGGTGGAGAGCTGCTGGGAGATGTGGGGGGAGACAGAGGCCTGAGAATCGAGCAAATGAGCAGTGCTGGACACAGAGACAGATGCAGGCATAGGTAAGACGTGGTCCTGAGGGTGGAGGGCCAGTGAGGGCTGTGTGGGGTCAGGCAATGGGGACATGCTGGGTGCACGCAGACTTGAGGAGCCATGGGGAGTCGTCGTTAGAGGGAAAGAAGGAGGGGTGGGGGGGCAGGGGCAGGAGAAATGGGGTTTTGGGTGCCGTGGAGATGGATGATGGATGGGGCAGATAGAGCAGGAACTGCTGGGATGCCTACGCGCTTTATCGGGGCAGCAGCCGGCAGGCCTGTCTGAGTGATGGGTGTGCTGTCACCCCATTGTTTATGGGACACGTCCTGTCCGTCTCGCTACTTTCGGCCTGCTACTTTCTCTTCCACTTTCTCCTTTCTGAAATGGGGGGGAGAAAAAAAATAAATGTTCCCCCAGTCTGCCGCAGAAGAATAGCTGAGCTGAACTGTTATCCGTAAACTTCTTTCTCACTGAAGGGTAGGAACACATGACTAAGGGCCCCAAGTTTTTATATCAGTGCCTGCGTGCTAGATGGATTGTGCACGTGTGCGTCAAGAGACATACTGTACGTTCCCCCCCCCCCTCATTTGAAAACTAACAGAAGAAATTGGTTTCGGAGAGAGACGGAAAGTAAGCGAGGGAGCGTGAGAGTGAGAAAAAGAGCGAAGATGTGAGAAGAGTTCTGCATTCCAGCCTGCCCGTATTCCCACAAGTTTGAGCGGCTGTAATTAAGGAATCACTCGTTTATCAGTCTCTGGCCTCTGATTGCTCTTTTTAATCACTTTTTCCCCTCCTCCTCCTCCCTCCTCCTCCCCCTGCTCCTCCTCTCCGCTGCCGTTTCCTCAGCTAGTCTTTCAGCCTTTTATCTGTGCAGTGGCTCCCTCCCATCCTCCACCATCTCTCAGTACAATGGACATTCAAATGGCTGCGGCTGCGTTGCCCTCCAGACCAGCACGAGGCCCTCTCGCTCTGCGCCGCTGCGCTCCTGCTTCTGCAGCCATCTCATCTCCTGCCCCTGGCCCCCCATCCCCTGCCATACACCCCCCCCCACCCCCAACCCCGCCTGCCAGAGCACTGTGTTAACTCCGCACTGTAACACTTTCACTGATTCTTTAGCGATCTCCATCTCTGAGGCACACAGAGTTCTGGGTACTTCATGTACTTTGGGGTATTAGCTGTTTTTTCCCCCCCTCTCGGTTCCGCCTAATAACTGACTAAGCACTGCCAAAGTTCCCACATGCAGGACCCAGGCCTGATGAAGCTGTTATAACTTTGTAGTCCTTGGTAACTGAGTATGGTGAACCTTGCTAGTATGAAGACATGGGTGAGATCACAATGCCTACCATTTTCCCCAAATTAAAACTCCAAACTGTTCCCAAACTTTCCTTTGAGATCTCTACTGTAGATTTGCAATTTGACTGAGTATTTTTGGGGGATTTTCAGCTTTGGCCTTAGAAATATTTTTGCAAAGTCATGTTTTTAATTAATGTTTCACTGTGAGCAAAACTTCCAGACTTCCTTGAAACTTCCCATATCTGTTTCCAGGTCTGAAAAACAGTAATTCATAATACCATACTTTCCAGACCGGCAACAGCACCCTGGGTTGTCAAAGTAACCCTACCTGTAGTCTTAGCTGGATGGGAATGAAAATGTCTGCTCGGTATATGAATTTGTAAATGTACAGTAAGCAGACAACATGTGCAGCACAAGCAAATAAATGAGAAAAGCGCACGATTTTTCTCTCTCCTCCCTGCTTCTCCCTCATACATGACAAAACCAAATTTGTCTCCATTCCCTTTCCTCCTCTCCCTCCCGCTGTCTGAACGGGAATGTTTTCACCACACCACACCGCGCTGCATTTCCTTATCCATACTGCAGGTGTCCTGCTGCTCTTCTCTCCAACATGTTTCGTAACGGGCGGCTCTGGCCCCCATCGGTACCCCCTCCGCCCCCCCCCCCCTTGATTAAAGTGATTGATTTGGGCTTCTGAAATGTGCCTGTCACCTTGACTGATCTCCCCCTCCTGTGAGTCCTCCTCCTCCTCCTCCTCCCTCTCCTCCACCTCTGTCTCTCTCTCCCTCTCTCTCTCTGCGTACATTTTTGATGAACGGCGGTGATGAGCTCTTGACAGAGGAGCAGTTATGGCTTTTTTAATTTAGCCTCTGTGTCCCCCTCCTCGCTCTCCCCTGCGCAGTGACAGAGACGCATGGCGAGGGGGGTCGCTGGACAGTAATGGTGCGTCTCAGTCGTAGATGCCCATTGCCTGTAATACCCCCTGCAATCTCCACCACCGCCCTCACGAGGAGGTGGTGGTGGTGGTGGTGGTGGTGGTGGTGGTGGGGAGGTGGAGAGAAGAGCGCGGCTGTTTGGCGCGTTTCCTGCGGCGTCTCCTGCGGCGGCCCGAGGTGTGAGGTGTTATTGAGAGCCGGCGCGTTATCTCGTCCCGTGCCCTCCCACTCTCCTCCCCCTGCTTTGATAAAGCTAACTACCACCGGCAGGCTCCTGGGCAGCCATCAGCCACAGCCTCTTGTGTGGGCCATAACTCATCTGCAACACAACTCTTATCACTCCGCACTCGCTCCCTCCCCAGCCCACCGCCCCACACACACCCACCACCCCCCACACACACCCAACCCCAATCCCCCATCTCCGCCACTCATTTCTCTGTGTTCCTGTGGGTCTGAGGTTGACGTTCGCCGCAGAGGCTGTGAATAAGCGAATGAGGCATTGATATATGAACTACGCTATGAGTGTGTACGTGCAATATGTGTGTGTGTGTATGTGTGTGAGTGAGTGAGTGAGTGAGTGAGTGAGTGAGTGAGTACGCTTATATGTGCTTTTCGCACGTGTGTGCACACGCGAGTGTCTGTGCACACATATTTGCGACCGTGCCAGGTTGAATTAATGCGGTGTGGTGCGCTTGTCTGGGTGTTACTTTATCACGTGAAGGGCATCGTTACGGCTGCATCTACGTCTCTTCCACTGCAACCTCCAGCACCGCACCGCACCCCACCCCACCCCACCCCACCAGCCCGCCAGCTTCTGCTCCCGTCTACCCATGCACGCGTTCAGCTCTTCCCTCTGTCATCTTGGCCTATCAATCAAAAATGTATTAAGTCCAAAGTGGGGCCGATCAAAGGCAGAATTCCTCCAAGGAGAGGAGATAAGCCCTATCTCATTAATAAGTGCTTCACCATCAGAAGGGGCCAGCACTTCCCACCACACCCATGCTCCTCGCCTTTGATATCTAATTATCCATCCCTTTCACTCCGACACCCTCAGGAGGAGAGCAAAGTGACGGCTCGGCGCTCAGCACCCTGATCACGTGTATGCTGCGCATACGCACATGTTAGATTTTTTTTTTTTTTTAAAATGGAGAAATAAAAATGTGAAAACATGAGTCCGGAGTAGCATTAACATCCTTTAACATAGAGTTCTACTACAGTGCCACAGTGCTGAGAGATTCTGTAGCCAAGACCACATACAGTAGCTAGTGTTTGCGTCGACGTGAATGGCTTTGCGCCTGAATGAGTCTGAATGACTAGCCTTTGTTACCCAGTGATGTTACCCAATGACTGCTGACATCCCCGCTGAACGAAGGCGAAAGGCAAACGACATGCAATGAGATGACACTTGGGCCAGGGCCAAAATGTCAGTGGCTCGTCCCCCTCACTCAATTTACAACACAAGTAAGGGAGGGAGAGAGATAGTGCATTATTTTAGCATATACAATGGAAACATCCACTAGACTGGAGTGGGAATTCAGGGGCTACAGTTTCCTCCTTTCTTTTTTCTTTTTTTTTTGAAAGATGGATCCATTTAGGGGTGAAGAGAGATGCGAGATACAGAACCATAACAGTGGGATGCTGATTGGAGGAGAAATACGATGGTGAGCTACAGTGATAGCGACCACGACGATGAAGAGAGAGAGAGAGAGAGAGAGAGAGAGAGAGAGAGAGAGAGAGAGAGAGAAAAAAAAGACAGAGGAGGACAGAGAGCTAGGGAGTGGAGGGATTGAGAGAAATGGACAAAAGAAAACAGGAGAAATGAAATGGGGTGAGACAGGGAGACAGAAGAAATCAGAGAAAGGTAAAATAGGGGAGAGAGGACGAAAGACAGAAAGAAAGAAAGAAAGAGTGAGGGCCGTTCCCCCTCCCCACCACACTCCCGCCCCTCCTCCACCCCTGCCTGGCTCTCCTTGGCTTTCTGTAAGAGTAGCTTGGAGAGATAAGGGCTAAAAGGGCCGTCAGTCTGTTTTTGAACAATCTGCTCAGTGTGCCTCTCTCTCTCTGTCTCATCCCCTTCACTCTGCTACTGTTACTCCCTGGCTAATGGCACCACTCAGATTTCCATTGATGCCACGGCCGATACAGTCCATCTCAGGCCTGTACAGTTTTACTGACAGGTCCCACGCCAGTGTTCGGTTTGAGGCCTGACAGCACGACTGTCTCGGGGAAAAGACAACACAACAAACACACGGGACTTGGCCATTCGTGTGACTGATGCAAAGCGAGCAAACTATGCAATGGAATGAATGGACGCCACACTGCTACTGCTAAAATCCTTTACCTGTAAGTGAGTGAGTGAGTGGAAGATTGATGGGCCAAAACTTACGACCATGAGTTTCATCTGCAGTGGTGAAGGAGACAACCTCCCATCCATCTGTAACACGGCTGCAAGCTCACCAAATACAGGCCTGGATTCCATTTCACACACAGGTTCCTCATGCCTTGCATTAAGCAACCTTAAAATCAGGGAGAAAAAAAAGAGACATCACAACATTCGAAAATCATACTTAGCAGTTTAGGGTCTAATGTGTTAAGCTGCTACACAGTCTGAAAAGATACAGTAGATGCTCAAGGGGCCATTAAGACACACCATCACGTGCCATGGAGGCCTGCAGGCTGCTGGATTGCCATGTCTGTATTGCTTGGTCATGGCTGTGTGTGTGTATGGAATGTTGAGCGCTCATGGAGGCACATGCCGGCATTTCTTGTGCCGTGACGACCCCGTAGCAGCGTGACAGGACCGTGATAACGCGGTAAGCGAAAAGATGACTGCGACAACATTTGTAACATTTCGTTAAAGAAAATCTCACACACATTGAGGATTTACATGCTGGTCACCCAGACAAAGTATGCAAACACGTAGCCTCTGGGTCCTTGTATAACATTCACGTTTACTAAAAGGAATACATATATAATTACACATATTCAAAAATGACATAAACATAGACACTAGGATTTGTAGTTGTGTGTGTGCACGAGGAGGTACAAATAGAAATTCATGGCGTGTTGCAAAACACTACTCCCTAATCACTAAAGGCAGAGTGAAGACAAACACACACACACACGGGATTTAAAACCAGAGAAAAAAATACACAAGAAAATAAAACCCCATGCAGTGAACAAAAACTCAAAGACCCGCTTCAGAGACACGTGCGTCTCTTCATCTTTTTCCATTCCGCCTGTGAACATACTCCTTTTAAACAGCCTTGTGTGTTTGTGTGTGTGTGTGTGTAAGCGTGGAACACACACACACACACACACACACACACACACAGGTCGCAATGTTTACAAAAAAGGGAGAAATTTTAATCCAATCAGAGACTTTTTTTTTCTACTTCTAACTTCTCTTTCATTTCAGCTTAGGATTGAAATAAATAATAATGAAACTAATTAAATTACAGAAAATATCATCTTAATGTTTGGCTTTTTAAAGAACAGAAAGGCACACAAGTAAAAGACAAATCCTTCTTGAAAAGGGCTGTGAGAATTAGTTTCTGTGGTTTTAAATATTTCATTAAATTAGACTGTTTTCAATACATGGCATACTTCTTTGACCATAACATAATGAAATATTTAAAAACAAATGTCATGAAAAACCTTTTATGAATTACTGAGCAAAGTGTTTGCACAGTGTTGTTTCAAAGTTTCAATTGTTTGCTTGATCGTTCGGTGTGTGTGTGTGGTATTCATATGAATAACGAGACGGAATGAAGTGCAGTAACATTTAAGCATGAAGAATGCTCATTTAAACTGCTCCCCCCTCCCCTCTCCACCCTGTGACCTGCAGTTGTTCTGATGGCCGGAGGCTTGAATAACTGTCTGGTGCCAGCCTGCTGGGCCCAGGGGCTTCTGGGAGATGAGGCAAGGGTCGAAAAGAGGGCTACGAGCAGAGAGAGGGAGGGATACATAGAAAGGGGAAAAAGGGGGGCGTGTTAGCAGGAAAAGTAGTTGTTGGAAGGGTGTAGAGAGGGGTTGTGGAAAGTGGCAGAGAAACACTTCATTCTCAGCTCATCTTAATACATTCACAGCTGACCTCTGACAGAAGTGGAATGTGTGTGTGTGTGTGTGTGTGTGTGTGCCTAACGGAATAAAGAATAAACAGTGACTTCAGCCCGAACACAAGGATCCTGTGGAGAACAGAAGGACAAGTCCACACTCTTACCGACACTTGTGGCACGATTCCAAAACCTCAATCACCCCTCACACATAGGGATCCACACCAAGATCAACCATTAAGCCCAAGACAAACTTGGGGATCACGCTGAAAAGAAGTGTTGCTGGTCACAGCACCCACTGTGACTACGTGACCGCCCTCCCTCTCCGTCTCTCTGTCTGACACAAGAAGAGGCATCCCCCTCAGGGCAGGTTGCTAAGTTCTGACTCTGGGCACATGGGGCTGGGGGTGAGGGGTGAGGAGGTGGGTGAGAGGGAGAGTGAGAGGCTCCCTGGGTGGTTTGGCCCGGATGACGACGGCAGGCCCTGCTTCATGAACGGTCTGGTTGTGATTTTGGGTCAGACTCCAAGCTGTTGCTGCCTGATTGTTTTCCCCAGGATTCCTGGGTGAAAGAGGGGTCAGAAGGGGGTTCATTCACTGTGTTCTGGGGAGTGAAGTTGTGTGTGTGTGTGTGTGTGTGTGTGGGGGGGGGTACTTCAGAGGGAGACACTCACCACCCTATTCCTTTCCAAAAACAAACAAACAGTGTTGTCCTCTGGTCTGGCTGGCCTGATCTGATGGTGCCTCTGGCCAAAATGAAAACTGGCACACTAAAAACATTCAATGCTTTCATGACACGGGGACGCCCTCAAGACATGCCTTAAGAGACACACTGGGATCAGAGGCAAGAGCATATCGTTTACGAAACAAAAAAATATCCAACAAGGTAGGCCTGCACCTTATTCAAAATGTGTCAAATTGAGTAATTTGACCTCAGACACAAGCGATGACACTAACAAGAATGAAACTTAAAATGAAATCCCTCTCCAGATCCTTATTCTGTGCACATTTGTCATGTCTTTAAACATGGACGACTCTTCCATTTGCTAACTATTGTCACTTGTTAAGTGACTATATTGAGGAGAGGCAGACTATGATTAGGTCTGTGTGAGGTCACTCGGAGGTCAACATAACGCCAGGAAAAAATGGAAGCAGATGGTGGTGGCTGAACGCCTCCGAATCAACGCTTCACATCTTCAGAGCCACATATTTTCTCTGGTTGAGATGAGGGCTTATGTTGGTTTAGGGCTGAAGGTAACTCACATGTTTTCCTGTAAGACCAGACAGTCTGCCTCTGCGACAGGGCTCTCGATGATGAAGAGCAGTCAGTGCTTTTTAAAGTGAGCGCCAACTGTCTGCTTCGACAACTTCTCTGCGCTACATGCAAAACATTCTGGAGGGAAAAAAAATCTTGCGTAGCACGAGTAATCATCCAGATAAGCAACATTTAAGAAATGACAAATCTTCACTTTTGAGTGAAGCATAACGACCCAGGGTAGCCACACGCCCACACACACACACACACACACACACATGCACACTTTCCTCATGCGCAGTAATACTGTCGTCCGCCTGTCTGCCTTCTCTTTTACTTTCATACTTTCTATTTTTGAGTTTTTGTTTGCTTGTTTTTTTCTTATCACGCCATCTGGAATTCAACTCCATGGTTCTGATAAACATGGGCACCATTCCGTCTCTCTCTCTTTTTTTCTCTCTCACTCACTCTCCTTCTGCTGTGCCCAGATGTAATTGTGATTTAACAGAAGCATGACGGTGAGGGCAGAAGACATGCAGCATGTGAAAACAAACAAACACGACACCAACATAAATAAATTTGAAATATGTGCAGCATCTTATCATCAGAAAACAACACACATTCACACACACAAACACTATGTGTGTTTCTCTGTGTGTGTGTGTGTGTGTGTGTGTGTGTGCGTGCGTGCGTGCATGCGTGTGTGTGTGTGTGTGTGTGTAATCGGGAACCTAAGAAACAACTTCCTTGTCCTCCTTGATTAAGAGTTAAGAGGGTGACCTTTTCTCACAGGGGTCAATACAGAGCTGCTTTCTAAAGCAGCCTGACCCCCCCGAGGGTGGGTTTGTGCTCTGCTCCACTTCATGCTGAGTCCAGTAGACTACTGTACACTGTGCCAGCACGGAGGGCCCCAGAAGAAGGCACGTCTCACTCAGTGCAATCAACCCTCCATTAATTCTCACAGACGAACAACACCGCGTAAAAAAAAGAGACAGGCGTAGGAACCAGATAATGACAGGAGGGGAAGAGGGATATATAAAAAGATGGGAAGCGAATGAGATGTGAGATATGGACAAGTATATAGAAATATATGGATTGTTTTTGGTTTTGCAGGGGAAGGAGGGGGAAAGTTACCTTTAATGTTATTAAGAGGTAAGAAATAAAGAACTGAGTAATAGTAAGCACAGGAAAAAAAAGATGTGAGAAGAGAGAGAAAACAGGGAGCGAACGATAAGAGAAAAACAGAGTGATGAACAGAGAGAAAGAGAGAAAGAGCGAGAGAGAGAGAATGAGA
The DNA here is from genome assembly GCF_963854185.1 of Sardina pilchardus. Taxonomy (NCBI): domain Eukaryota; kingdom Metazoa; phylum Chordata; class Actinopteri; order Clupeiformes; family Clupeidae; genus Sardina; species Sardina pilchardus. Next base: position 15,295,891 of record NC_085002.1, on the reverse strand, counting down.
GCGATAGTGTAAGTCACATTGCTGTGTGGCAGCTAAACTTAACGTTATTGAGAAATAAAGAACAGAGAAATAGTAAGCACAAGAGAAAAGATGTGAGAAAAGAGAGAAAATAAGGAGTGAAAGGAGAGAGAGAGAGAGAGAGAGAGAGAGAGAGAGAGAGAGAGAGAGAGAGCGAGGGTGTGAGTCGCATGGCTGCACGGCGGCTAAACTGGGTCAGATAAAGTGCGCGGCGTCGGCAGCAGCCATGTGGGTGCTCGCGGCAGCGGCGGTCAGGTGTGTCCAAACAGCGGCGGCTTGAGACAGACAGGCGGGCCGGCTGGCGTCAGCGGCCACACGCGTGTCCCCCCGTCGCGCCGAGCCCGGCCGCACGCCTCCAAGGGGGCCCGCATACCGCCGCACCCACACACTGTGCGTGCGCACAATGGGCGCTCAGTCTCCCGCATCACGCACCAGCGGCGCCAGCAATGCCAAAAATTCAAACGGGGACAAAAGGTAAAACACGGCGAGGGAGTGGGGAGGACAGGCTGGAGGCCAGCACAGAGAGAGGTGGGGAGGGGTAACAAGGTAGAGAAGAAGGGGGTCCTGGGGGCACGAGGATTAGGGCCCCCAACAAGACACTTGCCGTCTCTACTCACAGAGTTGGTGTGCTCACCCATACACAGAAATATTGGCTACTCACATTTCTACACAGACACAGACACACACACGGACACGCACACACACACACACACACACACACACACACACACACACACACACACACACACACAGCAGAGTGATCAAAGCATACTGATCAGCAGTCACACTAATGCACATGGACCTCTGTAACTGCTCATCTTCAGGCCTGTCTGTCTGTCTCCTGCACTCCTTACCGACGGATTAAATTTCAAATGGGCTTGGCATGATGTGCTCTGTCAATGGCTTCTGCCTCTCCCCTGTGTATATGATTTAAATAAAGCTTGGGACTGTTCCTACCTTCCAAACCAAGCAGTCCCCCTGAACGGCATGTCATGATAGTGATTGAAATGTGTTCAGATGCAATTACCATACTTACATTTAGCTAAAAAGACTAAAATTACCAGGAAACCATATAATACCCAGGCCATGTATGAAATTACATGTAAATGTTTTTGAAATTAAAATGCTTCCTATGACCTGATTTTAATATTTTCATAATTAAGTTTCATAATAGATTTTAAATAAACTAATTGTATACCTGGCAGATAATCAATAATGTAAGTTGATCAATATCAATTTACAATTTGTATTAGCTGGCTGGCTAGATGAACCACAACAACATAAAAACATTTAAGACTATTCAAATAATGGATTCTGTGCCCTGTAAAAAATGGTAAAAAGTCGTTGATTTCTTTTTCTTTTTTTAAATAAAAAGTTTTTGTTTGGTTCTGCTCAGGGCTATAGGGAGAGATCGGGAAGAGTGCCACACCATTAGAGAATTACACAAAAAATAGTTACACAAGCAAACTTCAGAAAGCAGGCAGAAATAAGGGCCAATGAGATAAATTGGTATTTGTCTCTTTACAAAATACTGATGGAGATGGTATAATTCTATACTACCTTCCTCCAGCCTGGTTCTACGCATTGAAAGGGAGTTGGCTATAAGGGCAAACAAAATAGTGAATTCCATCCTGTCATGCAAGACGCAAATTGCTCCAAATTCTGTTCTGACCATTTTGTCCAGAATTCTTTGCCTGATTGCTGACATAGGCTACACCTCCCATGCAACTTGAATGTAACTAGTTGAAGCATAATTCAAAGGAGAAATATCTATTCTGTCTACATCCTACCGTCAAAAATATTATGGCAACTCAAAATCCGGATGTAGCCTATACTCTTATGAAAGGTTTGCGTTTGACAATAAGCAACATGTGAATTTGTGTGCACCGTCGTGTTAATTGATTTCTGCAGTGTGGAAGTAACTCCAAATACGAAGACGTTTTAACCACACGTAGGCCATCCGTCAACCGGGTGACAAGTTTGACTTTACTTTTGTTTTTGAGAAACGTCACAGTTCCGTTGAGAGACATTCAAATAGCTTGTTATTTTTGCCATTTTCTTCATTCATAACTATGAGTTGGCCTAATGAATAATTAAATAAGTATAAAGTTAGAGCTTGTCTGTTTCCAACAAACTACAGGTAGGCCTACTGATATTGTTAAATTGCCTAGGCCTGCTTCATCCTACGCCTTCAAATCATACAGGTTTAGTTACAATCACTTTCCCGCCAAGGTTTCAGAGGATAGCCCACTAAAGTAGCCAAGGCATCCTGAAGAAACGTTAACATATTGAGAGGAAACACAAAATGATGCCACTTTAGCTATAATGCTTCCCTGCCAGGCATTAACATTTGGTAAGTAATAGCCTATAATATTAGCCTACGTGACTGAATGGAGGATTATTATTTAGGCTACACGTTGATTGACCTGTTCAACGTGGTCATTTTCTAATTAGACAAGGCGATATTGTGTTTAACCACCAGATATCCACAGGCAATAAAGTTGTCAAAGGACAAGCCAGGACCAACTACAAAACATATACTTACACAAGCACCTGGCATTCAACTCGTGTCGTTGGTAAAACGCCATGCTTTTTTGCTTGAGGTCTAAGCTTCTTTATATTTATCTGGGCCTTTTCAACATTCTCGCGCGCACAGGCGTGCCTTGATTGTAATCTTCTGCTGCCATCTTGTGGTGAATAAACACACTAAAAAGAGACTCCTTTACAGTATGTAGGATTCAATTCGGGTTTTTAAAAAGAAAGTCACATTAGTCTAAAACTGACCCATAGCACAAACTAGAGAGGCGAGGACATTATCCACGTTTACAAATAGCCAGTTTCTTTTAATTACTCACCAGTGTTAATGCAACATCAACCAAGACACATCCTTGAGACACAATCCTTTAATGACAGTGGGAGTGTTTAACTGCTTAAAAAAAAATATAAAAGTACCAGTCCAGCAAACTAAAATATTATCGTGAGACTGAAATATTCTTAATATACACATATATATATTTTTTTTTAAAAAAATGGCATATATCATGCATATCAGAGACATACTGTACAGTTGCAAAACATGCTTAATGATATTGCTTGAAACGTATATTGTAATAAGAGTTGTATACAGGGTCTGGGGGTTGGTTCCACCCACACCTTCAGTCACTCAGGAGCACATCTGGTCTGAATTAACACGGCTTAGAACCTCCCCAGCCCCCCAGATATCCCAACTCCCTCTAAGAAAATCCAGCTCAACTCCTGAACTTCCGACATGACTTGGGTCAGCGCTTGTGCCCTCGACCCACAAGGAAACACATCACAGGCATCTGATTAGGGCTGGAGAGACAAAACACACGGCAGAAATCACACGCACATATGCACACATGCACATATGCACACACACACACACACACACACACACACACACACACACACACATACACATACCTACACACAGGCTATCATGTGCAGCATGGGTACACCCAATAACCAATGTAAGGGCTTGCAAGTGAAATCCTTCGAGTAGTGTCTGTGTGTGTACGTGTGTGTGTGTGTGTGTGTGTGTGTGTGTGTGTGTGTGTGTGTGTGTGTCTGCATATGTGTACAGCATATGAAATAGATTTATATTGTATAAAATGTTATGTAAACCAGTTAATGCAATTGCATTATACTGTCTCTGGCAGTCCAGAATGTGAGAGATAGTGGCAGTATCTAGCAGAGAGTGTACGTTTGACTGGAAGATGTCATTCCAAACATATATCCTCATCTCACCTATGTTACTCTGTGACCTGCTGTCCTGATATTGTTATGACTCCATGAAATTATTACAGTATCTCCAGTATCTCATCTATAAACATTTGATTCTCAGTGCATGCCTGAAAGCAGCTGCAACGCATACTTTGCACGAGTGCTTGTTTGTGGGAAAGTGATGTCTAGGTGAAGTATTTCTGAGAAGATTTTTTTTTTTAATCCCCTCTGACGACCCTTGTCCATAATATAAATAATATTTGGTATTCAATTTTAGATGGCGGTGTTGGGGCTGAGTATGCGTATACTGTACAACTATCCTGTTTCACGCGTCACAGTCTGGCTGTTGCCTGCCCGTCCCGGTCCCAATGGGTTTGATGACACAGAGAGGAAGAGAGTCACACCCATGGACTGGTGCAGATGCACTTCTGTCTGACCTCCAGAATGCAGTGCTGCCTGAATCACTCACTGGATGGGATGGGAATGTTAACACGCAGATAGAGAGAACGCCTGCCCAGTGTCTTATAGTCTCAACCACATGGGAGTGGTGACATTAGGACTTCTTGGGGAAACGATATACAGGTACTGGTCATATAATTAGAATATCATCAAAAAGTTTATTTATATCAGTAATTCCATTCAAAAAGTGAAACTTGTATCATGTAAACATTCATTCCATACTGTATATATTTGCGTTTAACTTTGATCATTATAACTGACAACTAATGAAAACCCCAAATTCAGTGTCTCAGAAAATTAGAATATTGTGAGAAGGTTCAATATTGAAGACACCTGGTGCCACACTCTAATCAGCTAATTAACTCAAAACACCTGCAAAGACCTTTGAATGGTCTCTCAGTCTGGTTCTGTAGGCTACACAGTCATGGGGAAGACTGCTGACTTTCATTGCTAAAGAGGCTGGATGTTCACAGGGCTCTGTGTCCAAGCACATTAAGGACCATGGTATCCCTGTTCTTAATAGGGCTCGGACACACGCCTTGCACTCTAGGAATATTGCCGCCATGTTGGTAGTGCACCAAACGTATACCTAGTATCCATTCATTTACATGCAGAAGACAAGAAGCAGAGATATAGTATTAGCGATTCTTTTCCTCTTGCGATCGTGGGTTGCGCTGTTACTCCCCACCAGAGCGGTAGATAAAACAGAGTGGCGACACTCCCATAGACCTCCATAGGAAAAAATGGCAGCGCTTTTTCCAGGCTATTTCCTCGTTATGGGGCTTTTGGAACTGTTTACAGCCAATCTCTTGGTCAGTAGTCAATGAGTTAATTGATTACACCTTCCAGCATCAGAAGTACATCCCACCCTCCTGCGATTCAGCCATTCAGCACAGGATTTTTTGGAACTGTTGATCGTGGCGGCAACATCAAAGAGTGTTGCAACTCTCTCTATCTATGGCTCTGCTCCCCACTACACAGCAACATACGACCAAGAAGGCAAAAACGAAGTAACAGGAACACACTACAGGTAATGGGCGGGAGTAAATCCATAGTAATCAATAGTAAACTAAGGAGGCTGCCAATATGGCTGTGCCCACAAAGTTTTCACGTCATGATCCCGAGCCCTATTGGCCAGCAAACTCGCCTGCCCTTAGTCCCCATAGAACCATAGAATGGGGTATTGTGAAGAGGAAGATGCATTACGCCAGACCCAACAATGCAGAAGAGCTGAAGGCCACTATCAGAGCAACCTGGGCTCTCATAACACCTGAGCAGTGCCACAGACTGATCGACTCCATGCCATGCTGAATTGCTGCAATTCAGGCCAAAGGAGCCCCAACTAAGTATTGAGTGCTGTACATGCTCATACTTTGCATGTTCACAGTTGGCCGACATTCCTGAAAGACTTTATTTGTATTGGTCTGAAATAACATTCTAATTTTCCAAGACACTGAATTTGGGATTATCATTAGTTGTCAGTAATAATCATCAAAAGAGATTAACATTTGTAAATTCTATATCAGTATGTGTGTAATGAATGAACATAATATACAAGTTTCACTTTTTGAATGGAATTACTGACATAAATCAACTTTGATGATATTCTTATCAATTATTAAAGTTATTTCATGGATCCAGGATACTATGCATCCCGATAAAGTTCCCTTGGCCTTTGGAATTAAAAATAGGCCCTCATCACCACATATCCTTCACCATGCCTAGATTGGCATGGTGTTTTTTCCAGTTAGCCTATTAGCTGGTTTGATTTGCATTGAGCGCAATGAGAGTGAAACCAGCTAATAGGCTATAGCTGAAAAAAAACCCACCATGCTACAATCTCTAATTTATGATCTTCTCCCACTCTATTACATTTGCTTTGTCCATGAACTACTAGACCATTCTCAGCATAGCATAGCACTGTATATGGTATTCCATTTAATTTATTCCAGCTCAAGTTTTTTATTTAAAATGAGGTTGGCTTCAGCAAGTATTGTTAGATTGAAATTTAATGTGTTTGGACAACATTTAAAATGTGATTTTGACCATAAAAAGGCTGGTGATTCAGTCTGGCTAAAAGTGGGCAGTTGCCTTCACTGGTCTGAAGTACCCTCCCTGGCAGTGACATCATATCTGAGGGGTTGACTTCAGCCTTGTTAAAGTAGGAGGAGTGAGCAAATATAAGCTGGTAAACAAAATACCCGCTCTCATGTGTTGCACACACACACACACACACACACACACACACACACACACTCACTCACTGGCACAAACATACACACACACACACACACACACACACACAGACACACACACACTCACTGGCATCCCCACACACACACACACACACACACACTGGCAACCACACACACACACACACACACACACACACACACACACACACACACAGCACACACAAAAAAGCATACACTTTCCCGTGAGTCTCTGGCAGCCAAGCGGTTAGATCAGGTCTGTTGGACGTGGTCCTCCAGTCTAGCACACAGACTCATTGATATCCTCCCCTCCCTCTCAGGCCATGTGTGCTCTGCTCCATCCCTCTCTCTCTCTCTCTCTCCCTCTTTCTCTCTCTCTATGTCTTACTCTTGCTCTCTCTCTCTCTATCTTTCTTTCTCTCTCTCTCTAACTCTCTCTGTCTTACTCCGTCTCTCTCTCATCCTATCTCTCTCTCTGTCTTACTCTTGGTCTCTCTCTTACTCTCTCCATCTCTCTCTCTGTCTTACTCTTGCTCTCTCTCTCTCTATCTCTTTCTTTCTCTCTCTAACTCTCTCTGTCTTACTCTGTGTCTCTCTCACTCTCTTACTCTCTCTCTCTTTCTATGTAGCCCTCCAGCTTTGCTCTGTTTATACAGATATCACAGAAACTTCACTTTTGAGCCACAGGCGAATGAATGGCAATAATTGAGATAAATGAGTCATTTGGACCCAAGTTACATAAGAAGTGACCACAGCAGTTTTAGATTAGCAAAAGCAAGCAAAAAAAAGGCCATGTGTTCTGACGTGGGAGGCAAGGTGTACTATCAATATAGGAAGCCAACAAAGTGGCTTCTGTGAGCAGTGAAGTGAGGTGATGGCTCGGGGAGCAGAATCATGAAGCGGGGGCCTGCTCGCCTGCTCCCTGTACTGAGGTCTTTTTCAGCTGAGCTGTAGACGTTATGGGAATTGGGTGAGAAGGGTGGGTGGCATGACAAAGCTGCCGCTGTTCTTACCTCACGATCTGGTACAGCTGAGTCATATTCCTAAACTGGAATATGACCCAGTATTTATACTGCCGTATGCTAGATAAATACGACTATGTGTGTCGGTTCACAGGGATGCGGGATAATCGAACGTTATCACACTCTCCATTTACATGGATCTTGTAGGATTTTCCATCATCATGGGAATGCATACTGTACATCAACTATCTGGGACTGTATATTTGCATGGTTGCAGTAGTTCCAAAGCATGTTACAGTAACAGACAGTAAAAGCTCTGTGACCACATTACACATCAACACTTCACTACAACAGGAACCAATTTCAGTTGAATAATTAACCGATTAGTTATATAGATATATAAGCCAACTCATCCCTATGCATTCCTTTGTTCACAAGTGAGACTGACTTTTCTTTTTGTCAGCCCAGTTTTGAGACTACTGTCGTAAGACTGCAAGGGCATTACTTATGCTGTCTGGATATTCAGTGAAAAAAGTCTACAACAATTCTAAATGACTCACTAAAACAAGTGTTAAACTAGAATCTGTTATTTGGGCATATTGAGGTAGGGGAGCAGACGTTAGAAAATGGCCTGGCTATGTTACAGTACTGCTTTCAAAATACTGAGAACCTTGTAGAAAATCAACAGTGGAACGCTTTGAAAATAATGTGAGTTTATGGCCAGTTCAAATACATATACGAGCACACACAGACACATACCTACTGTAAGTGTAAGTTAGATTTTCTGGTCACTACAAAGAACTCAGTGTTAGTGATCTCTGACTCTCCCTCTCTCTCTCCCTCTCTCGCTCCCTCTCTCTCTCTTGCTCTCTCTCTCTCTGCAAAGGGGGCACAGGCCTGAGACCCGCCCCAACAGACTGCAGTGAAGCAATAGTGAAGTAGTGCTGTTCAGTCAGTGAGTGTTGAGCTCAGGCTGAATCATGTCTGCAGTCAGGACTGTGCTGATGCTCTGGATCTGTGTAGGTTCATGGGTCAGTACTCATGGAGCTCTGGTTATCTCCAGGGACACTAAAGTGCAGGTAAGTTGCCAGTAATATGCTATTAAATGACTTTATCATGTATGGGCCTGTTAATTGGGCCAATGTTTGAAACAGAGATGTTAATGGTTTGGTCTCTTTCAGGACAATCCTGACAGGGCCAGACATATTACGGTATGATGTTTCACTTTTCAAAGTTGATAACACTGTTAAATGTCAGAAATCCTAGCAATTTGTGGTCAGTTCTGTCACTCTCAGACATTGAATATGTAGCCAAAAGTCGCTGCGCCATGTGGGTTGACATTTTGGTTTTTTTACATTTTTCCCAACAGAAACGCAGTGTCAGTGATGTAGAGGTACAGTAAGAGACTTGTGCTCTGTTGATTATCTTTAGAGAAACAAATGTGTGTTTTAGTGAAAGTTTTTAGGTGCGACTGAAGTGTTCATACAGTCTTACAGTAGATCTGAATTTGTTATAAAATATATGATAATCTTACAATCAAATAATATGTACTTTCTCAGTTTGTTCAAATCGTTTTGCTCGTCCCTTAGTCAGACAGCTATTGTTGTTTTAACACATTGACCAACACACTGCATGTTCTCAAAGCTGTTCACACACCCAGATGTTGGTGAGGCTTTGAGTGACTCATAGGGTTTCTACTGTGGAACAGTTTAGGTCATTATAACTCTTTTCCGTTTAATGATGCTATTATGGTAATTGTATGATCTTCATGATTAGTAACCTGACAAAACTTCATACAGTGACACACCCTGGTTTTTTTTGCAACAGATTGAAGTGCAGAGTATGAAGGTTGACTGCAAGGTGGCATCTCGTTTTTCTCACACGATTATGACCACAGTGGCGAAGAACAACGGCAACTCGTCGAAGGAAATATTCTTTGAAGTGGACCTTCCAAAGACTGCTTTCATCACCAACTTCAGCATGTTAGTCGCCCCTTCATTGAGAATCCTGATCCCATTCCGGAATGTACAGGGTGTTTAACAGGATGCAACCATAATGATCCTATTAAGACAGATTCAATGCCAAACACTATTCATTAGAGATCAGACTTGATCGCACCGTTGGTGTGCTAAACCTCTAATTTAAATCTTTTTTTGTTGTTGTTATTGTGTGTTATGTTAGGTATCTGTTGTGTCCTATCCGCATCTGGTTTTTGAATAGGGTTGTTTGAATTGTAGGGAGATAGATGGAGAGACCTATGTGGGAGAGGTGAAGGAGAAGGAGACGGCCAAGAAGCAGTATGAAAAGGCCGTGTCATCAGGACAGACCGCTGGACTGGTCAAGTAAGCTGGTTTGGATGAGGAGTTCTGACGTCTCGAGTGTCTCTTTCGTTCTCTCTTGTATATATATATACATATATACTGTATATATTGTTTTATATGTTTGTGTGTTTTTCTTGTAACATACCAGAGCGTCTGGCAGAAAGATGGAGAAATTCTCCGTTTCAGTGAACATTGCGGCCTACAGTAACGTCACCTTCACGCTGACCTATGAGGAGCTGCTGAAGAGGCGGTTGGGCAAATATGAGATCATGATTCGGGTCAAGCCCAACCAGTTAGTTCAGCATTTTGAGGCAAGTTTAAAATGCTCTGAAATTATTTTGCATTCATTTTTCAGAGTAAAGTTATGATTATGATGCCATGAATTAATTCATACATATATAATTACATATGTATGTATTCATCATAATGACTAATAGCAACTGGCATGCTACATTATTAGATTGTGGCAGACATCTACGAGCCTCAAGGAATTGCCTTCCTGGATGCTTATGGGACATTTATTACCAATGAGCTACTTCCTCTGGTGGAGAAAACTGTGACTGACAATAAGGTAGGGGAATACCAAAGACGAGAGGGAGTCATCATGCCATTTAACTCAAGAAAATCCAGAATAGCTATAAACAGAATATATAATACTGTTATCACATTTCACAATTCTGTATTATTGTAAAGAGGAAATAACTACTGTACTTTTTACATTTTACCTACAATTTCATTTGACTTGACTTACTTTGTTGTTATCAAAAGGATTGTTCTTATCCAAAATATGAGCTGATACTGTATCTTACATCGTGGAGCATGATCTCTGTCTGTAGAATTAGCATATAATCCCGAATTTTCTAAAAATGTCTTTCCAATCCTCTCTTATGATAAGGAGGAAATAACCTGCAATTTCATTTGACTTGACTTACATGACGACAGACTTTCTAAAAATGTCTTTCCAATCCTCTCGGACCTCCATCAGGCTCATGTGTCCTTCAGTCCAACGCTGGAGCAGCAGAGGAAATGCCCTGACTGTGATGGCACTCTGATCGATGGGGACTTCTTCATAAAGTATGATGTGAACCGCCCAGAAGGTTTTGGCGACATTCAGGCAAGAAAAATGTTGACATTTTCATTTAATTATCATTTTCTTCAGCCTCAACATCTGCTTCAACTCATGGATTATCATTCCTATTCCAGATAGTTAATGGCTACTTTGTGCATTATTTTGCACCTGCGGACTTGCCCCGGGTTCCCAAAAATGTCATGTTTGTGATAGACATCAGTGGATCAATGAGCGGACAGAAAATGGAACAGGTGAGAAAAGATGTAACTTCAGCTGAATATTCTCAGCAAATAATCTGCTGGTTTTACTGTCTGAAGGCGTATCCTGTCCATTGCATTCCCTCAGACAAGAAAGGCTTTGTTGACCATCTTGAATGAGCTGCATGAGGATGACTACTTTGGACTGGTTCTATTTGATGACAACATTGAACCATGGAGGCCATCCCTGACCAAGGCCACGGAGGGCAATGTGACAGCGGCAAAGGAATTTGTCAAAACTATTGAGGACAGAGGCAGTGAGTATGTCCAAAATATTCAAGAACAGAGCTCATTCATTCTAATTAAATAAAAACACCAACAACAAAAATAGTATTAACAATAGCAATGATAAATTCTGACATTATTTATTTAGTTGTCCCCATGTATATTTTTTCATTCAATCTTTTTTTCTGGAGTCTGCTGATCTATCAATCCAAAATTACATTAGTAAGATCACAGGAAATGGGTAAATAATAAGAATAAAACAGAATATTGTAGAGATTGCACTATTTTCATTAACTTAGTTGCTCCTCCTCTCAAAGCTACAAACATCAATGATGCAGTTCTCAAAGCAGTGGAAATGCTGATCAGAGACACACAACAGAACCTGCTCCCGGAGAATAGTGTATCTATGGTCATCCTACTTACAGATGGACAACCCACTGCTGGTCAGTCATTTCCTTTGTATCAATGTATAAGCCGCGGCTAATAGTTGGGAAATTACGATATGTAAGATCTTAAAGAAAGCATTCACTAGCTATGTGGTATTTTGGACAACTTAATGATATATATATACAAACTCCAGACTAATTCGATAGTGTCATTAAATACAAAAAGAAACCTCTGCATGATGAGATGTAGAGTTTTTGTGTTCCCAGAAAAGACAAAAACGACATTGATTTATTTCCTTGAGCAGGAGAGACAGACACTGTGGTAATTCAGGAGAACGTCCAGGCAGCCATTGACAATAACGTGACCCTGTTCTGCCTGGGCTTTGGTTATGACCTGGACTACGGCTTTTTGGATTCCATGGCCAAACAGAATGACGGATTGGCCCGCAGGATCTATGAGGCATCAGATGCTGCTGTCCAGCTGCAGGTAAACACTTTCATGCTCGTTCGTCATACATACAGTATACATTTCCAAAATTATAAATATCATAGCAATATATTCTTATCTCATTCCATTCATTAAATATGGAAGAAATTCTCCTTTGGACACTGCATTACCGGTATTTGATCAACATGACTACTCAGCTTGTGATGATAAGCAACATCATCAGGGGGGGGGGGGGGGGGGGGGTCAGTTAAAGTGAAATGTTACACACTTTCAATCTTACACTAAACTAATGCTTTCCTCCAGGGATTTTATGAGGAGGTGGCCAGTCCCCTTCTCTCTGATGTGCACTTCAGATACCCTGAAGATGTGGTCAACTCCCTCACCAACAGTCGCTTTAAGCAGCTTTTCAACGGTTCCGAGATTGTGGTGGCGGGACAACTGATTGAAAATGATGTGGACAACTTCCTCATAGAAGTGTCAGCACATGGGGTGAGCATCTCCAGGGGCTTTATTTGAGAGTCACTTTAAACTACAGTAATATCCTGCATATAAGCCGCATTGTGTATAAGCCGCAGGACAGTGTTTTATGCAAGTTAAAAGAAACAAAACCATATTAACACCATATTTACTGCCCTCCTGTATTAACCTCATAGCTGAAGAAATTTTGCAAAATCAATGTACTGTATAAGCTGCGGCTAATAGTCGGGAAATTACTGTAAGATTTTGGGTATAGTAGGCTAGCCTATTGTATATAAGCCTGCGATTACACACTTGCAGGCTGATGATTGCCGATGGGAAAAGATGAGTGTGCACAATGTGTTTAATTCTGTAAGAAAATATGTTCACAATTATTACTATTACTATTGGCATAACCTCTTCACAACACAATTCTCCATGGGGAAACTGTGTGGTGGGACTGTATCTGCTAAAGATCGTAGTTTATACAGGGTACTATAGGGGCAAAGATAAATAGCCTAAAGGCAAACAAGCTGATTTTGTTGTTGACTTGCGAATACATCAGAAGATCTGGAGGTGAGGTCTACACTTACATCTATTCATTTAGACACTTTTATCAAAAGCAACTTACATGTTGATTATATTACAAGGGCCATTGCCCATGGAGCAGCTCAAGGCTAGTTGTCTTGCTCACGGGCACAATGATGTATGCCGAGAATTGAACCTACAACTTTTCACCCTACTGCATACTAGCCCAGCTCCGTAGCCACTACACTACCACCACCCATACACAAGGTTATACTGCAACACTCAGACTGGACAGCCGTTTGTGTCGCTCAGTCACACCTCTGTGTCTCTGTTCAGGTGGACGAGTATGTGATCCAGGGACAGGCCACAGCCCAAGAGTGGGACATCATGTTCCCAGACCAGGAGTACATATTTGGGGAGTTTACAGAGCGCCTGTGGGCCTACCTCACCATCGAGCAGCTCCTGGACAAGAAGTCAGTGTTATTTTGTTCCTCAGGGAAGCCACTTGTACCCCATTTCTATAGTGGGATAATAGATAGTAGGCCTAAATGCAAGACATCTCTTTCCTAATAACACCTATATTATGATATTATTGATGTCATCATGTTACTCTTTCAGAGATAAAGGTTCACCAGAGGAAAGGGCCAATGCTACAGCGGAGGCTCTGGACCTTTCCCTCAAGTACAGCTTTGTCACTCCCCTCACATCCATGGTGGTCACAAAGCCAGAGAACGAGGAAAATCCAGATGACGTACTCATCGCAGACAAACTCACAGAGGGTATGAACTTGAGATAGAGCTAAAACAAGGGAGCAGTTAGACTAATGGCATTCAAATTCTAATACAAACTCAATGTGTGTGTTTGTGTGTGTGTGTGTGTGTGTGTGTGTGGATAGAAAATAAGATTCCATGTGTCTAATGTCAACTCTAACCGATTGCTATGCCATTTTACAGACCAGAGAGTTGGCGCTCAGCCTCCAGGTAGGAGTCAGCAATACTGAGAAAAGCAGGGGTGTCACTAGACCCAAAACTACTGAGGCACAGTCCAATCTAATGATAATAATAATCTGCTACCAAAGAGGCAACAAGCAGGGATGGGCAAAATTACATCAAAAATATGTTTTAAAATAACATGAAATACCCTCATTTTAAGTGTATGAAAATAAACTACAAAATACAGTAGCCACACCATGTATCAAAATAATATACTGTATTTTTGTCTGTATGTCTGAATTTACACTAAAAGTACTCTTTAAAGGGAACATGAAATAATTTTGCAAACCTTCAATATCTGTCTATTCCTTCATCAGTACACTGACTGCTAATTAAGAGGATATTGTTCGAGAGCAACAGCTTTTCTCTACCAATGAGACATGGCATAAATCTGCAAACAGACCTGCCTGGTACACTGACATACTGTACAGAGAACGACATCTCTGACATTGTCCGTGAATGTCCAGAATGCTTCATATTACTTCAGGTGATACATGGGGCAACTTTTTGAGCAGGCTAACCACATAATCGATACCATGTGTTCCGATTGGCTGTTCATGCTTATTTACCTGATGACTGTTTCCAAGAAAATTAAGTTGCCAAATATCAAAGGGAATGTGCCAGAACCACAATACTCAGGAATATTTTAATTCAATTTTTATTTATTTTTTAATTTATTTTTATTATTTGGTTTTTTTAATTTAACTTTGATTTAATTTTTAATTTAATTTCACTTATAGAGCGCCAAAACATTACACATGTCTCATGGCGCTTTACAGAGTGTTAAACATTCAGAGAATCAGAGAGGGCCCATAAGTAACAGGGGCGGGGGAACAAATCCCTAAAATTGGAGATATATATAGGAAGAAACCTCGGACAGATCCATGACAAGGGCCCAACCAATCTGCCTAGGGTCTGTTACAGTACAGTAGGTCATTAGTCTCAGAAAGCTCAAATAGTCCAGAGTAGGGAATAAATTGTCCATAGGGATTAATAATTTTCTTAGGGAAAGTAATGGGTCGCTAGGATGCATCAGCCTGGAATTCGGGCAAGGGGACCACAGCAGGCAATGTTAGGGCAGTCGGAGGAATGGGACTTCAGGTGTGATGAGGGCCAAGCATAAGGATGGCTGATGACTGGTAAAGGTTTACCTCACAGGAGAGGTGTAGGGTGAAAGAAAAGAGATATAGAGTGGGTTAATAATTACTATAAGTCATGTTGGTTATGGTGATATGTAATATTATATTATAGAGAGAAAAAGGCAGAGAGGGAGAGTTGAGAGAGAGAGGGAAGTTGTACGGCGTGACACATAGAAAAGTCCATGACAGCGCTATGCTACAGCAGCATACTGTAACTAAGGCATGGTGGAGGGTAGTCAGCACCAGCACAGGTGCGGTCAGTGGCCACCATGGGACGCATGACTGGGGCACCAGTCACACAAGCCCACAGCAGAGGTGCTCCGTTCCAATAAGACCCTGAGGTGGTTGAAGTTCCACACTGCACCATACCTAACTATGGGAAGCACTAAAGAGGTATGTCTAGACTTAAAAATAGGGAGGGTGTCTGAATCGAATTGAGGAAGGGAGTTTATTTCAGAGGAGGGGTGCACAGTAACAAAAAGCTCTGCTTCCTACTGTAGTTTTTGAAATTCTTGGAATTTCAAGAAGCCCAGTATTTTGTGATCGTAAAGGTCTACTGTAGGTGGATTATATGGGACTAGAGGATCTGTATATTCTGATCTGGATACTGTATATTCAGGTGCCCTGCCATTTGTATGTTAGAAGTAGAATTTTTAAGTCAATGTGACTTTTAACAGGTAACCAGTGTAGAGATGCTAGTATGGGGAAATATGTTCATATTTTTTGCTTCTAGTGAGTGTGCGAACAGCTGCGTTTCGTATAAGCTGTAAACTCTTTAAACAGGTATTATTGAAGCCGGCATATAGCACATTACAATAGTCTAACCTGGAAGTGACAAAAGTGTGGATTATTTTTTCAGCGTCTGGTAAGGATAAGGACTATTGCCCAATGACATTGCTCAGAAAGATGTATTGTGTATCATCAGCTTTGGCAAACTTATAAGTAACCATGTGGTTGAGTGAGTGGGCTGGTGTGAGCGAGTGTAGTGTGTGTGTGTGTGTGTGTGTGTGTGTGTGTGTGTGTGTGTGTGTGTGTGTGTGTGTGTGTGTGTGTGTGTGTGTGTGTGTGTGTGTGTGTGTGTGCAACCTACATGTTACTCATCTCGCAATGGATCATCTTCCTGAATCACAGTATGCAGCTCACAACAAATCGGTGCAAATTATTAACGTCACAAAATTCCAAAAGTATTGGTTTTATATTTGCTAAACTATTTCTAAACTACGAAAACACATACATTTTGATACAAAATACATAACCATTTTCTTCAATTCAATAAAATACAAATGTCAAAATACTATTTTGTAATCGAAATACATACAGTATTTGAAATACACGCATAATAGATACTGCCCCATCCCTGGCAACAAGAGCTAGATAAAACCTTAACTTATTTACTGGCTCAAAGCAGTTCAATAGTGGGACACGTGCCCCAGTGAAAGGGGTCTAGTGACACCCATGGATGAAAGTTAAACATACTGTAATGTCAAATCTGTCTATGCTGTCATTGACGGGACTCTCATCTCTTGTAGCAGGCATGTTATATCATCATCAACCCCAACATGCCTTCCTCAGAGTGGCCTCTGCACCCCGAGGAGATTATGATTTCGGTAAGTTTGTAGCCTCCATCTCTCTCGCACAAAATATCTCATCAGAGGTTATTATACTATTACCATGTGGTGGTGGTAGTGTAGTGGCTAAGGAGCTGGGCTAGCATGCCGTAGGCTGAACAGTTGTTGGTTCAATTCCTGGGTTCCACTGTTGTACCCTTGATTTTCTACGGGGACAATGGCCCTTTAATGTAATTATTATGACCGCAGCAAAGAAGTCATTCTGCTCACAGAGATGTTGCAGAACGGACATGTATCAATGTTATTCTACATCAAATGTCATGTTCATGTTCTTCAAAGAAGATGCCTCATTTCCTCTTGTGGATGGAGACCCTCATTTCATCATTGAGTTGCCAGAGAAGAATGATGCCCTGTGTTTTAATATCAACGACGAACCAGGCACTGTTCTAAACCTGGTGAGAGATCCTGAGCTTGGTAAGAAAAGCCTTTGTAGGCACTTTTCATGGTACATTAACTATTCTCATTTAACCAATGAATGCACATGTATGACAATTAACACACACACTGTATGAGAGAGGAGGGAGGGTGCGAAAGAGAGAAAGAGTTCACAGAATGTGACACTGTGTTTGAGGTGTGCTGAGATGAAGCAGTCACGTTTTCATTTACACAACTAAATTACTTTTTACATTTCCTTACGTGATGCCATCCCAACACACAGGTATTGTGGTGAATGGCGAAACCATCGGGGACAAGAAGAGCGACTCTGGGAGCAAAGTGAACACATACTTTGGACGCTTTGGTATAGTTCATGAGAAGTTAGGCGTCAGGCTGACGGTGAGCACAAAGGAGATATCTGTTGCCCAGGACAGCAGAATGGTCAAACTTCAGTGGTCCCACTCAGCTTCTGTTAAAGGTGCCAAGTGAGTAGAAAAAGTGTTCATTTCTTAAAGCAGCATGATCACTTATTAGGCTATAGTTTGGCTGTCAGCATTGCAAGGCACTGTCTCCTTTCCAGATCTAACTGTTTTCTAATTTAGACTTAAAGTGTGCAACATCAGATATGTTTCTTTCTTGCTACCTGGACAAGTACTATCCCCATGATGTTAAAATACTGTAAGCTGATATTACATGGTTGTTGTGTTGCTCCATTTAGACCTTACAATAGTAGTGCTGTGTTCACACATAATGTTCACACTAGTTCACACAAGCACAGATTGATATGTCATAGCTCATAGTGTATAAAAGTGTATAAAATAACATGAATGCAATGTGCAACATACCCAGTAATTTCTCGCATATTAGCCGCATTGTGTATAAGCTGCAGGACAGTGTTTTATGCAAGTCAAAAGAAACAAAACCATATTAACACCATATTAACTGCCCCTGTATTAACCTCATCGCTGAAGAAATTTAGCAAAATCATTGTATAAGCCGTGGCTAATAATCAGGAAATTACGGTATAACTGGACATTCTCTGCCCAACAGCATAGACCTGCATATCACAAAAGATCGCAGTCTGACAGTGACCCTGAAAGACTCTGTGAAGTTTGTCATCATTCTGCACAAGGTGTGGCATAAGCACCCGTACCACCAGGACTACTTGGGCTTCTACACCATAGACAGCCACCTGCTCTCCCCCAGGGTCCACGGACTGCTGGGTAAGAAGTGACCTGGGACCTTAATGGGGAATTCTGGCAATTTTAAACATACATAGATATCTGCTTCTTAAGGTCACTGAGTAGGCTACTGTCGGTGCTGTAGATGCTGCATTGTCTGCAGCAACTCAAGCAAGGTAAAACCAATTGTTTTTGTTTGTTTTTCATACCATACTGAATCGAGAAACAGAGATCTAGATGAAAAATAGCCGGATATCTCTACTTTGAGAATTTGACTTGTTCCCTGAAACGTTATTAGCTACTCATGTTCATAAAGTTGGTTTCTTTCATTTTGAATTTGATGCCAGCAACATGTCTCAAAACAGTTGGGGCAGAGGCATGTTTACCACATTTTACCTCTTCTTCAACTGAACTGTCTGTAAAAACAATTACACAGTGGGGTTGTATAGCAAAAGTATATGTAGCAAAGAAGAAAGTTTGGGGAAACCCACATATCAAAGACGTGAGGGTTATCTGGAAGCCTGACCCAGAACTGTAGTACAGTATCTATTTTGTTTGGCATATCATGACCATGTAAAGGGTTAATACACAGTACACTGCCCACTCTGACCATCATACAGTATATGACCACAATGGCACTTCTCCATTTATTCTACCATATCAAACAGGTCACTTGGATCTGCCACATTTCCATACAGTCTGTTAGACTTGAAGGTGGGGTTGTTCATTATGATGTTGTCAATTTAACCCCCTGAATCCTTGGACACTTCTTTGTTTGTTAATCCATTCCCTAGTTTGTAAAAAAAAAAATAACAGTAAGGTCATCATTATCATCTGACATCAGAATGGTGCTATCTCTCCCAACAGTTCCTTAATGAATAGCATCATGATCATATTATATTCTTTATGTTTACATACCATTTTTTTGTTTGATTTGTTTTCCTAAATAGTTTTTCTAAATGTAATCACTGCAGCTCCAAGATGGAAATTCTCATGACCTTGACTGCTCATTGTGCCCTTGATATGATATGCTTCATAAATAAACACAATGTGAACATGTTAAAGTGTTAAAACTGTCTATGTATGGAGGGGGTCTTTACAGCATCACTCTTGTATGTGTTGTGGTCGTGGATGTTTACCTGATATTGGTGTGTTTGTATTTATAGTTTACCTTATTTTTACTTTTGTTATAACCCACCAGGCCAGTTTTATCATGGTGTGCCGTTTGAGGTTAGTGACACATACCCAGGAAAGGACCCAGAAAAACCTGATGCTTCAATGTTCATCAAGGGGAACAAACTAACTGTGACCAGGTATGTAGACATAAATTAAAAGCATTCAAACCTAATTTACGCATAGTTGTTAATCATGCCTGGATTGTATTCAGCTGATTTTTTTTTATTATTGAAAGCTTATAAAAGCTTATATTTAGGCTGGGTGTTGAAATGGTCCTTTTGACTAAATGTCGCCCTCTTTGGCAACCACAATTGAACTTCAATAGCTTTGCGATATTTGACATTCACATGTAGGTTTTGGTCTAATTTTCAGTGGGTATTTTTAAGTTCAAGATTTTCATATGAAGGAGGGCACAACCATGCCTCATGTTCATGATAGCTCTTTGGTTATGCACAACCTCTCCTAATTCATCAAAACCAAGACAAAAATGGTTTCCATTCTACTGTCTCCTAAATGTTTGCGGCAGATTTGCAGCAAACTTGTGGGTGATTTATGGGAAACAAATGACTTTAAAAAAAATATTGCCAGAAATGTGTGGTTTGCCACCAGTGGCAAATGTGTTTGCCAGAACTTTGCCAGTGATTTGCCACCACACTTAGCCAATAATAGCGAACTTCTGATGAACCTAATTTGCATATGACATTGTAAATTTGCTGCAACATTGTCAAAAGTTAACAACTGTTTGCCAGAAACCTAATTTGCATGTGAAAATATGACCTTGCCACAAATTTGCAGCAACTGTTTGCCATAAACCTGAAATTTCTGTAAGGGTAGCTGTTCTAAAATCAGTGTACACTATACAGTAATAAAATCAGTGTACTGTAATCTATGGACGCGAGTGGCGTATTGCTTTCCTAAAATGGTTACTACATATCTGGCAAGATTTCATAAAATAAAGGCACAGCAACAAGAAATGTAGTCATTCATTCATAGATAATCATTCTGCCGCCAATATGTCCTCTATCAGAATGGTTGCCAAGTTGTGGTACTGTAGCGCAGTAATTTACAAAATGCAGTCAAGGTGTGTGTTTGTACTGGATTTTACAATGGCATCGAACGTGATTCAGCCAATCATAATCAAGGACCGGAACTATCCATTTTAGAGTTGATATCTCAGTGGGTTTACAGACTTAGAAGGCGTATTTGTAGAGGGAAACTTAAGTATGCAAAGTATTGTAAATTTGAAATTTGTAATTACTTTTCCTCAGGGGTTGGCAGAGAGACTTCCGTAGAGATGTGAAAAATGGAGAGAAAGTGCCCTGCTGGTTTGTACACAACAATGGAACTGGACTCATCGATGGGAGCCCTGAAGACTATGTGGTGTCCAGCCTTATCTAACGCTGTAAAAAAATAACATCTATGTAAAGACAACCAAGCACTCATAAATAACAGAAAATACATGAATTTGTCTCTTCGGGGTAATGTTAAAATGATTATTGTATAAGTGAATAAATGAATGGAGTGCAGAGTATTTAGTGATAAGAAAAGACAATGGCATATAAGGCGATGGCATATAGTATATTTATATATGAGATAAAAAGTAAATGATTTCTTATGTATTTCAGTGCTTTTCACAATGTCACTCCTATTAAATGATTATTGTCCAACTTATTGTACAGAATTCTATCATTTCTTTCACATCATGTTTTTCAATCATGCATAGGAAGACTTTAAAGAAGGAACTGCAATATTACAATACTACTATTACAAGCTTTGAGATCCCATTAACATTTGCGTATACAATACACACAAATTGCATTTCAGTTAGAATGCAGAAAAGTGCTAGTGCCTTTGATTTCTCACATCTCTTTCATTAAGTGTTAGTACTGATAGTAGTGATAGTAGTGATAGTCATATTTGATAGATATAGATACTTTATTGATCCCCAAGGGGAAATTCAAATTCATGTCCCAAATGTCCATGTCCCAAAGATACTGTGTACATAGCCTGGCTAACACCAACACCATCTGAATGAGATGTGGTCTGGGAACCAAACATTCATTTGCCTGTGGCCTATTAGGCAATCCCAGAGCTGTGTAGATTTGAACAAAAACTGGTTTATAAAGGGATATTCTGCCATTTTTGGAAATAAGCTAATTTTCCACCTCCCCTCGAGCAAAACAATTGATATTTTACCCTTTTCCCGTTCATCCAGCCATTCTGGGAGTCTGGCGATACAACTTTTAGCTTCAGCCTAGCATAGATCATTGAATCGGATTAGACCATTAGCATCTCGCCTGCTAGCATCATGCTTAAAAGTGACTAAGATTTCCGGTAATTTTCCCATTTAAAACGTGTCTTTTCTCAAGTTAGAAAGTGCAATAAGACCAACTGAAAATGTAACCTGGCGTTTTACTAGGCTGATTTGACATGGAACCACACTCATCTGGCGTAATAATCAAGGGAAGTTGCAGACGTACCATGGGCGCAGTGATATCACTTACTACTGCTTGTTGCCTATGGGGACTATTTTCAGATATCACTGCGCCCATGGTATCAAGTCTGATGGCTGATGGCTGACAGATCTGAAAGTCAGCATCAACATAACGTTGCGCTCTTGAGGAACTCAACAGATGATGTGATCTGCCAGCGCTTGCCAGAGAGGCATAGACTATGACTCGAGTGTAATATAAAGACCGACTGCCTACCAGAACAAGCTGTCTGCTATCCTGCTGGAAGCTGCCTTAACCAGCGTCACACCAACGTTAGAGGCAGGCAGGATCCGTCGCTATCGGAGACCGACTGAGAGTTGCTTATCGACTACAGTATGAGTTGGATTTCCAGCGTCTACTCCAGGCTACTCTAATCCGGACTGCTCAGGACTTCAGATCCATGTTTCACCTTGACGGACCTGGTTGGACTGTTCAAGTAGCCTACACCATGCTGTGATTGCTGTGTTACTTAGCGGCTAGGCCTACGGCAAGAATGTCGCTATAGTCCATGGCCTTGACTTGTTTGTTCTTGTCTAATGTCTGCATCTTGATGTCTGTGCCTACCCCTATGGTGCCTACAGGAACGCTGTGCGAATACGCCGCTCTGTCTGGCAACTGGCTATTTTGTGTTTGTAATTGTCTGTATTTTGAATTTCATTTTGTGAAGCGACCTTGGGTGTCTTGAAAGGCGCTTTAGAAATAAAATGTATTATTATTGTTTTGCCCTCGGAAAGGCAACGTGAGTCGAGAAGGGCATATGGGCAGCAACCTGCAACCTCCATGTGCATGTCCCTGGAAAGGCCCCTATAGTCTACTGATATTGCACTATTCCCACCCTCTTTTCAAGGCCACACTCCCTGTGGTGTGAATGAGCTTAGTGTTACTGACATTTGACCTTTACTCCTCTCAGTTGGTCTATCTGCAAAGGGGGCACAGGCTTGAGACCCGCCCCAACAGACTGCAGTGAAGCAATAGTGAAGTAGTGCTGCTCAGTCAGTGAGTGTTGAGCTCAGGCTGAATCATGTCTGCAGTCAGGACTGTGCTGATGCTATGGATCTGTGTAGGTTCATGGGTCAGTACTTATGGCGCTCTGGTTATCTCCAGGGACACAGAGGTTCTGGTAAGTACCTAAATACAGCTATTTCTCATTATGTGCCCAACTGGCCTTGCATGTGTTAGTCTGACAGGATTTGTAGGTACTGTATGATGTAAAGATTACAGATCGAAGTGTATCTCAGGAGAACTATAAACATGCATATCTAATTAATTAATCTTATTTGTGATCTTGAGAATTCATCAGCATTGCAGTGTATTGTCATTATCTGTTTTCTCTTTCAGATGAAACCTGATTCTACAAAACACATTGAGGTACTATCAGGATCTTTGGACAATTTAACTGTTCTTTTTTAAGTTTTTGGGTCTAAAATTGTGTTTTAACATCGAAAGCTATGTTTTGGTAAAGGGCAGTACCTTATAATCAATATTGCTGATATGCAAGCAAAGTAAACTTTGTTCTCTGCTGTCTGATGTTTGTTTAACAGAAGCGAAGTATAAATGATGCAGAGGTAAGGCATGGTCTCATATTTCCTTTTTAAATGTTTACATGGTAAGAGTAATCCACATTAAGTGTTTTTAGCATGTTGTTTTTCTTCGATAATAAGTATTTCTCAAAATGTTGATTTGATTGGCTTGACCTCTTCCTAGCGTTTGCTCTACAACATAGTTGTCATGTGTTAATGCAGATATACAGTACATGCACACATGCCCACACGCACACACACACACACACACACACACACACACACACACACACACACAGACCAGCTCCTTAACCACTACACAACACCACTATATACTGTATGGTATTATATATTAGGTTGTATACAGGTTGAAATTCAGAGTGTGAAGTTGGACTGCAAGGTGGCGTCTCGATTTGCGCATACAGTCATGACCACCAAAGCTCTGAATAAAGGCAACTCTTCTAAGGAAATATTCTTCGAGGTGGAACTCCCAAAGACTGCTTTCATCACCAACTTCAGCATGTCAGTTTTCTCTTTTGCGTTTTACACTATTTGTGTGTATTTTTTAAATATTTTCTAATAGCCCCCTGAGATACCTCAAGTAGTGTAATCACTACAAACTCAATCAATACATTTTTCAATAAATAGGCAATCGTATAGCCTACTGTTATGTAGCATTAAATTTCACTTTGAAATACAATAGCCTATTTTCAGGTTTACCCTGTAAGTTTGTAGTATTTAATTACCATTGTCTGAAATTTCTGTTGTTTTGTGTCTTTGTACCTTCTAGGGAAATTGAGGGGAAGACCTATGTGGGAGAGGTGAAGGAGAAGGAGAAGGCCAAGAAGCAGTATGAAAAGGCCGTGTCATCAGGACAGACCGCTGGACTGGTCAAGTAAGCAGCTTTGGATGAGCAGTTGTGAAGTGTTGAGAGTGTATCTTTGTCTCTCACGGTCACAACTGTTTGTTAATATGTTGGAATGTGTGTGTGTGTGTGTGTGTGTGTGTGTGTGTGTGTGTGTGTGTGTGTGTTGGTAGAAAGATGTAGGTCCTACAAATTTCTACTAACACATACACACACAGACACAGACGTGCACACACACACACACACACACACACACACACACTCTCCCCAGACTACCCACGCACGCACACACACACACGTGCACACATACTCACACACACACACACTCTCCAGACTAATGTTCTCAGTGGAGTTGTGAAGTGTTGTGACACTTTTATTTAGTTCTTCTCTCTGTATCCCACTTACTGTTGTTGTTTTTGTTTATGTGTGTGTGTTTGTGTGTGTGTGTGTGTGTGTGTGCGCGTGCTAGGGCATCAGGCAGAAAGATGGAGAAATTCTCAGTTTCAGTGAACATTGCAGCCCTTAGTCCGGTTATATTCACCCTGACGTATGAGGAATTGCTGAAGCGTCGCCTGGGGAACTACGAGATAATGACCCGTGTCAAACCAAAACAACTAGTCCAGCATTTTGAGGTAGAACCAATTTCACTGCTAATGTATAAACATTTTACCATGATGGTTATTTGAAACAATAGGCCAGTGTTAATTGTATACCTTCTTAGATTGTGGCAGATATCTACGAACCTCAAGGAATTGCCTTCCTGGATGCCTATGGGACATTCATCACCAATGAACTACAGCCCCTGGTGGAGAAAACTGTCACTGACAAAAAGGTGACCAAAAAACAAGCCAATGGAGATATTTCTTCCCTTATCATAATAATAAACATTACCTTGCTTTTGCTGAAATGTTACCATTTTACCTGTGTGGTGAACATTCAAATGAGGTTCAAAAATAAGAAACATTGCTGAAGAGTTTCTGCTTCCAATCCCATCTGACCCACATCAGGCTCATGTGTCATTCAGTCCAACGCTGGACCAGCAAAGGAAATGCCCTGACTGTGATGGCACTCTGATCGATGGGGACTTCTTCATAAAGTATGATGTGAACCGCGCAGAAAGCATTGGGGACATTCAGGTAAGAGAAAAAAAAACTTAAGCCATAGTAGTTCTTTATCAATAATCATATAGCCACATGAAGAGTCATATTATCATGTAAAATCAAGGTACTCCTTTGAGTCATTTCTTATTATTCCAGATAGCTAATGGCTACTTTGTGCATTATTTTGCACCTGCGGACATGCCACGAATTCCAAAGAATGTCGTGTTTGTGATAGACATCAGCGGATCCATGCATGGGCGGAAAATTGAGCAGGTGAGAGAGAACAAATTCCCCTTGAAGACTATGTAATTTCAATATCTTGAAGCATGTATGTACTTCTGACTTGCCTAGACACGCGAGGCGTTGCTGACCATATTGAGTGACTTGCACGAGGATGACTACTTTGGACTGGTTCTGTTTGATGACAAAATATCACCCTGGAGGCCATCTTTGACCATTGCCGACGAAGTTAATGTGTTGGCAGCAAAGAAGTTTGTGAAAACAATAGACTCAAACGGACGTGAGTCTTTTTTTTTAAAGAACTGTTTTTGTTCCTGATTTTCCACAAATCTTCTAGATGGTTGGGGGAAATAAGTCTGCTTCTCAGTCAAGCAAACCAGAATTAAGGTAGACTCTGGGCATATGACCTATATCCCACACTATATCATAGCATCTCTAACATTCATTCTTTGTGACTTATTAGATTAGATTCAACTTTATTGCCATTGTGCAGAGTACTTAGCCTAGAAATCTAGACGCCCCTAGCGGCAGCAAATGTAATTTGGCTGGCGGGGCAGTCTAGCAACGCTCCGTAGAGCTAAGGAGCTGAGAAATGGAAAATAAAAGCGGGCCAATCACAGCGTGTATAGAGTCAGTGGGTGGGCTTAACATAATGGTGACTGACATGCGACCAGAAGTTGCGACGGTAACGCATCCTGCTACTTGAACAAGAAGATGATTCGTTTAGCGTTATCCTATTGGGGGGAGGGAATTTGAAAGACAACTGTTTATCCCACCCCTCCGATTGAGCCCTGTCTACGGTGAGTGTCCAGACCCTACATCTTGATGTGGGTCTGGCTTGTCAGGCTACAGAGTACTAGTAAAGACAACTAAATGCAGTTTGCATCTAACCAAAAGTGCAAAAAAGCAGAAATGTTCAATGTTATATACAAAGTAGACAGGTAGTGCCGTATTAGTATCAGGCAAATAGTGCAGTGTAGACAGTAGGCCTAGTATATGGTTTACACAGTACATTAAATATAAATATGTGCAAGAGCAGAATAGGTATGGATATGAAGTAAGAACAGTGTATGAACAACATGTACAGATATGTGTAGTGTAGCAGTAACATTATAGAGTAGTAGGCTAATAATAGATGTAGCCTACGCTACTGCAAAGTGGCACAAAATATGACCACCACTCAGTTCTGCACATTCTCTCCGCCAAAAAAACCCGACATAGTGAGATTGTAAGTTGATGTCAGTAATTGTTGATGTTACCTTTTAGCTATGGGGAAGGAAAGGCGATATTGTAGCCTAGCGATATTGTACTTGTCTATTTCAACATTAACTGTGGCAGCTAAATACAGAGGTGGAAAAGTCCAGCTTCAGAAAGTAAGGCCGCGTTTAGACTGCCAGTTTAAAGTGACCCAAAAAGTAAATATGTCAATCCAAACCTCAGTCAGCTGCACAGAACAGGCCCTTAGGACGCCTGTGCAGATGCCATCAGGACTAGCAGTGTGCATTAGTCCTGCTCAGTGCTGCACTGGGGTGGGGGTGTGAGGGGCTGGTGATCTGCAGACACCACAGCCTTGATGGCCACCTCCTTGTTGTTCCTATCAAAGCAGCCATAGAAGTGGTTCAGCTTATCAGGCAAGGAGGTGTCGGTGGAGTTAGTAGATTTGTAGTGTGTGATGCCTGGATCCTGGATCCTTCTGACCTCACTGTTCATCCATGGCTTCTGATTAGGGAAAGTGATCATCCATTTGAGGGTGGTGACACTGTTGATGTTGGAGTTGATAAAGTCCAGAACATTATTAAAGAACATCAAACTGAAGGCTGTGAAAACATTATCTGTATTAATTGCTATTTGTCCTAATAATCAAGGTGTGCTGACTAAATGAAGCAGGAAAATATGAGAACAAACATACAATAGTGCATCAGTAAAGTGTAGGCTTATTCCTTTATTCGAGCCTGCAATACCGGAGACTATACTTTGTTTCACTTTGTGAACAGAGTCTGGCATCTCAAGATTGGGAAACATTTTCTTACATGTCTTGCATGGTAACAAGCATAAACTTGAATTAATTGCTCCAGCCTAACCAATCACATTGATCAGGGATTCCTAACGTTACTTCCTACTCTCCTAACCTTTACAAACTAATAATAAACCACATTGGCAGTTAACAAACAATGTAGGCCTACCTTTGCCGTAGATAAATTCTAAAATTCATAAAATGACTGTATTGTTTGATGTTTCCAGGTGTCACACTCACCACTACCATTAACCATTCAATTTTGAAACTATAGTGACATCCCCTTTCACCGTTGATTGGCCTGCCACCCATTGTACTCAAGGGAAACGTTACTGTTATGTATTTTTGTGTGCTAGAGACTAGTATCTCTCTAAAAGGTCAGAGAATCTAGGTTGGCATGGCCGGAAACCCTGCAAATACTGTAAATTTAATGAATTTTCATGTGTTTTGATTGTTTCTTCATGAAGTGACCAACATAAATGATGCAGTTCTCACTGCAGTTCAGATGATTGAGAAGGACACGCTGCATAATCTGCTCCCAGAAAAGAGTGTGTCGATGGTCATCCTACTGACAGATGGATATCCCAATACTGGTATATTTTCTCGAACATTCTCGTACAGTACATACAATACACCTTAGGCTACATGTCATTCATGAATATATGAGCAGTGACAGGAGGTCAATACAGTTACTGAAGATCAATCAGGCCTGAATCTCTGCATTCACTATATTTCCTCTGAGAAAAGGAGAGTCCGATACAGTCAAGATCCAACAGAACGTCAAAAATGCCATCGATGGGAATTTCTCCCTCTTCTCTCTGGGCTTTGGTTACGGCTTGGACTACGGCTTTTTGGATACAATGGCAAAGCAGAACGACGGACTGGCCCGCAGGATCTATGAGGCATCAGATGCAGCTGTGCAGCTGCAGGTGAATTTCACTACTCAACACTCAAAGAGCTCTTTCACATCTATACTTACAGTATACATTGGATAAACTGCACTGGAGCGCTAGTGGCATTGTTGAGGAGCTGGGATAGTGTGCAGAAGCCTGAGAAGTTGTGGGTTCAATTTCCAGCTTCTACTGCCGCGCCCTTAAGCAGGTGCTTAAGCCAGAGTTTCTCCAAGAACAATGGCTCTTGTAATATAATTGACGTACGTAAGTTGGTTTTGGTAGAAGCATCTGCTAAATGAATGAATGTAAATGCACTGAATCCCAAAACAACTCCTCATTATTGTCATCATTGAAAGAACACAGAACAGTCACTTCTGTTTTATTTGGTAAGGCAATGGTAATGTCTGAATTCTCTGAAATAAGTTCAATAAATGATTATACAGCCCAACTCTGACCTAAAGCTCTCTCGCCCAGGGATTTTATGATGAGGTAGCCAGCCCTCTTCTGTCGGATGTGCACTTCAAATATCCAGAAAATGCAGTGAACTCTTTGACAAACAGCGATTTTAAGATGCTCTTCAACGGTTCTGAGATTGTGGTGGCGGGTCAACTGACTGAATATGACGTGGACAACTTTCTTATTGAAGTGTCAGGACAAGGGGTGAGGTGTTGCTTTCCTTCTCATATGGCATCTTATGTCACATCATGTTGTAGTGGAGTTTAAAAGTGTAAACACTTCCCAGTTCTCTTAGTCACGTATTATAAACATCCTATCACAGTGATGAATTTCTAATTTTGAAAATTGCCATAATTTATAAATTCTTCAACTTACAACAGCATACTGAAAAATCAGAGTCTCTGTCTGTCTTCGTTACCTTACTGAATAAGTGAAGCATTTTTTATACTGTATATGTGGTAGTTAATATTGCTCACTATACTGTATTTATTTTAAACTGACTTTCCCAGCTGGATGACTACATGCTACAGGGCAAAGCAACTGCCCTGGAGTGGGATGACACATTCCCAGAGCAGGAGTATATCTTTGGGGACTTCACAGAGCGTCTGTGGGCCTACCTCACTATTGAGCAACTCATGGAAAAGAAGTCAGTGAACCTTGCAATTATGGTTATGTTATGTTGACTTCTTCATGTGACACACATTAACATACAAACATACACATACACACACACACACACACACACACACACACATATTCATGCATTCAAGGGGTCATCATTTAAAAAAAAATAATGTTTACCATGGCATAGCTCAATAATGACAGTTTTATATGTAAAATAGACATACAGCTACCTTCAAATCCAAAATGTTTTCTATCGGCACTTTAGGTACGCCCCCAAGGGTCAGGCTCTGAGTGTTTCATGGCACACTATGCAAGATTTTCACCTTTATAAAACCTTTACGAAGCTAATTTGATGGTACAGTAAACAAACTTGTAATGGGGAATCGTTCACCTACTGTAGCATAGCCATACAGCATAGATAGATGCTGAGAGTCGCTAACGAGCGAACCAGCCATGCAACTGGAATAGCGTCCCAAATCATATTGCGAGAATTGAGAAACACCTTGTCAGTAGACATAGCTCTTTGGAGATCTGCTGTGAGTCTGTTGTTAAACCATTCACCTCCACAATGAAAACATTGAAAGCTTCAATGTATGTTCATTGTATACAGAGAGAATAAGTCACAAGAAGTAGGCTATTTACAACAGCAGAGTAAAATATAAATATATTGCAAATCTAGGGGTCGCCAAAAATTCCTGAACCTGCATAGTATACTGTACCTTTAACACCAAATTACCACCCTCTTCAAAAGTGTCAGATGTGTTCATTAGTCTATCACATGTTGGTTTTTACACCTATGTTTAATGTGTCATAAGTATTTTTGGTTGGTTGGTGTGAATTAATACCAAAGCACCCTCTTCAAACGTCAGTGTCAGATGTGTTCATTAGTCTACAGCGTTTTACACCTTTTTTGAGTGTCATAATTATTTTTGGTTGGTAGTTGGTGTGAATTAACACCAAATCGGCACCCTCTTTAAATGTTGGAGTTGGTGCCAGATGCGCTCACTATTATAGGTCATGTTTTACACTTATTTTGAATGTGCTTTAAGTTGGTTTTTGGTGAGAGTGAATTGACACCAAATGAGCACCTCCAAACATTGCAGTCGATGTTGTTCTTATATGCCCTTGCAATGGAAAGGAACAATGTAGGAGGACTGAGATACAGTATCTCACACAGGTTATGTGATACATGTCTGAATTGGGCCCCTCAATTATATAAGTATAACATAATTGAACTAGAAAAGCACCCAGAGAGTGCAGACCTCTGTCTGCCTTGTTCTTCCTAGGTTGTCATACATTTGAACCTAAACTATTCAGATCGCCACCACGTGGCCATACCATGCCATTACACCACTAAGCTAAATACATAAACGCCTCCGGAATCCCGACGGAATTACGGACCACTCCCAAAATGTATTTGTTTCTTCCTTGGGCCATGTCCGACCTTTCCTGAAAATTTCATCGAAAACCATCCAACACTTTTTGAGTTATCTTGCTAACAAATAGACAGACAAACAGACAGACAAACAGACAAAAAGACCGACAAAAAGACCAACGCCGGTCCCCGATGAAAACATACACCTCCTTGGCGGAGGTAATAATTATGAATTATGTTATTCACCCCTGATATCCCAGTGAGGCCCATCGGTCAAATAACACAGGTCATGCTGTGATGGTAATCATGTGTGATAATCATGCTTTGTAACTGGCATCTTTTTTTTACAGCAAGATGCTTGAATATGTTGATGGTTATGTAATTTGTCAATCTCAATCCGTCCATTTCTTTCCACAAAACCTGTAGTATAATCATTATTATACATTATAACCTTTAGCGTGAGGTTGGGACCCCATGTCATGACCTAGAGTAGATGCCCTTTTAGCTTTTTTGCCCCTGTCCTTTAAGAAGTCTGAGCATGTCACTGCAGAAGCATTTAATCCAATCTTTGGGGGACTGGTTCTTCCTCAATATCTCATTCTTCCGATTCTGGCTCAAATATGCAGTTAAATGTGTATGATCACCATGGGTCCATCGCTGCAGTAAATGGGTTTAACATAACCTTATTGTGACCCTGTAAAGCGGAACCAGTCGTTTCGGTAACATTTAGTAAATTAAGTTATTGTGCTCATGTGAACGGCCATGAACTAAGCTTTCCAACGATATGTATATCGAGGGTATTACACAAACTATCGCTAAGATAACCGCATCCAAAGTTGACATGGTTCTGCTGTCACGATATGCCAGAAGAGGAGAAATCACCTGTTTAAGCAGCGCGTGCACAATGGGAATGACAGCAAATGTGTTGAATCTTCGCCGGGTTTAACAGTCAAAACGTAGGTTTTTCAGTGAAATGCGTTGACGATATGAAACTGTAGACCGTATACAGCCGAATTATGCGAAAACGTGAAATTCAACATTTTAACCCGGAAGTTTGTTATTGTTGATTTTCTCAAAATAACGATGTGCGCAAAACGACTGATTTCGCTTTGAATGGTCACTTATGTTACCACTTCGAATGGGAGATTCCCAATCAATGTAAAGCTCACTTAAGTATTCATGTGGTTGCCAAATGCAAAGCACAAGATATCTGCTAAAATGAGCCATTTCATTAAGCAGCCTAATAGGGTTGTTAAATAGGCTTGTAAAATAACATGAGCATTTTTGACAGACCAAAGTTGCATACATTCTTTAATTAATATCATAGAGCAAGATAAAATACTCTGTTCATCCATTATAGTTGCCTTGAACATGCTTTTGTTGCCCATATGATTATCCTGATCATGGAACTACCCATACACATAACATAGCCTATACATGACCAAAACTAAACAAATTAAAGAGAGAAAAACTGAGAAAGAGAAAACATACTGACTCTGACATGAGGCTATCTTTCTCTGGGAAAGGAGGCCAGTTTATTCTCTCTGAGGTTTCGTTAGTTGCCAAACAATTTGACATAGGATTTGTTGCAGTATGTCACTGAGACATACCTAAAATGCTAAGCAACTTATCAGTTGTATCTCCATTCATTTAAAGAAGCTAGCTGAGCCTATAGAAAATGTATCACAACCTGTGTGATTATGCTGTTCATGTTGAGGCGCTCTGCACAATTTCAGAGATAAAGGTTCACCAGAAGAAAGGGCCAATGCTACTGCAGAGGCTCTGGACCTTTCCCTCAAGTACAACTTTGTCACTCCCCTCACATCCATGGTGGTCACCAAGCCAGAGAACGAGGAAAATCCAGATGATGTAATGATCGCAGACAAATTCACTGAAGGTGCTGACAATGTGAAAAGACATTATGTAAAAATCTGCAGAGGCTAGTCTGTTTGTGATATCCATACTATTGTCGAGTAATGCAAGTAAAAAAACATATAAGTAACTTGAGAGTAAACTATGCTATGTGCTACCATTGGTATGCACAGTGGGTTTTTTTTTAGTGGTGTTTTTTTGCATTGACACTGCATGCATGATACTGAATTATTGTATTATGGGGCAGATCTGTGTTGTAGATTGTTGTAGTCACATAACCAATGTGTATTTCTAAACAGAACAGAGGGGAAGACCTCAAAGTCAAGGTAAGAAACAAAGCTGCATGAATTCTCAGGTTGAAGCCTTAGTCGTCATTCAAAGAAGATTGAAAGCGTAAATTTGGATGCCATGGATAAATTCATTATCAGTGTTTTCAAATAAAGCAATGATGTCTTTAAGGTTACGTCCATCCTGTGGCCCATTATCCTGCTTATCCATCGTATTACGGTAAGTGTCCTTTCAGTGGTTTTATGTTATTAAAAGACAAACAGTGAGAGAAAAGGGGATCATAGAATGGTTGAATGGAACATTTTATCAATAATATCTGTAATGAACGCAGAAGGTACGCAGAAGAACTTTGGTCTGTTCAGTCTCTGGGTAGGCCTATGTGATGATGTGGGGCTATTTTAATTCCAAAGGCTACGGGAATTTTATCAGGATGCATACAGTAGTACTATGGATCCATGAAATAACTGTCTGTTCAAAATAGAAATCCACCTACCTGTAAGGGAATTTTACATGGTGTGTGTATAAGCATGTCCCCTGTGTTTCAAAAAAGAACATATATTTACATCCAGCCGTTATTCTCAAAACAAATGGCGTTGAGTGTTTTGGGATTACAATAATGCTTTTAGAATGTTTATAGTGTCTACTTCTGGCTAATTTTCACAAAACCCAAGCATTAAAAAGCCAAACAAATTACCTTTATCTGCAAATACAGCCATATAGCCTACTTCTGAAGTCCATCTAACTTCCAGTGAAGTACAGTTGCTGTGTGAAGCTGGAAGTGAGTTGGTGTGTATGTAAATTTCTGGCGTTAGAGGTACAGACCAGAGCCAAATAAGGTGCAGCCCCCGGGTTGTCGTCATCTTTTAGCTTTGTTGCGAGTCTCCCGTTTGACAGCGGCAGATTCAAGTTGGAACATTTCCATAGAATGGGATTTTAAGGTTCCCTGTATGTTTATTTTACATACAAAACTGCCATTATTCAACTATGCAGGAAAACTCGATTTTGCATTCTATGATCTATAAGTGCTCTTGTGGCAAGACACTAGAAACCCTTTCTGTCTATGTTTTTAGTGAATTAAAAGAGTGTGAAAAATATGATTTACACCTACTGTATACTGTGAACACTGAAACTGTGATATAAGATGCCCCAGATATATTTTTTAATGTAAATCAGTATTATTTTGCAGTCGATGGAGACCCTCATTTCATCATTGAGGTGCCAGAGAAGAATGATGCGCTGTGTTTTAATATTGACGAAAAGCCAGGAACCATTTTCAACCTAGTAAGCGATCCTGTGCTGGGTAAGGATATCTTTTAATACATAATTTGATTCTTGAGCATGCCTTAATGTACTTAAAATACATGAACAATGAGTGAGCCAAGAGTCTCTAAATAAAGGTATTTGATTTAATGATATTCACAGGCATTGTGGTGAATGGGCAAACCATTGGGGATAAGAAAGTTGACCCTGGGAGCAAAGTGAACACATACTTTGGCCGTTTTGGGATTGTTCACCAGGCGTTGGGCATAAAACTGGTGGTGAGCACAGATGGGATCACAGTGAGCTTGAACAAGAAAACAATGAAGTTCCTCTGGTCTGAACCGGCTGTAGCTAAAGCTGAGAAGTGAGTACTGTACATTTCTGGCATATGTCATTTCAGGCAATGTCAGGCATATTTTGGCAATGTCATAAAACATGGTGACATTCATGATCATACACCATTCATGAGATACACCATTGGTTCCATTAGCGCCAATGGTGTACCTTGTAAATTACTCTGTTAATGATGCCATGAATGGTACCAAACTTCTACAGTAGTACAAATAGGGTCTGTGCTCATCAAATGGGGCGTTGGAAAGTTTGTAAGTGCATCAGGAGTCTCTGCTTTAGTTCCTGCTCTGCTGCTGCCACCGCAGTAAATGTTCTGATTGTGCGAATTGTGGCAGTGCATGTTGTACTGTGAAGGAGTGCCTTTACAAATCTTGGGTACAAGCCGTGTTATTGCAACTGTGACAATTGTGCATTGTTGTTGAATCTCGGATCTTGTTGTGCAATGTGATACAGGCTGGATTTAAAGGTCCTATAGAATGGATGAATTGAGTATTGCACTGTGTTCTCTGATGTTAAAATAGTATATATTCAACTTTGATTTAAAAAAATAAACTCAATTGCAATTTTACAAGACTAATTAAAACCATATATTTAGGCTGGGTATTGAAATGGTCTGTTTGACTAAATGGCGCCCTCTTTGGCAACCCCAATTGAACTTCAATGGCTTTGCGAGGTCTGACATCACAAGCAAGCAGTTTTGCTGAATCGCCCATTTTTTTGTGTCTATTTCTAAGTTCAAGATTTCCATATGAAGGAGGGCACAACCATGCCTCATGTTCATGATAGCTCTTTGTTTATGCACAACCTCTCATAATTCATGAAAACCAAGAAAAAAAATATTTCCATTCTAGGTCACCTTTAATAGTCGGCCACTGGGTTGTTCAACAGTGCCTCACCTATGAAACAAGACATTTGAAACCTTTCTATGTATGTGCATGAAGTTTCGACCAAATGAGATAGGAAACTAGCCTGGGTTTTCCCATACTGCCTTGCGCGGTGATTTCAATCCCGCTGCTAAGCCAGTCTGGAAACTAACGCCCAAATGTTCGCCTGATGTTGGCGAACCAATCACAGAACATCCGAGAAGTTTCCGTTGCCTTCTTGCGTCTACATTCGACGCCAAAGGATTTACGGCAGCCCTTAGCGTTGCATATGAACGAGTTGGGTGAGCTATGCGTATTTGATAGACATCCGTGGTGCCCAATGAACGGATCTGGGCATTTTTTCAAATACGAGAAAATGAACGTCTGGTTGCCAGACCACGTCTCATTTGAGAAGTGGTAGGCGTTAGCCAGGCTAATAGGAAACAGGAAAAAATCAACAGGACTGGAGGCAGTGGAGATAAACAATGATACTATACATGGCTACTACAGTATGAAAAATTATAGGTCATATTAAGGTAAACTCAGATTAAAATGATTTTGTTCATATTCAACAGAACTAAGTTATGTGTAAATGCACATATTCAATGCTATTTCTACAACGTTGAGCCATAATTGATTTTAAAGTGATGTGAAAACACAACATTCTGACACGATTCTTTTGATTCACAGCATAGACCTGCATATCTCAATCGATCGTAGTCTGACGGTGACTCTGAAAGACTCTGTGAAGTTTGTCATCATTCTGCACAAGGTGTGGCATAAGCACCCGTACCACCAGGACTACTTGGGGTTCTACACCATAGATAGCCACCTGCTCTCCCCCAGGGTCCATGGACTGCTGGGTAAGACAGCAGCTGCTCTCAGCATCTCTGAGTTTGTTTTCATCGAATAGACGTTTCATAGCTAATAATAGCTCCTTTAATTACATTGCACATGTTCAACGAAACTAGTGGATGTAAATCGAAACGCTACCCTGGATTCCACTCACATTTACCAGCTAAATGACCATAGTTATTGCAGTTCAAATTCAGTCGGAGTGAGAACATTTGAATGTATTGAATTGTTGAGGTTTTATGTAAGTGTATGTGCCATATTCGCCATATTCTATGCTGTTCTAATTGACAACATCAATTCTTTATAGTAAGGGACTGTATTTATGGTATGGTACAATTAATTAATGAATTCATTCATTTATCGATTACCTACCTAATTTATGAAGCTATATACATTTTTGATTATGAAGATGTCAGAAATAACTGTATCAGGAAATGTTCAATTAATTGACCAGTCCACATACATCTAAAGTACAAATGATAAAATACAAATGAAGAGTTCTTTTCCAAAACGCTATATCCACCATTTTAATGAATTTTCATAAATCTATTTAATAATTTCTAATTTGGGTTATGTTTAGTTGAATTATCTTCACTCAATCAAAACAAAACAACTGCATTTTTATTGATATTACCTGAAATACACAATTAAATAACATGATTTTTAAATGTTTTCAAAAATGGATTTATTGCGTTTTGGAAAAGAGCTCTTCAAATATTGTGTGATAATGAAATACATGTCCGTAAGTTCATTGTTGGGGGCCAAGCAGCGAAGCTGCGAAGGCACCCATTGTGTTTCTATGTTTTCTTACTATTATAAACTATTATTATTATTCCTCTGTGCATTGAAATCAATGGCAGCCCATAGAACCGACTACGGGAAAGTTGTGAAATTTGGCACACTGATTAGGGACAGTCCCATTATTCATGTCACCAAATTTCATGTCGGCACCTCAAACTCTCTAGCGCCACCAACAGGTCAAAGTTGGACGTGTGTTCACGCACGTAACTTTTGACCCCTTGGGCCAATTTTTAAAAATCAGGTATCTTTGGAATCCTTGGACCAGCCCGAGTTCAACGCACCCTGTGACGTCATTTTCCGCCATGATGGATTTTCCGCCATTTTGGATTTTGTCAAAAACACTTATCAGCCTTTTCCTCCTACAGATTTTGTCCGATCGACACTAAACTTCACACACATACTCTACAGACCATCTTGTATTCTGGAATTATTTTTTATCTTCGGAACTATAACCGTTCGCCCGTAACAGCCAATCGAATTTCGCGGCGAAGCCGCCAAACAGGAAGTGGGCTCATATTTCAGCAACCCTTGCGCGCATCAAAAACTTGGTATGTGGACCCGGGACCGCATCAGGAGGACGCTCAAGAAATTTGGTGACCTTTGACCTCTAGTGGGCGCTGCAATTAGCCAAAAGGCATTTCGGCCTGTAGCTATTGATGTGTTTGGAATTAAAACTTGCTAGTGGTGTCTGGTAATACTGTGGAAGGTTCTTAGGCTAGCCCAGCTCAATTTGTGACATCAACATAATTGATTCTGCCACCATATTGGATTTAATCAAAACCCCTTAACCCTCTATGGTACGCATTATGATCTGAGGGGGCAAGATTTTTTTTGTAATGTTTTTCCTGCTTAGAAATAGTCACTTTAACAAAATTAATGAAGATTTTAAAAAATATATTTTTTATTTTGTTTTTATAAAAATGTTGCCTGTAGGCAACATTGTACCATAATGGAAAACATTAAACTATGTATGTTTTCTTATACAAAAGAATATGGCATATGTGTTTAGAACATATTTTTATATAGCCAGAGACATAGAAAGCAGAATTATGTAGTTTTTACACCATAATATTATCTATTTCTTGCAAAAAAGTATCATATAATTTTCACCCGTTGCCCACAGGCAACATTGTACCACTGTGGAACACTATCATAATCAAACTAAAATATGTTAAAATCATCATGTATATTATTTTAAATGACTATTTATAGAAATTGAAAGTAGAAAAAAGCATTACAATGAGTAAAAAACACCCTCCAACCCCTAAATGATATAAAGTATGGCCTACTGTGATTTCATTATGGTACAATGTTGCCTGTGGGCAACATACAGATTTTTGCTATTTTCTAAAATATACATTATTTTATATACAAAAAAATGATTGAAAATACATCTATGCTTGTCAATGAAGGCTGTACATTTTTTTGAAGGATGCAAACTTGAGGGAAATTAGTGAAATTCACACTTTTCTAGCGTGAAAATATGACACCCAGCCAAACGTGTGCATGTGCTGAAAGAAGTGTCAAACTAGCAGCCTGTGAGTCATGTGACCATTATTTTGCATTTCCATTGGTTAGTATTGAGTTGTCCAGTTCTTAAAGTGGTATTAACTTATTTAAGGGATGCCTCATTTTATTACAACAAGGCAAAATAGGCTATGTTGCCTACAGGCAACACCGTACCATAGAGGGTTAAACATTTCCACAGGTCACAAAATGTATCCGATCTGCACGAAACTTGACACGGGTGATCTTCAGCCCGAGTCTAATATAGGCCTTGCTTTTTCGGAATGATATCTTAAACCGTTCGCCCGCAATAGCCAATCAAAATTGACGGCGAAGCCGCCGAACAGGAAGTGGGCTTGCATCTCGGGCAATCTTGGGTTGTTTGACATCAAAATTCTTGTGACTGCTTAAAACTACATACCTGACTTAACAGCATTGAGTTACCATGGCAACTTTGGCCTTTTGATCTGCCTGCTTGGCCCCCACATTGCTGCTTGCAGCTATATTTGAAAATATTTTCTTCCTGTAAGATACTGTAATGTCTACCATATTGAACTGGTGGTTGTTGTTTTTTACAGGCCAGTTTTATCACAGTGTACAGTTTGAAGTGAGCAATCTCCATCCAGGAGAAGACCCTGAAAAACCTGATGCCACAATGGATATTAAAGGACACAAACTGACTGTGACTAGGTAAACATTCATCTTCCGTTTAATATGTTCAGAGAAACTGAAACAGATGCTGTTATGTATTTGACATTTCCTAAATACCCTGTTTTCTCAGAGGCTGGCAGAGAGACTTCCGTAGCGATGTGAAGAACGGAGAGAAAGTGCCCTGCTGGTTTGTACACAACAATGGAACTGGACTGATCGATGGGAGCCATGAAGACTATGTGGTGTCCAGCCTCTTTTAGCTGAAGACATTACATAGTTTTTCAAATGTACAATGGAGAAAACCTGATCGGTTTGCCTTTTGATTAATTGAATAAAAGTTATTGATAACTAAATAGACCAAATTAATGTTTGCCTTTAAAAAAAAATGTTGGGTATTTATACATACCCATACCCATGAATAGGTTTAGTCCGTTTTTTGTTCATGCAGATTTTGATTATATTTTTCAATAATTTTGTGTCAATGATTCCCGGGACACTGAAAGACCGGGCTGCACGAAACTTGATGGGCATGTAGCCCCAGAGGGATTACACAGAACCATTTATTATTATTATTATTGTTATTATTATTTTGCACAAGTGTAGGATAATTATGACACCCTCAGAATGCCGATGGCAAGATTTGTGGAATTCTGATCATGTCCACTGCCATATCACTTGTAGCAGGCATCAAGGTACCAGCTGAACTTTGTTTCATTGACAATACTTGAATAAAATCATGCTTATAGCCATCATGACTGTTATTGTCAGACAACCCCCCTATGAACAAAATATTTCTCCTGGCATGTTTTCTATGATGAGATGTATTCAAAACTTACTTAAAAGCAATTATAAGACACAATATGTTTTATAAAGCCTAATATAAGAAATATGCATGATCGCATCAAAACTAAAGAATAAAACAAGATGTACAGTGCTCAGCATATGTGAATATACCCATGCTAAAGTTGACTTAAAAGAGGAATAAAAAAAATCTTTTGGAAATTGATCTTAATGCCTTAATAATAAATAATAATTAATTTTCTTTGTGAATGAATAATGTATCGGAAATAAATAAATGTTCTCCTTAAAATACAGGTGGCATGTGAGTACACCCTTATGTTAAATTCCCATAGAGTCAACCAGATTTTTTGTGTTTTTTCAGTTAGCATATTAGCTGGTTTCATGCTTATTGAGCTCAATGCAAATCAAACCAGCCAGGCTGACTGAAAAAAAGAAAAACATACCAATCTCTAGGTACAGTATGGTGAAGGGTGTGTGATGATGTGGGGCTTTTTCAATTCCAAAGGCCAAGGGAACTTTATTGGGATGCATACTAGTATCCTGGATCTATGAAACAACGGGTCTTTAATAAAAATCTGTTTCCCATAAGGGTGTACTCACATGCCCCCTGTATTTTAAGGAAGAACATTCATTTATTTATGATACATTATTCATTCACAAAGAAAACAGGTGTCTTTAAAGGTTGGATTTCCCCTCATTTTTAAAATTCAATTTCCAAAAGATTTCCAGTATTCACATACTGAGCACTGTCACATGTAAAGGTGGCCCTTATATTGCCAGATAAGAGGTTAAATGTAAAGGTAGTCAAATTGCTCTAAAAACAGCGTCAGTCGTATAATTTAGGCTTTTACATGTATGATAACTTAGTCATAGACGTCAACGCATAATTTTTCCTCGGTCTGTTTCACGAATCACTGAAATCCTCCTCTGTATAAGACCTACAGTCATCTGCCAGTGAAAGCCATTCACTGCAGTGCCAGTAAATTTCTCCATAAATTCCCCTGAACCCTGGATTACACTGCGGGCAAAGCACAGAATGTTTACAATCTCTGGTTCCACCACTGCTTAGAAGGCAGATTTTTATACAAATATTGGATTCAGGCATGACCAGGCATGGACTGGCCATAGGGCATACCGGGCAATGCCCGGTGGGCCGACGCATATATTTGGGCCGAGGCTGCCAATTTAATAATAATAAAAAAAATACTAGAGAATGTAATTCCAGGGAAATTACGAGTGCATGAAAATGCAAAAATGTATAGATACAGTAGATAATGTAGATATAGTTACTAAGATGTAGCTAGGGTAAACATGGTGGTTGCATAGTTTAAAGAAAGCTGATAGTGTGAAGGTAGACAGTTTAAAGCTTAAACATTACAGTTCTAACTGAACTAATGATTTCTAGCAATTATGCTAAAAATGCTAACAATGCTAGCTATGTTAACAATGCTAACCAGGCTGATTAGCTAACTTAGCTAATCATTTCTAACAGTTATGCTAAAAATGCTAACTATGCTAACTAGCTAACTTGCTAGTGAGGACTTTTATTTTGAAACATTTGTTGATAGGGTATCTATGGTGGCCACTATCAGGAATAAAGAAGTTACTGTAGTAAAATCATGTTGGTTGCTATGGAAACGGTCATAAACGCTTGATTTTAATGGTTGCTATGTTGGTTGCTAGGTACATGGAGGTTTCATGTAGTTGACTGGAGGCATAGTTGATGATAACTGACGGTTGGAATGGTTGAACAGTTAAATAGTTGAGTAGTTTCAATGGTTAAATGATTTAATAGTGTATTATTGCAGTGAGGACTTTTATTTTGAAACAGTTGTGGACAGAGGAAACAGTTTAACAGGATATGTGTAGTCTTCAGAGAGATTGTATGCTTAAAGCCTGAGAGAAACTGAC
Organism: Sardina pilchardus; assembly: GCF_963854185.1. Classification (NCBI taxonomy): domain Eukaryota; kingdom Metazoa; phylum Chordata; class Actinopteri; order Clupeiformes; family Clupeidae; genus Sardina; species Sardina pilchardus. Next base: position 15,253,576 of record NC_085002.1, on the reverse strand, counting down.
AGTTGGTGCCCAGGTGGCTGACCAGCTGGGGTAACATTCTAATTGCTGCCGTGATGTCATAATGAGCAATGTTAAGTCTATGGGGGAAATTTGAATAGTTTTTATTTAATAGTTCAAAAAGTATAAAAGTTACAAAGTTGAAAAATACATAGCTGAAGTCACCTAAGTAAGACCTACGCACCACAGTTTGAATGAAGTTTCTACGTTAAACGGTTGAAGCTGAATTGCGCGCACAAAAACGTTAGAGGAAAAATAATAACTAGAAATGCAATTCCAAGGAATTACCAGTGCATGAAAATGCAAAAATAGATAGATAATGTAGATATGGTTACTAAGGTGTAGCTAGGGTAAACATGGTGGTTGCATAGTTTACAGGGAGTTGATAGTGTGAAGGTAGACAGTTTAAAGCTGAAACATTCCAGTTCTAACTTAACTAATGATTTCTATTCATGTTAAAGTGTTGATTAGCTAACTTAGATAATGATTTCTAGCAGTCACGCTAAAAATGCTAATTATGCTAGCAATGCTAACTTTGCTAACAATGCTAACCAGGTTGATTAGCTAACTTAACCAATGATTTCTAGCAGTAATGCTAAAAATGCTAACTATGCTAACAATGCTAAATTTGCTAACAATGCTAACCAGGTCGATTGGCTAACTTAGTTGATGATTTTTTACAGTTAAGCTTAAAATGCTAACAATGCTAACTATGCTAACCATGCTAACCATGCTAACTAGCTAACTTGCTAATGAGGACTTTTATTTTGAAACATTTGTTGCTAGGGCATCCATGGTGGCCACTATCAGGAAACAAGAAGTTACTGCAGTAAAATCATGTTGGTTGCTATGGAAACGGTCATAAACGCTTAATTTTAATGGTTGCTATGTTGGTTGCTAGGTACATGGAGGTTTCATGTAGTTGACCGGAAGCATAGTTGATGATAACTGACAGTGGGAATGGTTGAAAAGTTAAATAGTTGAGTAGTTTCAATGGTTAAATGATTTAATAGTGTATTATTGCAGTGAGGACTTTTATTTTGAAACAGTTGTGGAAAGAGGAAACAGTTACAGGATATGTAGTCTTCACAGAGAGATTGTATGCTTAAAGCCTGAGAGAGAGAGGGCTGCTGCAGGTGGGGCTGGCCACCTGGCATAAGATTCTAATTGCTTGTGATGTCATAGAGGCCAATGTTAAGTCTATGGGGAAATTTTTAATAGTTTTTAATTTTTAGTTTAAAAAGTATAAAAGTTACAAAGTTGAAAAATACATAGCAGCATGCCCCTATTGAAGACCTACGTTGCAACGTTTGAATGAAGTTTCTAGGTTAAACGGTTCAAGCTGAATAGAAAAAATGAATTTGATCAGCGGAATAATAATAAGAAGAAGAAGCCTAGGAAGAACAGTACAGTGCATTTCCATGCACTGTAATAAGAAGATGTCGGATAACAGTAGAGTGCATTTTCATGCACTCTAATTAGGCTCATTTATATAGCGTACGGCCACAACGGTAGCGAATCGCGGCCCATTGGTTGACTGCCTTAATGGACATTGGGCTAGTCCAATGAAATCTCAGGGCCCTCCCTATCTCCCTCCCGGCCTCATCTCCCTCTTGACTGGAGTTCGACCGGAGTTTGAGACCGTCCGTATATGAAAATGTACGAAGACAAACCACAAAAGCGCAAGGGGGGCGCAGAGAAGTTGCGAGATAAAAGGCAAAAGCCTACAAGTGGATGCAGCAAAAGTGTGCTAAAATTACAGAAATGTTTGCCACCACAAGTTCAAACAGGGCCGTCGACATATAGCAGCAGTGCAGAAGCAGCACCGAGTGCAGGCTTCAGAGAGGTACATGCAAGTGTGCAACAGAGTTACACAGAGGAAGGAGTAGGCCTAGCTATTCAAATTGATTCGGAGGAGGAGGAAGAGGTGAGAGACGTGACCCAGCAGGGACAGATTGAGGAGGAGGTCAGAATAGCTACTGTGAGGCAGGTAAGAAGTAGCCGAAATGTTGGCTGAACTTTTTGGGCGCACAACGAACAATTAAAAGTTTGAAATCTGCGACTGCTTCTTCCCCTTGCTTCTTTTAGATGTATTAACCATGTAGGATTCAGCACCCAGTTAAGCAAAACAAAGTTTTATAGTGTGAGCGCGTCTTTTTGTGGGGTTTCTGTGTAGGCCTACCCCTCTCGCATGCATTTGAATTGCGATAGGCCTACCCATTAAATTAACGAGTTGTCGGCTCGCCATCAACCTTCTGAAATCTTAAGACAGTCACGATTGGTCGAAATTGTTGTCAATCTTGACGCAGTACAACAAGCAAACTATCACATTTCTTTGCGACAAGCAGACACCCATACACACAGACATGCAGTCAGACGCATGGAATGAAACAGGAATGGTGATAGCCCATGGAATTAACAATGAAAATGTTTTGGGATGTGTAGCCTATACATCTTCACTAAATAGTATCAAGGTGAATTGTTGGCTAAAACTGTGCAAATGCTCAACATAAATTATAGCAGGTTTTATTTAGTGAAGCATTTAATAGCATGAGTTTTGTGCACAACCTCATCCTTGCTGGTTTAAAGGTCACTGTGTGTGTGTGTGTGTGTGTGTGTGTGTGTGTGTGTGTGTGTGTGTGAGAGAGAGTATAATAATAATATTTTTTTAGCAAGGGTAGGCTAGCCTACTCGCTTCCATGCAGGCTACTGCGGTTTACTTAAATATTTTTTACAAACAAAACAGTGTGCACATATGTTTTATCGTGTAAATTATCATGGTGGGCCACTATGGCCAAAAATGCCCGGGCCGTTTTTTGGTCCCAGTCCAGCCCTGGGCATGACTCAATGTTTTGCTGACACTGAAGGCTATCATAGAAGGCAGAGGGAAATTTGACAATTTGGACACAGCCTCTGTGTGTGGATTAACTATAAGGTGAATGAGTGTAGTGTTACTGACCTTTGCTCCTCTCAAATATAAGACTGCAGTAAAGTAGCGCTGTTCAGTCAGTGAGTGTTGAGCTCAGGCTGAATCATGTCTGCAGTCAGGACTGTGCTGATGCTCTGGATCTGTGTAGGTTCATGGGTCAGTACTCATGGAGCTCTGGTTATCTCCAGGGACACAGAGGTGCCGGTAAGTACCTAAATACAGCTATTTCTCATTACAACTTGTGTCAGGCTCATCCCAGGACCACAAGTTAATTTTGTTTTGTGGGGAAGGCAACTTAGTACAGCACTCACCTGGGATGGGAAATCAGACTAGTCTTCATTTCAGTTGTGTTCCTGTGGACTGATTGTTGATGTAACGAATGAGGAACAAAGTATAATTTCAGAAGAAAGAAATCCTATAAATCTTATAAATATGCTGTTAACTAGTCTGTGATTTCTCAGCTACAATCTTGGTATTATGATCAGTATTGTTCATTATTCAGTCCTATTCTGTTTTATTTTTCAGATGACGACTGGCACTACCAAACATATTGAGGTGCTTTTAAGTTAATGATGCAACACTTAACTTTCTGCATATGGGTATAACTGAGCTGTGTTTTACACATTTGATAACTACTTTTTTTGTGCATCATGTACAGTAGCATGTTACTTTTGAAAATCATGTTTTGCAATCCTAGGGTATATATTTTTGTGCAGTGAGGTTATCAAACTTTTTAAACAATAATGCCAAACCTGTAGTATAAAATCAGTTTGACCTGAATTATGATTTTTTTATTATTATTACAGAAACGGAGTATAAATGATCCAGAGGTAAGAGATTTATTGTTTAAGTGGCCTTAGTTAGAGATATTTTGTCTTTGTTAAGCCACAAAATGATATCATTGTTGATTTTGGTGGGAATTGAGTCATACATTTGGGCCTTTCCTCCTTCTGGTGTTTGCACTGTGTTGCACAGACAGACAGACAGACAGACAGACAGACACACACACACACACACACACACACACACACACACACACACACACACACACACACACACACACACACACACACACACACACACAGGGTTTAAATCTCCAAACATGGACTACCGTAATTTCCCAACTATTAACCGTTATAGATTGATTTTGCATTTACATTTTGCACATTTCTTCAGCTATGAGGTTAATACACGGGGGCAGTTAATTTGGTATTCATATGATTTTGTTTCTTTTAACTTGCATAAAACCCTCTCTTGTGGCTTATACACAGTGTGGCTAACGCAGGAAATTACTGTAACAAAGACTTGCGGTTTCGGAACAGGTTGAGATTCAGAGTGTGAAGTTGGACTGCAAGGTGGCGTCTCGATTTGCTCATACAGTCATGACCACCAAAGCTCTGAATAAAGGCAGCTCCTCTAAGGAAATATTCTTCGAGGTGGATCTCCCAAAGACTGCTTTCATCACCAACTTCAGCATGTTAGTTGTCATTTTTCTTTTTGGTAGTTTGCAATATCAAAACGTTCTCTGTTTGGCACTATATAGACTATACCAGAGCCAAAAACAGCTTAGTACATAGTACACTGGCCCACTAAAAATAATAGATGCATTCTGCAAAAGAAATTCTGATATCATACTTTACATTATTACACATCAAAGTACAGTCTATTAGTATAGTGATACAGTACATCTACTAGATAAATAATTTAATGAATTCCTGTTGATTTCCACAGTACTATTAATATTTCCTTGTGATTTTTTGTGTTTTTGTGATGATTCCTTCTAGGGAAATTGAGGGGAAGACCTATGTGGGTGCAGTGAAGGAGAAGGAGAAGGCCAAGAAGGAGTATGAAAAGGCAGTGTCATCAGGACAGACCGCTGGACTGGTCAAGTAAGCTGGTTGTGAAGTGTTGGGGGTGTCTTATCTCTTACTGTCACAATTGTTTGTTAATATGGAGTGTTTGTGTGTGTGTGTGTGTGTGTGTCTGTCTGTGTTTGTTTATTTCTGTCTTTCGGCTAGGGCCAAGGTAGAAAGATGATGAAATTCTCAGTGGATTCTGAAGTGTTCACTTCAATCTCGTCACTTTCATATGTGTGTGTGTGTGTGTGTGTGTGTGTGTGTGTGCTAGGGCATCAGGCAGAAAGATGGAGAAATTCTCAGTTTCAGTGAACATTGCAGCCCTTAGTCCGGTTATATTCACCCTGACGTATGAGGAATTGCTGAAGCGTCGCCTGGGGAACTACGAGATAATGACCCGTGTCAAACCAAAACAACTAGTCCAGCATTTTGAGGTAGTACCAATTTCACTGCTAATGTATAAACATTTGACCATGATGGTTATTTGAAATAATAAGTAAATATTTGTCACATGTCTTATTGCTAGATTGTAGCAGATATCTACGAGCCTCAAGGAATTGCCTACCTGGATGCCTACGGAACATTTCTCACCAATGAACTACTGCCCCTGGTGGAGAAAACTGTCACTGACAAAAAGGTGGCCAAAAACAAGACAATACAGATATTTCCTACCTTCTCACAAAACCTTGATTCTTCTGAAATATTTGCATTTTTCCTGTGTTGTGGACATTCAGATCATGTAAAGACGAAAGACGAAAGAAAGATGTTTTCTGACTGTGCTGAAGCCTCAACTCAAACTGTTATTCTAAATATTTCCAAATATAAATGTCATGAAGGCATCCATTCTCTAAACCAGTTGATAATAATTAACTCTTCAGACACACAGATTAGCTACTTTGTGAAAACACCTGTATCTAGTGTACAACTAATCTACTCCAGAGTGTAGATGTTAGTTTTCTATCCTATTTAATTTCCATTTATCCAAATTATCCAAAGTTCTGGCTTCCAGGGAAGACAGATCTAGGATAAGACATGGTAAACAAGTCCATAATTCAGTACTACACAGCTAACAGTCTTTGCACATGTTTTCAGGACAAGTTTATTAAGTTTCCAATTTTGGTTTACCTTGACTTAAAACAATATTTCAAATGAAAGAAACATTGCTTAAAAGTTTCTGCTTCCAATCCCATCGGACCTCCATCAGGCTCATGTGTCCTTCAGTCCAACGCTGGACCAGCAGAGGACATGCCCTGCCTGTGATGGCACTCTGATCGATGGGGACTTCTTCATAAAGTATGATGTGAACCGTGCTGAAAGCATTGGGGACATTCAGGCAAGAAAAGAAACCTGTGATGTACTAGTAGTAATTGTAGTAGTTCTAATGAAATTACCCGAGGAGGATATAAAACCTGCTTTATCTGTTACAGATAGTTAATGGCTACTTTGTCCATCATTTTGCACCTGCGGACTTAGCACGCGTTCCCAAGAATGTTGTGTTTGTGATTGACATCAGCACCTCAATGGCGGGCCGGAAAATCATACAGGTGAAAAAAAAAAAAAAGATCTGCCTGCCAATACAAGATAGTTCACTTTCCAATGTGAGTTGAAGAAATGGGCAGATTTAATTTCTTGAATCCGGTCTGTTTTTTTTATTCTCCACAGACACGAGACGCATTGCAGACAATCCTGAGCGATCTGCATGAGGATGACTACTTTGCGCTGGTCCTGTTTGACAGCATTGTTGAGACCTGGAGGCCATCTATGACCAGGGCCACAGAAGAAAATGTGATGGCAGCAAAAGAATTTGTAAAAAGAATCCATCAAAGAGGATGTGAGTCTTGCTTGTATTAAGTCAGTACAGATATTTAGGTAAATTAAATTCCTGCATCCAGATCCAGAATTTCATGTAGGACCAAGTTATGGTGACCCTCTACATTATATGAAAATGTAAAGTAAATTGCTACGTACTTTTTAAATTGTATGAACGGTGACACACACAGACAATTCCAATTGCGTTTCTCTTTGAAGGGACCAACGTAAATGACGCCCTCCTCACAGCAGTGAAGATGATTGAGAGTGACACGAAAAATAAGCTACTGCCAGAAAAGAGTGTGACTATGATCATACTATTGACAGATGGGAATCCCACCAAAGGTATACTTCTTCTCCTGAATAATATATACCAATACCGATACAGGAGTTCAAACAGGCATGCATCTCTGCAATCACTATATCTCCTCTGAGAAAAGGAGAGACCAATCGAATGACAATCCAACAGAACGTCCGAGATGCCATCGATGGAAGTTTCTCTCTCTTTTCCCTGGGCTTCGGTTACGACTTGGACTACGGCTTTTTGGACACGATGGCAAAGCAGAACAACGGAGTGGCCCGCAGGATCTATGAGGCATCAGATGCTCCTGTGCAGCTGCAGGTAAACTGCACTGAAACCCCAAGCAGCTTGTCATTTCTGGCCATCATTGTATTTTACATTTACATCTATTCATTCAACAGACGCTTCCATCCAAAGCAACTTACATTATGCCCACTATATTACAAGCACCATTGTCCCCTTAGCAACTTGGGGTAAAGTTCCTTGCTCAAGGGCACAATGGTGGAAGCCAGGAATTGAACCCACAACTTTTCGGGCTACTACATTCAAGCCCAGCTCCTTATGCTACGCCACCATTAGTCTTTTTAGGAAGGCCTCAAGAAAGAACACATAAAGAACACATAACAGTCACTCCTGTTTTATTTGGCAAGACAATGGTAGGTCTAATGGTTGGAATACAGCTGTAAGTTCTACAGCTGTACATGTATTCCATACTGTAAGTTCAATAAAGGATTATACAGCTCAACTCATCCTGATCTAAAGCTCTCTCTCCCAGGGATTTTATGATGAGGTGGCCAGTCCTCTTCTGTCGGATGTGCGCTTCAAATATCCAGAAAAAGCAGTGAACTCTTTGACAAACAACCACTTTAAGCAGCTCTTCAATGGCTCTGAGATTGTGGTGGCAGGCCAACTGACTGAATATGACGTGGACAACTTCCTCATAGAAGTGTCAGGACAAGGGGTGAGGCGTTGCTTTCCTTCTCACATGACATCATGTCCTAAACATCCTATTTTTTTCAAGAGCTCTAGAGATACTACAACTCTGCTATTTTTGAGGGTTTTTTTCATATCAGTGTTAGCCTGGCGTAGCCAATTCAATTCTATACATAATTTGAGTCTAGAACTGAAGCATTAGGACATGATTATGGGCTATGGGGGAAATCCCTCTGCACACAACTGGATAGACCTAACCAGTCAGAGTAACATAATATAACATACAGTAATATAAGCATCTAGCTTCTATAGCGACAAGGCTTTTGCTGTAAAAAAAAAATCAACCAAAGCGTCATGTGAATGAATAGCCACCGCTACTCATCTGTCCATCACTGTACAAAGCCCACCTGGATTTCATTGATCAAGTTTTATATGGGCATAGACATTTGTTAATGGAGCAAGTCCAGACCGAATTTCCCAACCTCAACTTTAATGGGCAGGGTTATCAGGCTGGCTTCGAGGCTGTACACCAGTGTAATAAAATTGTAAAATAAATGTAAAAAGCAAAAGTGTAAAAAAAAAATCACTTAAATGAAATTATACAATTAAAACGGTCACATTATCAAGGACATTTGCATTGACTAATTAACTTGCTCAGTGCTCACTATAACCATCGATTCATATCAACTTTCCCAGGTGGATGACTACATGCTACAGGGCAAAGCAACTGCCCTGGAGTGGGATGACACATTCCCAGAGCAGGAGTATATCTTTGGGGACTTCACAGAGCGTCTGTGGGCCTACCTCACTATTGAGCAACTCATGGAAAAGAAGTCAGTGAACCTTGCAATTATGTTGTTAGCTTTTTAGTGGCTACCTCTCTCTAAAATTGATTCTGAAACACCCTACTACTACTACTACAACAACACACACACACACACACACACACACACACACACACACACACACACACACACACACACACACACACACACACAGCAATTCACATTGTCATGCTTTACCATACTTTTTAATTTTCTTTTTTAATGAATTACTGGTTATCTGTTCCTCACATGTGAAGCAGACAGGTCCTCAGAAGGGATGGGCTAGTTCTTTCATTTGTGTAATAACCTGCACTGATAACAGGGATGGTGGAATCACTGTGTGAATTGAGTTTTACACGGCATATAGTGTTTTTGGTGTTTTTCTCCTTCTCTGTTTTTAAGCCAGCTGACAACCTGGAGCAACACTGAGAGGTTTTCTTACATGACATTGCATATACACTTCCATATTCCAGTAACAAGATTTTAAAGTATGCAGCTTTAATGAGAGAGTTTTAATTAAAGATAAAATAGAGAAAATACTACTCAAAACACACAAAAAAGGAGACGATCCTTCTCTGGGAAAAGAGGAAAGCTGTATCCTTCTGAGGTTCTGTCAGGTGCTACACTTCAGTTTTGGTTTTGTTTCCCCTACGCATATACAGTATACCCTCCAGAATAATTGCCACCTTTGGTAAAGTTCACAATTAGGAAAAATCTAACCTTGAAGGGAAGCAAATTAATTCTGAAAAAGGAAAATATATCCCCTTTTGAATATTTGGTTTTAGCAAAGACACATTGCCCAAAATTATTAGCACCCCTAGAAAATCTTATGTACAAAATGTAACAGAAGTATTTTTTGATCTGATCTAGTTCATGTTTTTTCACTAAGATATGAAAATAAAGGTTCCCGGTTTAGATTCCCTGTTTTACTCTTTCAGAGAAAAAGGTTCACCAGAAGAAAGGGCCAATGCTACTGCAGAGGCTCTGGACCTTTCCCTCAAGTACAACTTTGTCACTCCCCTCACATCCATGGTGGTCACAAAGCCAGAGGATAAGGAAAATCCATATGATGTAATGATCGCAGACAAACTCACCGAAGGTAAAAGAAATGTGAAAGAATTATGAGGATAAGTCAATGTAACTAAAAGTGCACTTCGCCAATGCCACACAACAGAGACCAGTATATGCCACACAATCAGTTCTAATTAAATTGGGACTGCTCATCAGACATATTTTTTAGTCAGTGCCATGATCAGGAACCTTTTGCAGATAAAATTGGTTGTTAGTACTAACAAATAATGCAAGCAGAGCACATCTAGTTATGTGCTACTATTGTGGTGTGTGCACTTGGTCCTCATATACTTGAACACTGACACAGTTATTATGGTATCATGATAGAGAATGATTAGGCAGACTGGATATCTGTTAAATCCTAGGAGCACAAAAAAAAAGTCGATCCAGCAGGTAGCAAGCAAGCAGCATGGTCAAAAAGCTGTGTGCTCCCAGTCAGCCACACCTCCACCAGGTCACCTTCCTATTTAATGGCCTTTTGACCTGTTGAGGGCACAGATTCTCCAAACAGGACATAGAGCATACATTATTAGAATTAATTAAATACAAAAAATAAATGGTTAAAAATGGCTCCTATGTACTGCATAATGAAACACTTGTAGTAATCTTACCAGATACTGTATGTTTTGCGTTGTCACACAGAACAGAGAGGAAGGCCTCAAGATCAAGGTAGGATACAGCTGCATGAATTTGCACAGTTAAGCCCTATTTTTGATTCAAATAAGATCATATGTGTAAGACTGTGGCATGGATAAAACATCAAAACTGCCTTATGTTTTCAAGATACTAGGCGGTACCATTACACTGCTGCTCCAACTTATTTTGGTAAGTCTTTATTTGTCTTTGGGTTTTGTGACATGGGTTTTATGACAAAAAGACGGATCCAAGGCACATATTAAAAAAATAATTTATAGGCTAATTTGTGATAAAACAGATCAAATGACCTTCATCATGACCTTCATCAGGGCAGAACAAAAAAGAGAGGTGCCTCCGACCTATCTATCTAACCTGCTGTAGATAAACTCGAGGTGCCACCTAACCGTGCGTTCACACCAAGACCGTCAAAAGCGTCAAGAGCGCCGGAAATCATTCATTTTCTATGGAGAGTCGGCGTTACCGGCGTCAAAACCGTTCTGGGCGTGAGCGTGGCTTCATGAGCTTCACGGGCGTCGAAAAAAGTTGAGCCTCAGTTAACTTTATGGTAATTAGCTATGACACGGTTCGGCAGAATGTCAAACTCGCAGGATTGCTGCTTGTGGTTTGTCCGAATGTTTCACGTCATGGCTTTGACGCTTTCGGTGCTGAACTGGGTTGAGCGTCGGGCTATGAGCTTCACCAGCGACTTTGGCGCTTTTTACGGTTTTGGTCTGAACGCACAGTAGGCCTACTGTCAAATCTACAGTAGGAAGTACTTGGTCTGATGAGGTGCCACCTAATTATCTAACCTAGGTAGTAGCCTACTTTGTCTGATGAGGTGTCACCTAATTATCTAACCTGGGTTGTACTTTGTCTAATGAGGATCAGTTGGTATAGGAGGGGAAAGTTCATTATTAAAAGGTTTTGTTAAAGAAAAGTTACCAGATCTATTCATCCATACAGTTTGAACAGTACTATATGATCAAAGGAAGATGTACTGTAGAAGTATAGTATATTGTGAACATTATAGACATCTGGCATCTGACAGAAGAGTCTTATGTTAATATTATGTTGCAGTGGATGGAGACCCTCATTTCATCATTGAGGTGCCAGAGATGAATGATGTGCTGTGTTTTAATATTGATGAGAGGGTTGGAACCATTTTCAACCTAGTAAGCGATCCTGTGCTGGGTAAGGACAACTTTGAATAGAGTATGCGTACACTGAATAGCCTATATATACAGTCAGCTAAATTAATAATTAAGCTAAACAAATTCATTAGTCAAAATATTGAGTGAACAGGTTCTTTCAATGATCGAACAATAGCCAAGAAGTCCTTGAGCCAAGAGTCCCTAATTAAAGGTATTTGGTTTAATCATTTTCACAGGCATTGTGGTGAATGGGCAAACCATTGGGGATAAGAAAGTTGACCCTGGGAGCAAAGTGAACACATACTTTGGCCGTTTTGGGATTGTTCACCAGGCGTTGGGCATAAAACTGGTGGTGAGCACAGATGGGATCACGGCGTTCTTGAACAAGAAAACAATGAAGTTCCTCTGGTCTGAACCAGCTGTAGCTAAAAATGAAATGTGAGTATTTGACTGTTTCGGTCTTCAACGCAACACTCTGACACTATTATTTTGGTAACATCATGTAGATACAATATTCTATAAGTATGGAGCCATAATTGGCTAAAATCAGATAAACAATAGGTGAAAATTTGACCCACAGCATGGACCTGCAGGTCGTAAAAGATCGTAGTCTGACGGTGACTCTGAAAGACTCTGTGAAGTTTGTCATCATTCTGCACAAGGTGTGGCATAAGCACCCGTACCACCAGGACTACTTGGGCTTCTACACCATAGACAGCCACCTGCTCTCCCCCAGGGTCCACGGACTGCTGGGTAAGACAGCAGCTGCTCTCAGCATCTCTGAGTTTGTTTTGATCGAATGGGTGTTTCATAATTGTAGTTCTATCTCCCAATCTGTGCATGCCGCCGGCTTCCAGCACTTCCACTGCTACCCTACGTTGTTTCTTATATTTTACCTCACGAAAATAACGTGACTTACCTATATGATTGATGCGTTGATGGCATCAGTGCCCGTTTATTAGCATAGACAGTAAAGTTTATTAGACATTCTCATTTTCTGATACCATACACTAAAGAAAAGATGGCGTTCTAGGCTAAACACACACACACACACACACACACACACACACACACACACACACACACACACACACACACACACACACACACACACACACACACACACACACACACACTTTTTTAAATGTAGTGAATGTGAATTGAAATGCCACCCTGGAGACTAATAACCATGAACTAGCTAGATGACCATAGCTATCATTTGTCAGGGCTAATACATATTATGTGATACAGTCTGAAATATGAGTATAGATTTCCTTCTCACTGTAATGTCAGCCTATACAGTAATTTATAGCATCCGTTGCCCTTGTTTATGTAACCCGACAGGCCAGTTTTATCACGGTATACAGTTTGAAGTGAGCAACCTCCGCCCAGGAGAAGACCCTGAAAAACCCGATGCCACAATGGATATTAAAGGACACAGGCTGACTGTGACTAGGTAAACATACATCTTCCGTTTAATATGTTCAGGAAAACTAAATCAGATGCTGTTCAGTGTCACCATTTCCTAAATACTTGTGTCTCCTCAGGGGCTGGCAGAGAGACTTCCGTAGAGATGTGAAGAACGGAGAGAAAGAGTCCTGCTGGTTTGTACACAACAATGGAACTGGACTCATCGACGGGAGCCATGAAGACTATGTGGTGTCCAGCCTCTTCTAGTTGCTGACGTTACATAGATTGTGATGGAGGAATACCTGTTTTGTTTGCATGTTCATACAATTCTGTTTTCCAAAAAAAGTTGGGACGCAGTGTAATGTAAATAAAAGCAGAATGTGATTATCTGTAAATCTCGTAAACTCATATTTGGTTGCAAAAAAGACACCAACAACATTGTTGGATCTGAGAATGTTTGACAATTTGGTGCCAGGAACACATTAAAAAAAGGGGCAACAAAGCTGGCAAAAGTCATGTAACTAAAGTCACAACTAGCATAACTAGCACCATCATTGGGTATAGGAAGAGCATTTTAAAGAGTCAGACTCTCTCAGAAGTAAAGTCATTCTGTGAACACCTGTGTGGTAACCTTACACCCAGCAGCTCAGGCTGGAAACCTGCACATTTATCACTCCTGCTTCCGTTTCACTTTTGCTGGAACCAATCACAAACTGGCTTATCCACCAGGCGCATCCGGATCATTGGCCTGATTGGTTGAAGAATATCCAAGCGTACAGAGTCATTTGAACTATGCCCATTAATCACCTCTCTTGTGCAGTACAAAATACAGTGCAGACTCCCCAGACTAAGGTTCAATCTCAAAAGATTGAGCTTGGTCTAGTGATAGCCAGGCTACCTGTGTGGGCAAATAATACAACAATATAGGAACAATGCTTCTCAACATGAAATAGTTTAGTACATTATTGAAAGAAGCTTTTGAGAACCCAGAGAAATCATTTTAAACAATGGACAGGGCTGAAAAAGGCAAAATTGAATGAACTTTGGCACCTAAGATGGCACAATATAAAATAGACCAGTTTCTGTGAAGAAAATCATTGTATGGACCCAGAACACAGTTTGATGTTCTACTGGCAAATGCTGGTTATAACTCAACCATGTAAAGAAGATACCATATTATGATCCATGAAATGCCTTCATCTTATCTGGGCCTGAGCTTATAAAAATGAAGAACTGTCCAGTGGTTTCAGCAATCAGAATTTGTCATTCTTTTTGGAAATACTTTTTTTGCCGACAGTGCATGCGCAGTCAGGCCGAAGTTAATAAATAAAAGATAGAGAGATCAAAATGTAGCTCTGGTTGAATTTGATTGGCTTATTCAGTTTCGCTTCATTGGAGAGGTTTTGCCCATGTCTGAGTTCCCACTTAGATGTAGCTTTCCACCACCTATATCGCCGCCGAACTCGGGCCCAATGCCTTTTTCGGGAAAGACCTCAAATATTTCAGGAAACCAATGCAAAACTGCATTCTGCATACAGTATATTATCTCTCCATAGTCAGGCAAGGGGCTGAAATGGAATGGCATCATGGAATGAAAAATATGATTACAGTAAGAAGGCCCCAGACAGCTGATGCTATATTGGGCAAGAAAGACAATACTTCATTCTCACAACTCCAGCAAATGGTCTCCTCAGTTTGCTTGATGGTCTTTTGGACCTCCACCGTCAACTTCAAGGCAAAGCTGCCTGGGAGGCACTAGGGTTAGGCAAGGGTTAGGGTTTGGGTTAGGTATAGCAGCGTGGCCTTGGTGTTGACGGTAGGGGCCCAAACCACCATCTGTTCCTCAGTTCTCAAACATGTATACTGTTGTTAACATAATATTTTAAGCATTTACATGTGCTGCACATGTCTTTGTCTATAATTAAACATATACAGTATAGGGTTAGAGTTCTGTTTTTATTTACATTTTACACAGACAACGTAATTGGATATAGGGTTATAGATTGAATAAATGTATACTGATGATTCCATAATGAAAATATTGCTCTTGAAAACATATTGTTGAAAAATAAATCTACAGTGTAGATTTATCTACAATAGTCTAATAGTCTATTAGGAATGGATGTGCTGGCATGCACTGCAGATTTGTTCTCCTTGTGTCTCCAGTAGGCTACCTGTCTTTCCTCAGTGTGCTGCTGTGCGGTTTATAACGTATGGGTGTAATGGTTTATGCAATGATTATTTTGGACACAAGTCATCTCTTTTTAGTCATACTGTACTTTAGCTTCAACCAAGGATGCTCTTAGCCACTGGTTTTCTGTGTAAACCCATTGGAATCCTAGCCTGCACCGCCACCATGCATTCTCAATGATACGTGGTCTGGGAACCAAACGTTCATTTTCTCGTATGTGAACGAATGCCCAGATCCGTTTATTGGGCACCATGGATGTCTATCAAATCCGTCTGTGCATAGCACATAATTGCTTTCCCCCCTGTTCTGTGATTGGTCCCCTATCTGAGGCAAAAATTAGGGTGGTATAGTTTCCAGGCTGCCTTAGCAGCGTGAATCTAATCGCGCGCAAGGCAGCATAGGAATACCCAGGCTATTGGGACCCTGCCCTGCTTTGATATTTGCACACATCTCGATCTTTTGGGCTTTTCAAAAGCAACCGTATGCAGGGATGCACCACTGCATGAGATATGTATCACAGGCAATTGGCTCCTATTAGTTGCCAAGGCTATGCAGTATGCTGTCCTGTGGTCTGGGTTGAAGAGCATGCCAAACTGTAAAATACAGCTTTCACAGCATCATGTATTTAATGCTGAATGTGTGAACTGAAGTGCCCTATTCAAGTATTCTGAAATTCTCTGTTACTAATTACTCAATTTCAGAATAAACCATTTGATTGTATAAGACTAAGGCATAATCTAGGCCAATACGTTATGCATCCACTTTAATGTAGAAAAAAAAAACATTTAAAAGTAAGACTGTAATCTAAACACTTACAAAAACATCAGAAATTGTCGTAAAATGTTACAATTTGGTTATGTCAATATAAAAGGCACTTATTTATCAAAACAACTAAATATCACTTTATAAGCATGGACAGAATTCCTCCATTAGTCACAATTTCAGTGCTGAAATTGTTAAATGGCTGCATTGTGCTTGAGTACTCTGAGTATTTTCATTCACATACTAGCTGCTAAACATTTGCAAACAGATAGATTAAGTTCCGTTGTCTTTCCTTGGGGCCTGGTCGCTGGGCAGGGTCTATTTGCCAAAGACGCTGGTTGCTGGGGGTTTGGGCTTCTCAATGGAGGTCTCAGCTCCAGACCGGACACCACTGAACACCGAAGGCGCCGTCTTTCCCATACGCTCTGAGGAACCACAAAGGCAGTTAGGCCATTAATTACACACGCAAATGACAGATCACATTAGATTACATGCTTTATTGATCTCATTGGGATTGTAGGATATAAGCACCTGCTGCTAATATTGGAGCTGCCTTTTGATTCTGCTCTCAATCCCAGATCACACTGGCACAGAATTCTCCAGAGTTGTGTGATCCAACGCTGGCAACCTCCCCTCATTCCTGCCTCGTAGCTAACATGCTTTCAGCCGCATGGAAACTTACTACACTTCTCTAAGACAAACTACCAAAAAACGTAACCTCCTCCTCAGTACTTTGCTAAAATCATTAAGAAACCTGCATGAAAGTGATCTGATATTCCATAATACATAAGGTCTGTTCTGCATTCCACAAGCAATCCCGGTTCTACCCCCAAAAGTCACTTGCCTTATGGAGTGGAAAAAATAGCCCATGGAGTTTTATGAGAGTTTATGCTCACCACATTCGACCATGACCTCATAGGTCTTGCTCTTCACTTCCCCTTTGAGTCCCAGTTTGCTGCGGGCCCCTTTGAGGTCCTCTGCCTTCATCACTGGACGCTTCTTCTTCTTCACTTCACCTGGCTGAGAAGAAACCACAGCAGGTCAAATGAGTTAAAATATTTTCAAGAATATCTGAGGCACTTTAAAAGAAGCCTACACGTTTTGGCATCACTGCCTTCATCCCAGTCTTATACCCTAGCAGCACTCCTTGCAAATAGTTTGTGACAGGCCAAATGAGGTTTGATGCCCTGCTACTTGTTGTCTTGTCGAGTGGCGACATACCGTTAAGTTGATTGACGCATTAAACATCCCAAAACATTTTTCATTTCAAGACTACTACTGGTGGTGAGGAAAAGATTCATACCTGAGACATGATGTTGCTGAGGATAGGCACAAAATGTCCACTGCTGCCTTGGTCTGTGTTTGCCCGTCTCTGACCACTAGCCCAGTATATATACTGTAGTCCACTATGACACAGAGGCTATCTTCTCTCAGCCCCTTAGCCTTGCTCCCACTGTCTGCCTGTTGTCAGAGGGTATTATTAGGTCTGACGTGACAGACAGTGCAGCTGAAGCGGGTGTTCCCGCATTTAAGTATGACCCCCACTCCAACACACACACACACTCACACACACACACTCACTCCCCTTCCCCGGAAAGAACAGCTGAGGGGGGGAAAAAACAATATATTATATATTATATATTAAAAATAAGAGATAACAAGATGTAGAAGTAGATTCTATGTACTTGTGGGGTAACTCTGAAGGTGTGACAAATAATACTCCTCAATATTACTGATACCCTTGTTTGTTTCTCAGCTTACTTTTTTTTATTTATTTGTTTACATGTGTTGGTTCTCTAATTTGTCATTTATGAAAATAGGCAAAATAAAGTATCTACATACACAGAGGACACAGGGACTATTATTACTCGTCAGATGTGTGATATACGACTATAAGACTATTTCATTTTTTGGCTACCGACTACATTTTAAAGAAGTCTTGGTGGTACCTGACATACACACATATCTATCTTATGTTGTGTCTTACAACATAGACTGAGTAAGACGGTGTTTCAGTGATCTGACGTTATGCAGGACGAATGACTCCATGCCTGTGTGTGTAGGCAGGGCTGTTGCTTCAGTGGAGAGTTAAGAATAGATCATGAGTTTGAAGGCCTTTAAGATGCGAGTGTGGCCGAGAATGCCGTTATGCGGTTAAGGAAAATCTGGCTATACTGCTCCCCAGGGACTGTACATCTCTGGCCAGAACAAAATCTTCACAAGACAAGAGAAAGCGATCAAGAGACTGACAGAAAGGAGGTGGCGCTTGCTGTATGACGTTACTCTACCCTGAAGCAATGCGTCTTGCATAGTTCAACTGAAATTTTAGAACTGGTTTGACAGAGTCATGAAATAGATCCCTGGTGGTCTAGTGGTTAGGATTCGGCGCTCTCACCGCCGCGGCCCGGGTTCGATTCCCGGTCAGGGAACAAATCTTTTTCTAGAGTAACTAAGTCAGTACAGTGCAACACAAAATCTCAAACAAATGTAAAAGTATGTACAGTAGTACATAGTACAGCAATTCAAGACATCCCACCAACAGCATTTTAAAACCAAGAACCAAAGAACAAAACATGTCTCTTATAAAGTTTATTTGAAAAAAGAAAGCATTTATAATGATTACGTCAGTCCATCATTTGTCAGTAATTTTAATTGACTAGTAAATTGGAATCACTAAAATCCCACTCTTTCTGTCGACACCTTTCTGAATTTTTGGATGGCCCTGCAAGTTAATTGTAGTATCCCCCTTTAAGTCCATTGAGCAGAGACCAAGATATCCAAGAGTTCAGACTGTGTTATGATGTTATCATCACCACCAAAATCACAACCACCACCACCACCACCACCCTACTCACCATAAAGCTTACTCTCAAGGAATGAGACAAAGGTCCAAATGGCCATGTCAGAAAAGTTACATTAGTATACCCCCACCCAGTCTAAATATGCATTCTTGGTCCATTAACATATGACATGTGGACAAAGGTCACGGTAGAAAGCAAAAGACCTCTAGAAAATGTTGGGCCTGTGTCTCAGAGGTCGGAGTAGTGTTGCCCTCACGGTACAGAACCACCACAAGGAAATGGGCAAAGCCCTAATGCTTTCAATAGGGCACAATGTCTTCTTGCGATGCAGAATAAAGGGCATTACTACGGATTGGACCTGTGCTGCTAGGGCACTAGAGATCACGAAAATGGATGTTTCAACTCCAGAACTGTGAAAGGCTGGACAATGAGTCGCTGCTCTGTTTGTCAAAAAGCCTAACTGCCCTTTGGTGTGTGTGTGTGGGTGGATAACTCAATGCAGGCACATCGTCTGGTTAAACACATAAGCATTACACAACAAGACACAAATCAAACAAATAAAATCAAACAAGCAAAAACCGAAGAAAAAAAAAAAGAAGAAAATCAGTAAACTATTACACCAAGGGAAAAGACACAATGATGAAAGGAGTTGTGCAAGGGGACAAGGTCCTGTGCTTTCCCCAAATCTCCAATCTGGAATGAGTGAGGCCAGCAGGCTGGAAGAACATCAAAATGAACAACAAACAGTGGGAGGAAAAAACAAATTCAAATGCAAAATCCAAATTAACGACAACTGCACATAAATACACATCAGGGCAGGCGAGTCCCATGTTCGTACTGTATCGCAGACAATGACATCTAAGATTGACATGGGGAGGTAGATGCAAAACAGAGACACGCAAAAAAATTAAGAGGACAGTCTAACAGACCCCCACCCTAGGTCACAGCAAACATAAATCCAATCCAAAAGGCAATTTGATCCCTTCCAGAACATCATTCCCTGACAAAAGCCCTCTTATATCCCCACAGCCCACTCCCACACATTTGCTTCACTTAATTAAAAAAAAGAGCATTACTATAGGTATTAGTCTTGTTGTATGACTGTTAGTAAATTATCTCCATAACCATTTCAACTCCATGACCTTGTTAGATCCATCTGATCTCCAGAGAAATGACCCCCTGATCACTGACTTAACAACTGAACCATAACACAACTGCCCTCAAAAGGTGATACACTTAGCAAGACTAATAGAGGAACTCTAATCTACAGTATGCAACAAATACAATCACTGTATGGGTGAATGCATACATATTTGCCTCTTTATGAGAAAGAGGGCGATACAGTGTCAAATTCCATTAAGTATGAGTTTGTTTCAAGGCTGGAAAACGCATGGTGCTGATCTCTCTCACTTACATACCCAATAAGCTTCTGCCTCAGCCAGAGCCAGGAGATGTCTGAACATGTTATTATATCGGTGTGCTGGATAGATATGGGCACGGCAGAGAAGCGGTGACGGGACATTTGAGAAGCTGCACCAGCGTCTATCAGGCAGATCAGGCGTTACTATAGAACCCGAGTAGTTGCTAACGCAGCAGCACATCGCATTTGAAAAGTTCCTGAAAACAGTGCACAGGACGGCGGCCCATGAGGGAAGAAAACAAGTCTGTCTGATCGTGGATACATCTGGTGGATCAACCTCCCGTGAATCTTTGATCAAATCTGGCCTCCAAAAAAGCTGGTTCTGTGGAGACGTCACTACGGAAGAAGGCAATCCTTAAGGGGCCGAGTGAAGACCTGTGCTTTTGTGCTCTCAACAATGATCCCCAGTTCAGCAAAGCGTTGACCTCTGTTTGCTAGGCTTCTGTCCGAAGAGGTTGAGAAGAGAGGTGCATGAGGTATGGACATGTTCGCCGACACAATCAAACGACGTCAGACTGGAATGCCCATGCGGTGCTTCTTCTTTTTGACCGTCTTGTGGCCAGTGAGCCGCCGTACGTCGTCATCGCCGTCCGAGTCCTCCATCTCGTCATCAGCTGAAAACAGGATCTGAGAGAGAGAGAGAGAGAGAGAGAGAGAGAGCGCTTAGCATGATGCTTCATCTACATAAATCTGTATGACAGACAGGTAGGACTAACAAAGCAGAGTGCAAGTCTCTTAAAAAGAAACAAAAACAGTATGTCAAAAAGTCGTCAATCAAAGGTGACTGCTTGATTGCGCTTGCAGTTCCAGAACAAGCATTAGTGCGGCCTTTACAACAGTGCCTTTGTGAAGTGGAAGTTCTCATGTTGGGCTGGGCAGGGCAGGGCAGGGCAGGGCAGGGATGTCTGGCTGGGTGCTGAGCGACACTACAAGCCCTGGCTGCTGCTGTTTGACTGCAGTGACTATTCAGCTCTCGCCAGGGCTGAAGAACGACATGTCTTCAGACCCACCTGCTTTACAAGCCTTGTAAATTCGCTCGCTCAGCGGCCCACCACACCAAGTGACTCACTTATCCATTCATTAGGACAAATTTATCCGCACCGATTTCCTCTGCCAGGGGTGCGTGTCACTGCTGTTAACTGGCCATGTGATGCGGACGGAGAATGCCTCATGCAGCTTTAACAAGGCTTCTTCAGATGGAAGGCCTGAGAGGTTTTAAAAGGGCTCTTAGCCTGTCTACATTTCAAAAGCAGTGCGAGCCAATGACTTCAGGCACCAGATGGGAGCTATGCTCGTCTCTGTGCTGGTGGTGCTGCTGCTGCTGCTGCTTACCTCTGACTCAGAGTCGTCGTGGGAGAGGGCCCGTCTGTAACGGACCTTGGGGTTACCGCGTGACTCGTCTCCGCCTTCCCGCTCCTCCAGCTTGGCTTTTGTCCGGCCTTTCTTCATCAGGAAGTTATCCACCACCCAGAACATCAGGGCCTGAGCATGCGGAGCCAGGTAAACACAGGCGCACACACACACACACACACACACACACACACACACACACAGGGTTCACAATTAACATCTGCATATCGACATTAGCATCAAAGCCTTTAGCTAATGCCAGGTCTGGTGACTAAAGGCTGATATTTAGATGTTTATGCTTATGTTTATGTTCATGTTCAAGTTTAGATGACCGAAGGCTTCACATATTTCCACATGCTTCACATTTGCTTCACAGATGTTCCCTAGATGCTTGATTGCTGCTATATACAGTAGGAAAGTTGGCCTGATGTGTGACACTGCAATTGCAACTCCTCGTCAGGTTTCAGCTTCAGTAGGCTTAATAAATAACGAACAACTGCTAGGCCAGAGGAGTATTTCACAAAAGCAGAATTAAGACATCCAAGATTCACATCCAAGTGAAAAAGCGAGGCTTGACATAGCGTTGTCTGATCATCCCTGCTCAACTCGTTTCACTAATGCCAATCCAGGATGAATAGCAGCGACTATGTCAAAATAAGGAACAGGTCCATTTCTACTGGAACAACAGCCAATTAGCCTTAAGCGGCATCTCTCCTATTAATGAATGTGATGGCTAAAATGTAGTGGGTTCTAACCTGCTAAATGTCCTACACACATATCTGGCAATTTCCTTGTTGAAAAACTACAATTACAATGTTATCGTGAACGACACACTTCGTACACCCCAACCGAGAATCCACTACCATTCCACAGTGAATACTTGCACAGCATTCCCAACTCAGACACATGATAACATGATCTGTGATACGGACACCAACACATAACAGCAACAACAAAACACTGAGGACACACAAAATAACAGAAACAGACATCGGAAAAAGCAGACTTTTCTTATGGAGAATTTGTGCGAGATGGCTCAAAGACAACAGAGGACTCAGGGACTTACATTGACGAAGAACGGGACGATGAGCATAACGATGGCCAGCTCCAACTGTGGATTGGTTATGGGATTCAGGGGAGCTAGCTGTGATGACACACACACACACACACACACACACACACACACACAGACACAGACACACACACACAAACTATTACAATTAAGGCCAAAACAAAACTGTGATCACTGCTGCCTGCCAGTAAGAAGTCTAGTCACCGTGACATGGAAATAAACCATCAGACAGACATCATGTACATTTTTTTAAAATTGCAGTTATCTCCTACAATGACCCCCCGATCTGAGCCCTATCCAAAAGCCTTTGCTGACCTTCTTCCACTGAGGCATCAGCAGCACCAGCATGATGAGAACCTTCTCGAACATCATGATGAGAATGTAGAGGGCACACTGACCCGCCCAGGCGGTGCACTGGATTGGCTCACCTATGTTTTCATTTACACACACATTAACAAAATGGTTAGAGAAATAATTAGTGCTAATAACCAATGCAATATTAAGGCTTTTTTATTTTTATCATTCACTTCAGCAGATCCTGTCATAACTCACAACAACATTATATTTTGAGGGGTAAGTGCTGGTTCACTGCCCATTGGCCCCAGGTACTAGTTAAGCAATAACATCATCTTGGGGAAAAGCAGGGAGATGGAGTGGGGTCTAGGGTCTACATTTTTTCACAGACCACCACTGCCACCTTCTGGTCAACTGATAAAAATCAGCTGCACATGTCAGACATGCTTCTCTTATGATGTTACTAATTTCACTTCTTCAAAGTACGTGCAATACAACAGAGGTTCATTGTACAATCATCTGGTCAACAAACCTCTAATGATAAATAAAATCTCTAATACATATCCTCCTTCCCAAGGTCAATAGGATATCCATCCCATACAAAATTCTTTTGTGCATGCATGCAAGAGAGTGTCTGTCTGTGAGTGAGATCTCACCGTATTCTCCAAAGCGCAAACGCTCCCACTGCCGCCACTCGACCACGGCACTGACCGCTCGCACACCTGCGTAGATGAACAGCATGCCCAGGGTAGCGTCCAGCAGGAAGTTGATGAGGTATCTAGACACAGATCACCAATGCGTTAGAACCACCACCACACACCCCGGACTCCAAACGCTGCTGACACAATATGACGAAATGTCCCGATCGCAGACCCGAGAGCCAGATCGTGTGACGTGGAGACTCACAGAGAACAAGGGTCCTGCTCAGTGAGGTCCGATAAATAGACGTTGGCAAAGTGAATGAACAGCATCCCGATGGCCTGTTTGGACGTGTCCAGGAACCTTAGGGGCAGAGAGAGAGAGAGAGAGAAGGGTGTGGGGCAGGAGAGGGAAGATAAACAACAATCTTAGCAAGGGCAAGAGAAAATGGCTGCCTAGGCTTACAGCACACTGCTATTGTTAATACAGACAAACATTAATTTTCTCAAGGGTGATGGGAGTGAAGGGGACAATGCCTCACCAGATTTTCCAGGGCCTTCTCTCATGCTTGGGCTCCCTGAACCGTTTCACTGTGAAGGGGAAAACAGAGGAGAGAGCTTAACCCCTTCTGTTCTGATGTTGACAAGGCAACAGAATCAATAGAAGATCTTCAGGCCTCGCTGGGCTCCATTACAACCACCCTCCACCTAATACATAACACATATCATTGCAGGGTAAACTAAACAAAATGGCCACAATGCCCTGGCTAGAGGGGAAGTGAAAGTTGCAGGGTAAGTAGAATTGAGAGGATTTCTTCAAAAATAACTGGCGTTATAAATAAGTTAGTCTGACCTGTAAAAAGTGCAATCACAGGCCAGCTGGGAAAGCTACCAAAGGCACTTTTTAAACAGGATGAAGGACAACAAACACTGAAGAGTGCCAACGCAGCAACATTAGCCTGTGCAGGCACAGATCAATACAAGGAAGCCCAGATCATCTTACACTAGCCTGCTCCTCTTGCACTGAATGCTGAGGACTTCAGAAGTCTCAAGAAGTAGGCTGATTATCCAGCATGCTTTGGCCTTGTGCATGCATAAGACTGCAGTTCATTAAGACTTACGTTACACAGAAGCCATTCTCTACCTAAGTTAAACAAGGAAACTATAAGGGTATCAATATTTGCTCAGCAGAGCCAGAAACGCTTTGCGCGACATGTAAAAGGGACGTGGCAAAAAAAGAAGCTCTGTATTCAAATGAACCTTCAGCCGTTGGCCTCTTTGGTGCTCTCCAAATGTGACATAACAGCTAGCGCTAATAAAGCTCTCGCTGTTTTCCACAATAGCTGGTTTCATGCGACACCCACTGCCCTCCCCTCTCCTACGAGGAACTCAGACAACTGGGGGTGGGTGTGAGATTCCCCACATCTTGACATGCTCGATAGTAATCATCTTCTTGACATGTAGTTATTGTAAGTACTCAATCGACAGGCATGTTTTAGTCCAAATTCAGTGGCACTCAGATGGTCTTTAGTCAGTGTGATTTGGTGTTAAATGGGAGATGCCATACCTGGCAATGGTAAAAGACAGAATTACACAGCAGCACATTTCTGATATCTGTTGTACTAAGGTCATTCAAAGCAGGTTCAGGATAAAAACAAACATGCAGGGTGTTGTCATTCATCTGTTCCTGACCTAAACTCAAAATCTCTTACAGTACCAATACTGTATTGCCTTGGGGACATGTTGTAAAGTTATGGAAGGTGATACGATCTCATCCCATCTTTGGAAGTAGCATAATGATTTCAATGCAGTGATGATGGCAGTGTGTGCCCTAGAAGTCGCCTAGAGGGAACAAGAGATGACCAGACATCTCTGACCCAGGCCACTACAACCTATACTGCAAGGAACTTATCAGTAAAGTAATTTGCAAAACATCATCCATACTTACACATCAATGTACTGAATGCCACAACCGCTAAAAGACCTTGGAGGAATATTCCAAAAGTATCCATCAGGTCACCATTCGCACATCCACGATTGGACTCAGGAGTGGGCGTCACGGACACAGTGGAGTTCGATGGCGAGGCGGCAGAGTGGGCCACACTATCCCCCGGGCGGGATAGCAGACTACCTCCATTCAGTGCCATGTTCTAAACTGCACAGGTGAATACGTTAGGGACCTTTGCAATTACGGGCAACTCTGCTCTCAAATGTCACTTCCAGTCCATACGTGGTCTCCTTCCACACCGTGTTGCTTGTCGTGTAGGTTGGAAATCGATATGTGGTAATATCAATTGATGTTATCTGGCTGTCAAGAGGATTTTTTTCTTCTGACAATGAGCCCATCCTTTTTCAGTGCCCAGGATATACTCCCACTGATAGACAAACAGTGAGAGGCGCAAGTCGTTCTAAGGTCATATCTATTGTTATGTGTTAAAATCACATTCCCATCGACATGACATTTGGTAGGGTGACGTTAACAGTGAACAAGGGTAGTTTGAAACCTGTCGATAGCCAGCTATCGAACAGCAACCTCACAAGCGACGAAGCTAATAGTAGCTGGCTGACAATGTGTCATTTCACTGACAAGGTTAGTTGGGCGTCACTAACACGAAGGTGTTAAGGTCACACAACACATTTAGCAATTTACCAAATGAGACTGCAATGCCAAAAAAAGACAATGTCAGCGACAGACTGAAGTAATTGCTGCTAACCTCAGACACTAGCCAGCTAACGACTGGACTAGCGTAACGTCAGCTAGCTAGATAACATGTTATCAGAGGTTAACGTTATGCGACATCTACGGTGGTTAAGAAGTCACTTGCTTTATAAGAAACACTTTAACGTGTTAAACATACGAACCAAAGAGAAGGTTGTAATTTTAGCGCCGCGATTTACACCCAAAAAAAAACTAATAACGTTAACGTTACCACCAGAGGAGGTTGCAAGCAGACGCAACTCGAGCACACAGCAATATTTGGTCCTTGGCTCTGGGGGAAATCCTTCGAGAAGGAGGTTAAACAGTTGACACTTCTGCAACTTTATGCAAAATTTGGACAGTCTTTTCACTGTAAATGTGTAGTCTATACTGCTGAAACAAGTTTTGCCCCATCCAAGGTGTACGTTTACGCACACGCACAGTCAGGCAGGAATGCTTTTTGGAATTTTCAGCGGCTTCTTACCAATGACGTTTCACGTAGGGAAGCGTGTAATTATGCATTATGGGAAATGTAGGCTGTAATACTATTAATCAACCAATGTATTGATTATAGTGCAATATCACCATTAAGCGTGGTCTCAATATCATACACTTCACAAATATAAAAGAAAACAAGATAAAACAGGCAACTGATGAGTGAAATAATAAATGAATAGATAATCAAATAAACAATCTTAATAAAAAGTAGGCCTATAATGAAGTGTTCGTTTTCTTCATTGCAGCAGGGCTTAGTGTGGGTAATGGTGTTACAGGTGAGACAGTCTGTCCGACTACCAGCCCATACAGTCTGAATATTAGTATCGGGGGTGTCCTGGATCACAAGCTGAAGTGGGATCAGCATACACAGCTTATTTAGAGAAAAGGGCAACCAAGGCTCAACTTTCTTTAAAACAAAACAAAAAAAGTTTTGTTTGATGTTGACTCTACAATGCTATGACTATAGGCCTGTGATCTTTAAGTCCCTCGTAGATCCCTGGGGGAGAAGAGGGGCAGAATATGATTATTCTTTTCTCGTTTTGATTGGTAAAATGGAGATGATGCTGAAAGTTCGACCTGGCAGCAACTCATAATATCACTATAAAACAGACACACATTGTTACACAATTTAGATAACATCTGTGGAATGTGCTGACATATTGTGAACAAACAATTGTCTCCTACTTTTACTGTCATCTTTTAATCTTAACTAGATCAGCACATTGTGCCATGTTTATGGAAAACATAAACTGTGAGGCTATCCAGACCCCTAAACCAACTAAGCCTAATCAATACTGTCCAATAGCATTAACTTCATTGGCAATGTAATGAAATGCTTTGAAAGGATAATCATGGTTAAGATTCAGTCACACACACAATTTACTGGACCTGCAATTTGCTCATAAGCCCAGCAGGGGGTTGATGCGATTTTAACCTTGTTGCATTGTGTCTTGCCACACATCGAGGCATCAAAAACACATATTGAAATTGTATTTTTGGATTTCTTATCTCTAACATCCTGGCATGGACTCTGGCTGAGAGCTTTTCATTGGATGGCTGCTCAACAGTCTGAGAGTTCAGTGGGTGAAGGTTGGCCTTTTCTTTAAGACATAATTACTACCCACACAGCAACACAGGGTACCCCCAAGGGTGTGATCCTTCTTCCTTGTTGTTTATTCTATTAGCTAACACCTGGACCAGCTCTCGCCCTGGCAGGTCCTTAGTTTAGTTTGCTGATTCGACTGGTCAGCTTCCTCCAGAGTGATGGGAACGAACATGGCCCAGTTTTAGACACATTTAGAAACTGGTGTGATAAGTCATGCCTCCTGTTGTTCACTTCAAAGACAAAAGAGATGTTTTTTGATTTTAAGAGATACACAACATCCTGTTCTGACTATCATTAAAGGACAGGGTTATAGTCCACAAGCTGAAATTGAGAATAGAGAAAAGGGCAACCAAGGCTCAACTTTCTTAAAAAATGTCATGTTGACTGACTTCTTACAGTCATAGCCCTGGCTCCATGAACTGGGAGGAAAGTGGAAGCAGTAGTGTGTCCCTCAAACAATAACAAGTTTCTCGGGGAGCATTGAAGGGAGGAGTCTTTGGTTGTTACTGTGAACAAAAGTGTCTTCATGAATAAACATAGTGTTCTCCAGCATCGCTTACTCTAAAATTCATGTTAAGAACCATGGACAATGGTTGAAGGACAGAGAATGGGGGGTGCTACCGATTTCAGGTGACAACCGCAGTTTATTTACTTTATTGCATGAAATAGAGTAGTGAGGCTGGTCAATGTCTATTGCAGAAATCACATATCCGATCCAAGAATTTCTAAAATGTTAAAACTGGAATATGCAAAAATTAAGATTACGTTTTTATTTCACATTTTCTTTAAATAACAATCGCATTACACAAACACATATATTTCAAAATTAAAATAATTTTAGTTTTGACCCAAAATGAACAAAAATCAACACTGCAGCACAGGTAGATTACAAACATACCTACATGTACGGAAAAACATCTACAGATGCTTACAGAATGAAGATGGGGAACAAAAAGAAACACAAATGGAAGATCAGTTCTGCGCACATGAGGAGAAATTCACCTGAGACATAAATAAGAATCTGCCTCATCTCATTTGTTTGCAGTGGCTTCCTATCTACCATTTGCAATTTTATTTCTGCCTGAAATAAAATACAAACATAGACATCTACACCAGTATTAAAGGAAAACAAACAAACAAAACACACTGTATGAAATACAGATTTTGATGCTAGAGCATACACTGTTAAGCTGAGCAATAAACTGAACTGTGATGTTCTGCTTGTACATAACACACTGACTTCCGGAAAGGAAAAAAAAACAAACAAAACAAAAAAGATCTGAACACATCATTCCTCTGAAGGAACATCTGATATTTACAATATATACACACACTCACCTTTCACTATGTACACCTCTCATACCACATACAGTACGTTTTATTGGTCTTTGTGCTTGGATTCTTGCATTGTCATCCGCTCTACAGTTGGTCAAGTTCATAACAAGAAACAAAGTGTCCTGGACCTTCAAGGACACTGTGTGGACCTGATTTTCCATCTCAAGGTGTCTGCTTCCACTCCTCAAAAGCAAAAAAGATCAAGCAGACAGACAACAACTCCTTTAACTGTCTCATTAAATTAAAAGATTAAAATTATTGGGGGGCAAATGCAAATGAAGCCAACAATCCCTTTGAACCCCATGCAATCAGCCAATTAGTTTGTGCAGCACTTTGTGCAGTTTTCTTCTTGGGGGCTGGGAGATGGGTATACACAATGGGACAGCTGCGTAGCAGGCCAAGGCGAATCCTCTGGCCAGGGGTAGCAAGCTCTCAGCTGGCGAACTGCTGGTAGAAAGCCAGCTTGACTCGTTCAATGTGGTGACACAGTTTGATAGCTGGGCCCAACTTCAGGTCCATACACTCCTGAACAGTGGGCAGGTTAAGTAACAGCAAAGCTTGTCCATCAATCTCCTGCAAAACATGTGGGAGGGGGGGGGGGGGGGGGTCTAAGTTAGAGAATCTCATATTCATGTGAAGGAAAAACAAACAACTGTTTACATACAATTATTTTAATGAGCAGGGCAAAGGCTTAGCAAACTATTTCTTAAAACCCCCAAAAATAAAGTCACTGAGAGTGTTTCATCCTACCGGTAAAATACAAAACATAGTGGTTCCTAGTGCCAAGGAAACCTACAAAGACTGACATATTGTGACAAATCAAAGATCTTGATGCTGACTTTTTTAGCTAGTAGTCGGATCGCTGGAATCCTTTTCATCTAATGTTGGAGGATTACATACATTGAATTGAGTTTTAGTTTTGCATGCCAATGTCAGTCCTGACTTAAGTAAACACTAAACTACACACTTATGCCCTCTTGAGTTTGTATCGCACCGAGTACCCTAAAACAGTACCTTGAACCACACATACTGTACGTAGAAGACAAAAAAAGAGCGCTGACTGTTGACACTATCCCCTAAAATAACCTCATGAATATGACTGTGGCCGACTGAGCTACCTGGTCCATGAAGATGCGTGCCAGTGGAGCGCAGTCTGTCGTCCTGATGAAGCGCGCCACGTCTGTCACGCTCCACTCCAGCGGGCTGCTCTCCAAGCACAGCTTCTGGGGGGCCTCGCTGCGGGGGCTCTGTGGAGAGACAGACATTGGACATCGCACTCAGTGAGACAGCCAGCCAGCCTAGAGGTCCAGTCGGAGTGGCATTTGACCCTGTACTTCTGGATTCAAAATACTAATATAAAAATTAACATTAAAATAATAATAATAAAAAAATACATAGAGGATGTTGCTTTAAGTCTATCACTCAGCAAGTTAGTCACTGGGTCTGTCCGAAACGAAAGGCAGCTGCTTGCTGCCTCGCTGCCTTCAGCTGTCTAACGAGTCACTTGCCGTAGCAGGCATCAAGGTAGCAGCTATGGATTCGTTTTGGACAGTCTAGCAAAATAGCAACACAGAACACTGTTGCCAGGATACCATGAAGCAGAATAACCAGCTGTTGCCAATTACCAACACCTGCTCTAGAAGGTTTATCTTAGAAGGCAGCATTTTATACCAATATGTGATTCAAACATGCCACGATCTTCTATCTTAGAAGACAGGATTTTTTCTGTTTCGGACAGAGCCACTTTCTTTTTGCTACTCTAATGCCAGTCAGTTTTATATGGTGGCATGTTGAACAACTGAGAAGACAAAAATGGTGTCGGCAATTGATACAACCCCCTCCATACACCCAGCAAGTTGTAACAAGAAGTTGTAACAGAAAAGGTCCAGATGACAGGAGGTGGCTGACCTTTGGCGAGGGCGGACGGTTCTCGTCGTCAGAGTAGGAGGGAGATCGGGCTTTGCGCCGTCTGCGAGTGGGCCGTGGTGTCTCAGGAGGGGAGGGCGAGGGCGTCGGCGGCTGCGACTTCTTTTCGGAATATTCAGAGTCATCTTGCAGGTCATCCTGGTTCTCCGACCCAGAATCCTCGCTCAGGGAATCATCCTCGTCGAGATCCTCTTCCTCACTGCCCTGTGGTGTGACAGCCAAGAAAGTGAGCGTCAAAACTACTGTTTTAGTTGTGTGTATCAGCACATTAGTATCAGTACATCAACACCATGTGCACGCGCTCAGTATACAGTGCTTTTTCTTCATTTCAGATAGCTTAATAATAATAATAATAATAATAATAATAATACATTTTTATTTGTATTGCACTTTATGTTAAGTCAATCTCAAAGTGCTACAAACAAAAATATGATGCAAATAAAAAAACTGATAAAAACAGATTAAATAAATAATGCAATTTAAAACAGATACATTGAAAAAAAAAAAATCAATTAAATACATTTCACAGAAAGCCTAGTGAACAAGACTGCCACTCCAGCCTAGTAAACAAGAATTTTACTCCAGACTGTACTTCTATGGGGGGGAAAAATGTCTAGCTGTCATATGCAACATTACCTGTGGGGAACCAGCAGGTGTGTTGTCGACGGAGGCTGTCCGCCTCTTCTTGTGAACAAACAGCTGTTTCCTCCTCTTCCTCCTCCTGCCCAGCTTCTTGCTGCCTCCCTCCAGGTTGGAGTGTCCCCCGGGGGGTCTGCCCACACGCCTGCTCTTCTTCTTACCATAGTAATATGCTGCAAAGGACATCAACTAGTGTTACCTTAAACTTCTTCATTTACCACACAATATACAGTATACACACACACACACACATACAGTATGTTGAATATGTATATATACAAAACATATATAAAATGTATATACATATGTTGTAGGGGTGTGAATCTCTCATGTGAAAGACGATACGATTCGCATCTAGATACATTGTCACGATACGATTCAAAAAAAGATACATGTTAATAGCAAACGATTCGGTACGATTCAATTCGATGCGATTCGATGCAATTCGATGCGGTTCAATAATCAAAAGCATTCTGAAAGTTATTTTTCATTGTGCACATTCACTTTACAATTGTGCACATTTTACATGATCAAGTTAATGGTTATCAATAGGACAAACAACTTGATGTATGAACATGACAAAACATTTTATTGTGAAAAGGTGAGGTTTTTCATATAATATTTTAGTAATGGCACACACTGAGGACACCATAAAGAAATAAACAGAAGAAACACATATCTCTGTATATGTTGCATAAAAAAAATAAAGACCAAAGAGGTGTCGTTACAAAAGAAAATAAAGCAGTGCTTTGCCCTTGGCCTTTTCTCATGTAAAAGAATAAATGATTCTCTGCTTATCTCCCTCAACAATGGAATTCTCTTCTCTGATTGGCTGATGGGGTGGCCATTAACTTCGTATAACCTGCTACCTTTGAAGTCGTTCCCGTATCACCCTTGAATATTAATTCGCCAAACTTGTTGCGAAGTTTAAATGAACTGTCACGTTGCATCCAAGCTGAAATACAGACGTGCAGAACCATAGTAACATTGTAGCATATGACGGAGGTGGATTGTAGCTAGTTGGATGCCATGTAGGCTATAAAAGTAGCGATCTTTCAAAGTTAAAGTTAATCAGAATCCTGGGATATGCCCGCTTGACAACGGGAGAGATAGAACCAGAGCCATATAAAGAGACCTTCTCTTTTGAAAAAGCCAAACGACTTCCAAACTTTGGATTTAAGTTTCGCCGGCGCGTTGAATATGGGTTCGGAGTTGTCAGAAATCTTTTCTGAGGAAGACTAGCATCTCATTCCTTCAGGCACGTCCAGGGCACGTTTCGTTGGAATGGATAGACGAACGTGATAGGCTATGCCATCTTTGACCAATGAGAGGCTGTCATTGTTCTCAAATCAAAATTGGGATGCACAGCCACGCACCAGGCCAGGAAATCGAGTATTTCATAAGAGACGGTCAAGTCAGAAACGTTTGCGAATGTGAACCGATTTGTTTCTTTTAAATCGAAACAATAACCGATTCATGTCATGAAAAATTCGAAACGAGGCTTGATGCATCGATGTAGTCGTCTTTTACAGGTTAAAAACGAATATCGATATGTATCGGTTATTTTTTACACCCCTAATATGTTGACCATAAATTGATCCTTTGAAAATGGCCACATACTGTATTTGGTCTTAGTGAGCACAGAACAATTCTCAGAGCAGCGTTCCAGAACCATCCGTGGGCCAAACAGGTTGGGGCAGCACTCCAGCTTGATGCACGTCTTCCTGCAGAACTCAGCCACCCGGTCGGCGGTGCGGACAATCTCCACTGTGGCTCTGTAAGTCTTGCCCTTATACCTGCGGGCCAGACAAACAACTACTGGTTAGAAATGTCACAGTCAATTTAGCATGGAAAACAACCACACCACACTCCACACCCAACTGGCTTTTTGTCTTGTGATATTTCGATGCAACTGTTCAGTTCGGTTGTTGGCTCTTTTCAGGGCAAGGAATTAAAGTCATGGCAGACAGCTGAAGAGCTGCATTGTCAGGATGTGGCGTCACTGGCACGAAGGTGCAAGGCCGAGGTGAATGGCTGGCGAGGCCAGGCGAGGCTGGGTCTGAAATGAATAAATGGATGCAATCTTACTTGGCCTTTAGAGTCTCGCCGTGACCGTTCCAGCGGCCCTCCTGGTCCAGTTGCAGTTCTCTCAGCACGCGACTTGGCTTGTAGCCCGAGTTTATCAGCAGAGTCAACACCTGAAAGGTGAGCATAGGAGAGGTGAGCATAGGGAATGGAAAAGAAAACCAGGGCAGGATGGAAACAAAAATTAAAGCACACGTGTGAAAGACAGTAAAACAACAACGTCCCATTGCAGGCTTGCAGAACTCACCTCCTTCAGCACCAGAACACAGTTCCCCGGCCCGACACATTGGGGAAGTTCCGCAATGCGCCCCTTGTTGAGGTATGGCCCAGAGAAGCAGCGATGGTTGAAGTAGATCTTCGGACAACAGTATTTCCCATTGGCTTGTCCAGCTGTGGTTCACACAAAGCACAAATGCACACATACTTAATCAACCCTATCTCAAAATATGTCAAGCGCAGGAGCTCAAGTGAGGCCTGAAAACGAAACATTTATAAGCAGTTACAGGGTATAGAAATCCTGAAGTGAAATTCAATACCTTTTAATACCTTTTTGAAAACCCTCTCAAAAAAATGTAAAACCTCAACACCACAGTGATTTTTAATTGCCATGTAATGTGTCAGCAGTGTGATTAACCTAAACATCTGACCTCACTTCACTGTCGAGTGACATGACTGATCTGGCTTGTAATAATACTTTTAAATCACAGATAATGTTAGCTTTACTATCCACCAATTTGTTTCTTTGGACCAGCTCACCTGGGCTACACAGGCTTTCCTGAATTACCAGAACGTTGCAAGTGATTACTTAACATAACCTCTATGTAGATATCCTGAAGAATGAGAGAGTCTGTGAGGATTTGATGCACTTCACTTAGTTGCAGACTCAAAAACAAAACAATTTCAAGACAACTTTCTGTGTTGTGCCTTAACAAGTTGAATGAAAGTTATTACTTTGAGATATTAGGCTATCCTACTGATCAAGTAAAGATCTTGCGGTGGAGCCAAGTCTAGGAGCGGCGATTTGGATATTCATTGTTTTAAATGTAATACTTCGTAAAATCATGATTACTACATTGTAATACTTTTTAATGGCCATCATTTGAGCTAAGTTGATTTACTACCTTTAAATGCTTTTTAAAACCCTGCGGACACACTGCGGAGTTATATAAAATTATCTTCTCAATTTTCAAATCCTGAAAGGGCTTGGCCCAACACTGCCTTTAGGCGTATTGCCAGGGAACATTAAGGCCCTGCAAGCATGAACAAAAGCGGAATGTTGTGGTACTATTTACTTATGAAAATGGGAGGCCACTCACCGGAGTCTGACTGCATGTTCACCTGCTGCTTGAGGGCATCAGGAAAGGAGTCTCTGGCTGGGACTCTAGGAGAGCAGACTCAGAATGAGATACTAGAGCAGGTGCAATTAAATATGGAGCCATTTTATACATCATGGGAAACAAAAACAATGATACAAAGCACGAACATTATGGTTATGATAACACACATACACACACACAATCCAACATCTACTGCTGTGCTGAATTATGATTGCTCCTACTGCAACCGTCCCCAAATTCACACACAGTCTTAAGAGCATGTGCTGCTCATTAAATAAAAAAAAAACCTAAAAGAAAACTCGCATTGAGCAAAGCTGTTCATTATACAGCAGATTCATTTCTGGCATTTTCCCCAAGGGGCTTTTTACAGAAGATGCAAGAAAAGTCTCTCTCTCTCTCTCTCTCTCTCTCTCTCTTACACACAGACACACACACACAGACACACACACAGACACACACACACAGACACACACACACAGACACACACACACACACACACACACACACACACACACACACACACACTTCCCCATGGTACCACGTACTGTTTCTCAGGCTGCACCACAGCAATTTTCTTCTGCTTCTCCACTGTAATAAAAAGATAAAGAGCACATTAATAAAACATTCATCATTGACATTTCGGAACACCTCTGACGCCTGCTCATAAACCCTGACAACTGCTTGTGCTATACACTGTTATTATATCCATTTATATTTTCCCTTCCATTTACTTCTGTAGCTAATTACAACAGGTACAATCACAAATTCAAATTCAATTCGACCACTTAGAAATGTATGTGTGTGTGTGTGTGTGTGTGTGTGACATTATGTGTATTCAACACTAACCCCGAGGCTTGCGTGGGAACTGGAGTGGGTAACCATTTGTTTCACACCAACTGACTGGGAAAAGGTCCATAGAGTCCACATGGGCAATCACCTCTGGGACTGGTTGCTTGAGCCCTGCAGCAAAGAGACAACAGACAAACGCACACAAAGTGGCTCAGTATCACAGTCATGGATATGACATTTTGCCAGTAGGGGATGAGAAAGGTGGTTTACCAGATGCAAAATTCACCCTCACCTTCCAGTCGGAGCCAGATATGGTGACCTTTGACCTTGGTGACAGTTGCCACGTGGATATTTTCAGGACAGAGGGGATTCACTGCCTCCAGCATCATGGCCTCTTTGAAACACTGATCAGACGGCTCCTGAGGGGATAGATAGCAGAGGCCATGAGGACCACTGTCACCACGCAAATACAGTAGATAAAG
Source organism: Sardina pilchardus (assembly GCF_963854185.1). Classification (NCBI taxonomy): domain Eukaryota; kingdom Metazoa; phylum Chordata; class Actinopteri; order Clupeiformes; family Clupeidae; genus Sardina; species Sardina pilchardus. Next base: position 15,217,237 of record NC_085002.1, on the reverse strand, counting down.
GTCTAATGGTAATGCTGACTATGTAAAGGCTGTCTAAATAACCAAGTGTGTGTGTGTGCGTGAGTCTGTGTGTGTGTGTGTGTGTGTGTGTGTGTGTGTGTGTCTGTGTCTGCGTTACTCACAGGTGGGAAACATTGTTGGGGAGCAGCCTCTGCTTCATGCTGCTTAAGATAGTCAGCCCAATCAAAGTCCTGCCCCTGGAAACCTGGAGACCGACCACATTAAATATGACCATCAGTGGGGACAACACTATAACAGAGGTCTAAAGAGATGTCCACATGTTTAATTCATGTGCAATCTAACACATCAAAACATACATGTATTATGGCCACCTTTTAAAAACATTTAACTAAAAGACTAAACTTATTTTCAACAGGCAACAGGAAATCTACACGTACATTAATTTAAACGCCAACCAAAGTTCAATCCATACCAAAAATCTTAACTAAACTCTCTGGGAATAAGACCTAGACCTTGGATCTATCATCAGCGTGTGTCAGAGGCGTTGAAATGCGCCAAGAGTACACGTGAGCACGGAGCAGAGCCATGGAGGCTGAGGGGAGTGAGGCGTGAGTACGCACCAAGAGGGGGGCTCAGGCTCACGCCGTTCTTCAGGCTCCACTGGGCGGGGAAGATGCCCGGGCTGTCCCTGTGGCAGAGGAACACCCGGCTCTTGGCGTCTTCACGCAGGTCATCTAACTCTACGAGGAAGTATTGCTCTCCGAACACCTGGGGACAGTCCAGACAGGGCACAGACAATGAGGAACTTCACATGGTTTTCAAACTACACTATTTATAATCTTGTTCTCGGAGCAAACTATCCCTTAAAATCACTTGCCTTAACCCAAGTTCACAATTCATAATTCCTCACTAGAATGTACATTTGCTCATATGACCAGAATTCTGGGGAATAGCAGTTAGCATTATTAGCACGCTGCACAAATTTGTTCAAAACTGTTGCATTCAAATTGACTGCTAAATTCTTATAATCTTATTCCCAATGTAAATGCAAAAATGTCCCAATGTGCAAAAGTATCACTTTGTGTCACATGGGGAAACTGAACAGTGCAACCAGCAGACTATCATGAAGTAGCCCATTCAACTACTTTGTTTACAGTATTTGCAGGCTTCAACCAGTGCTGCTGACAGTTGAAGCAGCAAGACACAGAGAGGTAGCAAGATCTGTTGGAAACTAATGTAGCTAATAGTCACAACACCTAGGCTATGATATCTGCATAATGTGTGCTGTCATGAAGAAATAATCAGACATACAGTATGTTATATTTCTATATCAGTATACAACATATCATAGGCTACAGACACCTTAACCAACATGTTTCCTGTGCAAAACACTGACTGCTGCTTATTCAACTAAAAACAAGACGTGAGAAAATAGCATTGTGAACTTAAAATCGTTAATCACATTGAATTGTGAGTTGAGCATATCGCTTCATCCCTAATTGGAGATGTCAGTGAGGTAAAGGATAAGGTCAAAGGTCACATGGTGGTGTGCAAGCAGGCTACCTTCTTGACTGTGGCAGGACTGATAGTGAATGGAGCTGCAGGGTCTACTGCCTCCAGTTTCATTCCCTCAGTGAAACTGTGTGAGTTGATGGCTGGCCGGTCCTTCATAGAGAGACAAAGCAAGCGTGAGCACACACACACACACACACACACACACACACACACACACACACACACACATAATCATTATGGCCTTGGTCACAGACATGCAAAGATTAAAGATAAAAAAAAAAAATATGCTAGTCACCACACTGCTTTGCATTGTTTTTATCTACTTTAAGGTCATTGCTACCATTACACAAATCACCATGATTAGAAAGACTATTCTTACCCAAATTATCAGGGTACATTTGCAGAACTGGTCTTGTACAAGGGCAAAAAGTTTCCACTTTGTTTTAAACTGAAATAGCACTTTATTTCTAAATTTACCCTCGGGGCTATATAAAACACTGTCAATCAAAAAGAGCAACTGTATTAATGGCCCGTGCCATTTGCATGACACAACAGGTGGCAATCATGTAAAAAGATCACTCTCTAGAAATAACACTCTTCTGCTGTACCATTTTGCCCATGACTGTTCTCTGCGGTGACCTGTAGAGCACTTTCCTCACAACATGCTAATTTAAGAAAAGTGGTCTGATGAATTCAGAGCATTCTGCATCTGAACTCTTCACATGTACCGGTAGGCTATACATCTCATCCTACGCTAATTCAGCGATATGTATTTATAGCACAGCTATAGACTAACTGACAAGGTTAAAGGAAGTAATATTTTCCAGTCTTGGCTGGCAGCAGAACAAACGCTACAGAAGAGGATGGGTAAAATAAAATACTTGATTTCTAAATATCTGTGTCTGAGCAATGGCAAAATGATCTACAGGCAAATATAATCAGAAGAGAGCTCATACTGAGGTAATGACTACAGCATAATGTTCCTTCGTCATTTGTATTTTTAAAGAACTCGTCTTGTTAATATTAACACAGTCAAAGGATGTGATCTATACAACTGCAGTGCATACACAGTATTTTTTAAATAATTACACAGGATGGGCAAGACCGAACTACCTCCTCCTTCTCCACGGAGTACTAGGCACACAATACAAGACCCATGAGTGGGGGTGGGTGCATTCAAGAAGCTTTTAAAAAGGCATTATGTTAGCCAAAGCTAACCTTCTGGAACTCCTCCGTGATAGTGGAGTCCTGGGGCAAAGAGCTGATTGTTTGTCTGACCTTGTCCCACTCTTCCTCAGTGCGCAGTGGGAGCAGTGCTGAAAACACACACACACACACACACACACAGAGTTTGTTTTCTTTTTTAAAGACTCCAGTTTAACCCATTCAATATTTACCCAGCTAATCACAGATCACAGCACCTTTGGACTGTGGACCCTACCCCTGGCCCATCCAGCACGTGACGTGAAGTGATGTGATTTGGTGCGGACGGAGCGAGTGACCACTCACCAGCCGGGGGTCTGAGTGTGCAGCCGGTGTCCTGGGCCCACCCGGGCAGATGGAGCAGGGGGCTCAGGTAGAAGAGCCACAGGGTGGCGGTGGCGTCGGGGAGCGCCTCGGCGCCGTGGTAGCGAAGCCGCAGCCGGCCGCCCACGTTGTCCTCGATGACGACGGCCCAGGCGACCGCTGCGTCCCGGCTGTCCTGCAGCTCCAGGCTGGTGCCGGACGCCAAGAGGTCCAGTGGGCTCAGCACGTGCTGCGCCTACAGTCAACAAATTCAGAAGTTTTTCAAATAGACTCAAGCTTCTGAAACTCAGCTCAACAGTCATTATTTTCACGTACATTTTTGTAAAAATATGTAAAACATCTTAGTGAGAGTATTAGGCTGCTGGCTGATCATGGAAAAAATCATAATCGTGAATATATTGGTCAAAATTGTGATCAACACACATTCGTAACAGCACATAACCTATTGCAGGTGCATTACATTGTGATTACATACTGTGAAGTTTGGAATATTCAGGCATTTTGGATTAAATCCAGAGACATGTTGGTCGATGAGCTGATAAAAGCGCCCTTTTCTTTAGAATTGTACTTGTGTCATGTTTGTAGGCTTGTCTACATCTCTGCTTGCTTATCTGCACTAATTGGCTGTCCGTCACAGCACATTAGCAGCTTCTCTCTCTCTCCTCTCCTAGACATCTTTTCATTAGTTATCTGTTCTTGGCTGTCTGCTTCAGCAGCCAGTGAGGCACTGGTGAAAACCACTGGTTGATGGCTGAATGGCTAATGTTTAACACTGGCTATGGCATTCAGTTTTCCCACAAGTTTCCACCTTTAAATGCAACCAAGGTTTTCTCCTCTGGGTCTTGCTAAATATGTTTCATAATCCATTGGGATTATCAGTGTTAATGATCTCTAATAATAACATTCGTGTTTGCCTGATGATATTCATTTGCACTAATAGAAGTAATAGTAATTGACAAGCTATAACATGCTGATTAAAAAAAACAAAAAAAACGGTGGTTTTACTTGAATGCGCTAGTTACAATTTTGGTGTGGTTCCTGATGCTAACTATTAGTGAAAAGACTGTACAAGTACACTCACACTCACACACACACACACACCCCAAAACTTCTTGAGTGGCCTCTGCACAGAGGGAACAGGCTGTTGACTGCAGGCTTAAAAGAAGCAGCGTGAATCAGAAATCAGTGAATCAGTAAGAGTTGGAATTTATCTGTTTTTGACACTATTTCTAAACGGAATGTGGCAAAATGATATTTGTTTTTTCTTGATTATACTGTTTTTGTGATCATTTGGATAACATTCGATTAATTGCACAACCCTAATATGAGAGACCAATAATTCCTGAATTTGACCTTTGACCTTCTTGTGCATGTATCACTACGAGCAAAACCTCCAGATCATAATACTACTTCAATATTACAATTCCATATTTTCCACACCTGCTCAAGCACCCCATTTCCATCAAAAGTATGAGAGCAGCATGAAAAGGAATGTGTGGATGACTTACCCCTTCCAGCAGGTGTGCAGGGGCGCTGCAGCTGTCTGAGAGGGCTTTCTCCAGCAGGGCTTCCCAGTCAGGGTGCTTCTCCCGCACACCTACCAACACACAGAGTTCAAAGGTCATATCAGCTACCCCACCATCAGAGCCAAGAAAATCTGATAACTACTGTTGACATTGTTCAAAGGGGGGCAACAAAGGTTGGGAGAAAGGCAATCTTGCGAATAACTCACAATTCTGCCTGAATTAAATAATTTGACTTTTTGGAACACATTTAAATTCAAAATTTAGGAGCAATGTTCATTTAATATACTGCATATATATATATTGTATTGTATCCTTGAGATACAATACAAATGTATGTTATCAACGTGATAGTTTCAATACAATAAAGTAAACATACTAATAAAGAAAACAAACATACCAATCTGACGCAACTAAAATAACACTCTAAATTTAATTGGCTTAAAATAGACATTCATTGTCAATGCATGAAACAACAACATATTAAAATACTTCTGCAGCCATAATTTGAATACATTCTCTGATGTTAGAGATTATGCAAAGCAGAAACAATGCTTATTCAAAGAAGAATAGAGAAACTCTAAAGTGCAGACGACCATTTGAGAATTGAACCCAGCCAATTGAAAAAGTTAGGACACTTCTAATGTATCTACAGTAATTTTAACAGATTCCTTTTTAAGGAACAGACTCTTACTGCTTACTACTACTTAAAAACAAATACTTTTGTACTAGCGCTTTTTTCTTTTTTCTACATTCTAGCTATTAAATATTCATTTTCATCAATGCCAATGCTAAAACATTCATACGTCTCCACTTTCATACCTAATGCTAATAATTAGAACACTACGCATCAAAGATATACATACCCAATTTTCAGCTATTAAAAAACATAAACAAACAAACAAACAAACAAACAAAGTGCTCAATCGTTCCCCACTCACCCTCTGGGGGTCTCACTGGGTGCCCCTGTTGACGGCTCCAGCCCAGCGGGTGAAGGTTGGCCGTCATGATGTCGCACCAGAAGTCGGCGCGCCGGTCGTCCTGGTAACCCTCGTAGCGCAGGAGCAGCAGCTGTCCACAGGTGGTGATGATGGTGGCCACCCAGTGCGCCCCGTCTGCCTCGCCCCGAACGCTGACCTCTAGCTTCATGCCAGGGGCCAGTCCTGTCTGAAGACCCTGGTCCACCTGCACAACGGGGGCAGAGGAAGAGTCATTTAGCAAAGACTAAGGACTGCTAGTTGCTCATCATAGTTAAGTGTCTTTGTGGGTCTTGAAAAGCGCTATACAAATTTAAAATGTATCATCATCCTGCCCCTGAGGAGCCCTATATACGAGGGGGAAACCAAGTGAAAAAACATTATGTACTGAATTGAAGCATACAGTAATTTCCCGCATATAAGCCGCATTGTGTATAAGCGGCAGGACAGTGTTCTATGCAAGTTAAAAGAAACAAAACCATATTAACACCATAATAACTGCCCCCCTGTATTAACCTCATAGCTGAAGAATTTCTGCAAAATCAATGTATAAGCCGTGGCTAATAGTCGGGAAATTACAGTAACATTTTATACAAATTTGCAGATCGATTTTCAGGTGTTACTACCGTTCTATCTTTAAGTCTACACTAAATACAACCCTCTTTTGTGCATTTTGTGCTAATAAGTTAGGAAGACCTTAGACCTCATGTTTGTGAAACCTTTCCAACTCTTTGTGCTAACTCCATTTCATTGATCACTGGTCCAGCCTACTCACATTAATCAGGGAATCTTAATCCTACTTCCTACTTTGTCTAACCATTACAAACTGATAATAAACCACAGTCAGGAAAAAATGACTATCTTTCCAATCACAGATGATTATACAGTATATGACAATAGGCCTATCTTTGCTTTGCCTAAATGCACACATTCTTTCAGTGATAAGATTTGGTTGATTCTGATTAAATGACCATGTTACTTATTTTCTTTGGGTGTCTTCATATCCCACTTTCTTTCCTTACTCTATGCTGGGTTCGTGAGAAGGTCCTCTCCGTTCTACACCTGGGTTGCTGTCCACTATATGTGGGACAATCTCGATTCATAAAATCTAACTTCTCATACTGTCCATGTCATACTTTTCTCCTGTACATTGATTTCGTTTTTAACAAATGCCACATAAACACATTTAAACAATTTCAAAGAGTGACCAGTATTTCAGTGGTCATTTTATGAAGAAAGTCATTAATATTCACTAGTGAACACTTATAGAGGCTTCCTACGTGTAGCGAGGAGTATTCACTTTGACAGGAATTTGGCATGAAGTGGCCTGTTGATTTACAATCCTCAATGGAGTTTTTCCCCCTTAATTTTGTTGTATTAAAATGATGGCTTGACTTCAAACATGATGGCAAACATTCAACTGTACCACAGCCTTTAATCAATTTCTACTGGCATCTCTCCCTGTTCTCTGAAATATTCAACTAACTTCCTCTTCTCTCTACGGAAATTCTATTCAGCCTGTTTGAAAATACAGCATCAATTTAAATTACCTGAGGGACAAAAACCTCCAGGACTTGGAGGAAGCCACAGTTGTACAATGTAATTTTAATTTATTTGCTGTAACTGGCTCTAATACAAGCATATCTATGTGGGGTAATGCTAATGGATAATCATAACGCTAAACTGTATAGACTGCTTGATCTCTGCTCATATGAACATGTTAACAATAAATTATCTATTAATCGTCATTCACAGGAGCTGCTTTTAAAGTGTTTAAATAACACATTCATGTATTATTAGCATTATACTGGACATTCATTACTAAGATGAAGATCCATTCAGGCTCTCCTTCAATTTTGTCAGTTTAAATCATGTTGTCCATCTAAAATTGTAGAAAATATGTTGGGCTAATTTCATGGTTTATTTTGGACATTTTACTTCTCAACATTCAGTATACACCAAATTGCAGAATAAGGTATACTGTGCCGATTATGTGAGGCTTTGTGGCTACCGGGTCTTTTTTGGGGACCAATTTTATGCTTTCCTTTAGAAATGGGCTTAAAGGGTCCACAATTTTGGACATCCTAAAGAGAATCTGTACTAATTGTGATACTTCTATCCACCACATAACAATCGGGCACCTTTTTTGAGGAGAATTCCTCCTACTAATGTGTTTTCGGGATTTTTTTCTTTTCTTTTTTTAAAAAATGTACTGCATGCATGACGACAATAGTCATGAATTTCATTGTTGAAACAAGCTTTTTTTTTTTTTTACGCAAATGACAAGAACACTGACTGGTATCCACAGCAACAATCACTGTGCAACCAAATGAAGCAGAAAGTTAACACAGAAACATTGTAGTCTACATATTCTACTCCCTCTCCCTTCTAGCATTTGCTTATGAGCTCATCAGATGATTACATGGTCCTTGATTAACGCTAATAACGCATGTTGGTCTCCAGTGGTGAGAAACGTCTGATTAGGCAGAGAGGATCTAACCACTCTGACTACAGATGATCTATTTTGGGGCTACAATAGCAAGCTTGCTGCTTATTTAGTAATAATGAAAGAACACTGTGGTTAGCCAGGACATGTAAAACACTGCAGGGTGACAGTGTAGTGTGAGGCACTGCATTTCAGAAGGACTGTTACAGACATGTTCTATTGTCTCAGCAGTGGCAGAAAAGTCCTTTCCCCAACACATCACTAAACTGGAGGGAAATGCAGCGTGTGGGGGTGCATATAATCCACAGGGATCAAGGAGCTCAAGAGCATGAATGACAAAAAGGAATTTTACCTATGAATAGAAACAAGGTGCATGCAAAGGTTCTCGTTTGATTATCAAATGTTACCGGACAAAGTTACAAAAAATAATGTGTTTTTCAGGAAAGTAACAGATAGCTAGCAGGACATATTTTCCTTTAGATTTACAAACAAAATACTAAATATGCTTATGTCTATAGCATGTTTAATATATTTAAACTTTCTATTCTGAATAATAACAGTCAAATAATGGTCTTTCTTGCCCACACACAGCTCGTCTACTTGTGCAGGCCTACTGACTATACTCACATGTTTGAACGCATGATGAGGGACTGACAAGGTGCTATTCTCCTCCAGGTATTCATCCCAGTTGAAGTCACACACATCCTGACCAGAGTCACCATCTGTGAGAGATTGCAGGAAATGAGGTCATTTTATTCTTGGCAGAAAGCATAATGGATGGATGATTGTCCTGCCGCTCCATTGGAGTGCAGTAACTACACCTACTTAAGAGCGATTACACGGAACACTCAAACACACAACCAAACCCAAAAATGCCCTGCTCCATCAACAGTGGTTCCAACAAAGAACAGTGAAAGATGTTGCAGTGGCTAAACTCACCAGACTCCAGTGGCTCATGGCTCATGTTGGCTCCCCCTACAGACGGTCTCACAGCTGTTGCAGACATGGGGGGAGGGCATATCAATGAGGTTAAAATTGAATATGAACAAAGAGAGACTTTATACCATCTCCAAAAGTCTATGTTAAAAATGTCTAAAAACCTGTGGGAACAGAAATCCTGCTCATATCACTAGACTACCTTGGTGATGCATTATGTTGACAAAATAAGCTTAGTCAATATAGCCAAATCCAAAAACTTCATATCCAACATTGCACAAGTTAACAAAGTGGAGAAAAAGATCAAAACCTCAGTATACAGAGAGGGATATCCAGTGATGATCTGAGAAAGGGGTGGGCACTTGCCTCATTTGTGTGTGTGTGTGTGTGTGTGTGTGTGTGTGTGCGCGCGTGCATTTTAAATAGATAGAGCAGAGGGAAAGTTCTTCACATAGGCTCTGACCATTTACAAATTAAATGGTGACAACAGCAGGTCTGTTCTCTGATCTTAAAAATGAAATAATAAAAAGTAATCAGCTTCCATGACAATCCTCTTGAAACTTACGATACGAGTGCAACTATGTCTACTTAATATGCAAGATATCTAATACGTAAAATATTGTTTTAGAAAACTTTAAAATGATTAATAAAATCTAATCATATTAATAATAACAACCATAACCAGCATAGCTTTCTCCTGAACTGGTCAGGAGAAAGCTATGAAACTGATCAGATTTTTTCACAAGAGCAAAATAGCAATAATAAAAAGTTTTGATTTTAATGAACATCTGCTTCATCCCACATAGGCCTACATTTTTAAAAATCTAATTCAAATGAAACACAAGGGTTCATATTGGAGAAAATTCTTGTTCCCCATATATTTATGTGCAAAGAACAATGCGAGTCAGCTACAGACATAGATGTGTGATCTGTCATGTTTTTTTTAAAGAGATGCGCTGGCTTCAATGATGATCTATTCAGACAGTTGAGCTGTCAACCAGTCTTTGTTGAGCCTTGACGTCTCTATTAAAACGGAGAGCGGAGTGGGACGGCTGGTGTGTGACAGCCCCTTGGTGTCCTCGACCCTAGAGCTGGGCTGGGATCAGCTCATTCAACCTCCCCAGACCCCTCAGCCTCCAACTCACCCCTCCCGAAAAACCCCACAACTATGTCAGGATCAGGAGAGACAGCCAGCATGGAGAGGCACATTGTGCTAGAGGTCACACTTGCTTCCAAAAGGCAAGACAATGAAAATAGCAGTATGGCCAGTTAAATAGGGACCTGTCCATCAGATGTTGCTGTTAATTACAATAAATAACGTGGGGCACATAAGTGATACACCAGTTCAGTCTGTGATTCATTGTAAAAACAAAAACGGTTTGTCAAATTCAGCAAACTACTCCTAGGGACCCTGTCCGTTCAGAATTGGCTTCAGTTTTTATATGTAATCCTGGATCGGTGCATTTGATGCATGGAGGCTCGGACCGAACCATTTAATTTAAGCCAAGTCGCATGTGTTTCGGGAGCACAGAATGGAGGGGAGCCGGTTGATTGTCTGTTGAGCGCTTTAATACCAACCTTTCGCGCACTGCATCTTTAATAAATACAACACCCTCCCCCCGAACATGCAGAAACATACCACCACTGTCAGTGACAACCCACACCTGTCCAACGATGCAAGTACAAAATAAATCTTGCGTCTGCTCTTTCATTCAAAGTGCGAGCTTCACCAAATCGGGGAGACCATCCATGTTCTTCATACAGAGAGCAGACATTCACGTTCAATATGACTTGATATATTAGGTCAAGTGCTCAAATATTACATTAACATCATACACGGCTCCCGGTATAACATAACAGGTATAACGGGTACACCTAGAGCTTACACGCAAACAAGATTGGGAAGTTCGGAGGTAGCCTCCATCAACACAAAATATGCGCAGAGTAGGCTACCGACGTCAACTGCTGTAGTGACAGTCAGCCTATGCAATTATGCTTCCAACTAGTAACTAAAAACAAATGTACACAAATTGTCTGGTTAGGTTAAAGTTTAGGCATAACTGGCCAACTTTTAAAACGATAAAGTTTTTCTGCTTTCCACTTTTAAAATGTTAAAATCCATTCAAATCCCCCTCTCCAACATGCCAACACATTTGGACTATTTCAAGTGGTCTAGATAGCCCAGCTATTTGCACGTACTCAACCCATTTGAATTTAAAATAAACCACTGCAATGTCAAGAGACTAGCTGCCATTTATTTATTGCTCATGCACAATGGAAGTAACACTGCTGACTAACACCAAGATAGCCTAATGCAAGTTATATAACTTGGGGAGTTGGTGCACACTGTAGGCTTTGTGTATGTCCGTTAAACAGTGAATGTCGAAATAAAGACAGCGAGTTAACGTTAATTGAGAAGTTTGATCAGACCTTTGACTGAAACTGAAATAAAAAACAACTTCGGACTCGTCGGAAAGGACTTGGCGTTATGCAATAACGTTACATCCTAACATCACTGCAATGTCAAAATGTGGAGCTGCACATATTAGATATGTTATTAAGACAGTTATGAGTATTTTATAAAGACATGGTTGTAGGTGGATTCCGATCCAATAAAAACGCAATGTTCGGCTACACGCTAGCAAGATATTAAGCCCACAGCATTTCAGACATTCGCGCCGATTATCCAACTTTCATGCCGGAAGATAAAGGGGAGAGGAAGATATTGAATGTTCAATAAACAATTTTGAAATTTATATTGTTTATCAAAATGCAACATAGCTGCACACCACTCACTCCAGTGCGGCTGAATCGGCACATGCTAAAAACGCCTGTAACCAAGTCAAGTTACGGAAACGTCATAGCTTGAGCAATATAGCTAGCAAGCAATAAGGGCGCTTGCACTCAACCGAGCCCAAGTCATCTTTTTTGGAGACGGGAAAAAAGATGCAGACAACACTAAATGGTTTGCTACTGCCTTTTGTCGTAAGTTCATATATTACAACATGTAAATATTTGGTAACCAAATGCGTATCTTACCAGTAAGGAGTTTTTCAAGTCGGTTTTAGATGCAGTATCTTTTTCCGCCTAGCCGTTCACGACCTCATTCCAATATGGCACAAACTGCCACTGCGCATGTTCTGCCGCCTAGCTTCACATCCACGTTCTAAGCCCGGGTAGCAGATATTGTCGGCTTTCAGCGAATAAAAAAGACTTGTCACGTCAATGGAAAAATCAGGAATTCTATATCTAAATAGTTGTATTACATCAGAAAGAATTTGCAACATTCTTAAAGCAGCTACATAAATTGTCATGATGCATTGAAACTGATTAGGTTGTCGTCTATTTTTAGATATTTTAAGGTTGCCAATTAAATCCAACTCCTAATCGTTGAAAGAACCTGTTTGGTCACTGCTTTAACAGAGTCTTCTCTTTATTGAATGCATTATACATAGCCTAAGTTAGATACCGGACTTGAAAATAAGGGGAAAGCTATCCAGTTAATCGGTTGAAATATCAAACTATGTTTTCTTCTCCCTTTGTCCGATGCCATTATGACTGCCATAAATGCTTAATCTATTAGGCTACAACTAAAGCCTGTGCAGAATTGCACCGCAGTGTTGGAAGCATCGCCAAGTATGATCAGTAGCCTACATCAATTATTTTACCCAGTTCCCCAGAAACACCAAATACACCAGTCGACGAATCACATATGTCTGTCAGTGTAACTATTGGAAAGAAATTGGCTACTGAAGGTAGGGCTGTAGCCTAGAGATTATTGTGGTGACATAGCTTTTTCAACGCCTTTTCCTGTGCATTCTGCAACCTTCGACTCAGTTCAACTCGGTCACATATTTCAGGCATAGCTGTGTTGTGTTCTGTGTCCCATAGAATATGCAGTTGAAATATTGTGTGTTCCTTAAACAATGACCATGTGGGATAGCCAAAGATAGGCTACCCCGTCAGTTAGGAGTTGAACTCCACGATGTCGCGGACAACGGATGTAATCGTAGCTAACTGTTATCCCATCATAAATGTAAAAAGGTCGTGTTGTAGACCGGAGAGTTTGACACGACGAGGATTTTCACAGGCTACACTAATACCCATTTTGCATCCGCTGAGAGGCGGAGTTGTTTAAGCCATTGACTTCAAAAACGAAGCTATTGCTACAAAGACAAATAGGCGAGTGTCTAGAAAATCCTATACAACAGCAATCCCCACGGTTTAAATTGAAGCCTTTGACTGTATTTTCGATTATTTTCTTTTGAAGGACATTCTAGCTTGAGACTTGCATTGGCCATTAATTTGTGTGCTGAATGGCACGCGATGACAACCACTGTTTTTATTGTTGTTGAACATTAAGCCTTCATTTTCAATTGTAAGAATTGTCAATTATTGGCAACGCAACCTTATCTGCGTCCTTCCACTGAATCCGAAATGACACAAACAAACACAAACAACCAATGACTATTCCGTTCAGTGCAGATTAGAATAATGGTTTAGCTCAGGCTTAAGCATCGCATTTTTGTATCGGTATTTGGATTGTTCAGTAGGCCTATTAGGCTGAAGTTCCTCATACAAGGAGCCTCTCGTGTTGACGACACTTTTGCATTCCTTCGTTAGGAAAAACTTGTACCTTCACCCACCGCGCGCTTGGCAGCAGCGAGGAGATATCCAACCAAATTATTCTACACATGCGATGCGTCTCATTGGTCGCTAGATGGCAAGATCATGCCAAAGTGAACAAGATGAACATTTGGCTTGAATCAAACACAGGTCTATTCAACATAACCACAAAGATTTGGAGAGTTAAATGCCTTTATTTGTCTTGGGACATGATTTTTTGACGACAGTAAAAAAGAAGATCCTTAGCCTCCCAACAAGAAGGGTTGAGCAATATACATATATTTTATATACAAAATCTGACTTTTTTTTGTTAAAATGCCAACATTCAAGTAATATTAGGCTACATACATGTTTTAACTATATTATCCAGAGGAGGACGTCCCATTACACCCATAGGTACCATTTTACCATTCAGTTATGTCATAGGTACCATTTTACCATTCAGTTATGTGGTGTCTGACTACATGTAGTAGGCTATTAGATATGTGCTATGGCAACAGAGATGGAACATTTATGTAAAAGCATTAGTGCAACCCAATCCCATTTTGCATGGGGTACCACAAAAGACTGGAGTGGACTTCAATAACTCCATTAAAAAATTACACAGTTCAGAGCATCCAAATTCATTTTTGTTTGTTCTCTAGAACATTTCTCGGAGGTATACAAAGGTAATTTACAGAGGTGCGGCCAAAGTGTATGACATTTCTCAGACATCCAAGGATGAGAAACTAAACACCAATCTGGGGTTAAAAGATTAATATGAGACAGTCCCTTTGCTGCAGTCTTATATGTCAGTGCTTCTAGTCAATGAAGGAACTGTGTGTGTGTATGCACCATCATGTGAGCACGTCACTCTCATTTCGCACTGACTACTGACCATAACACCATGCTTCAGACCACTGATTACAGTTTTGATCACAAGAGGACAGAGAAACACGTACCATTTGCTGGTTCAATCCATTGGAATATTTAAAATGTCACACTTCCTATATCCCTTCCCCTCTAAAAAATCATGTATGTCTCCCCTCCCTTCCTCCCCATCCCTCTCCCCTCCTTCTATTGCACAGTGACTGACTAGGATGGGAGCAGTCAGAATCCATGTCCTGCTCACTTGTCCAGAATGTTCTCCATCTTGGGGTTGATAAAGGAGAAGCCTTTGAAGGCCGTCTGGTCCATGGAGTCGATGAGGTTTTTGTCGCAGTGTGACAGATTGGGCTTCTCGCTCAGGAACTCCCTGTCAAAGTTGCTGCAGTCGCTTGGGGACTTCTGTTGATGGCAGGAGAGAGGTGTCAATTATGGGGAGCAGACACAGCGAGAACAAAACGCAACATGGTGAGGTGACCATGGCCATCAGGGTCTGCTATACACAAAATGGTGTATGAACAATGAACAGGTCGAATGATGGTGTCAATCACAGGTGCCCATTCATAAGGTGCCTCTCATGCAGCGTTTATACCTCCTCCCTCACTCCTCGAGGCCTCGATCCTCACTGATCTACATAAAGATTGATGGGGGGGAAACAATGGGATAGTCTATCCAGTGTTATTTAGATCAGTGGGAACGCCCCTCGAGGATCGAGCATCGAGGATCGAGGAGGCATGTTGAGAGGCACCCAGAGACTCAGGAATTCGGGGACCCACAGAAACTATTGAGCACCCACTGGTAGGTCAGTGGCAGAGTTACCCAGGCCCACACAAATGGACAGTTGGCCCATCTGGTTAAGATTTATATGATTTATAGCATACCATAATATAATATAAAATAATACAATTTTACATAAAATTTTCACATGTTCTCTTGAATGTGAATGTGTTTCTCTAACAAACAGAGCAGTCTCACAGTAATGGAGTCAATAATAACAGACCAGCTGATTCAGACAAGGAAAAGGCTTCAACCAGTAAGTGAACCATTTTTTAAATTCAAATTCAAATTCAATTAATCATAAAATGTTTCCACAAAGAAACGAAACAACAATTAAAAAGTACACTTAGAAATGAGTGGACGTGTGTATTTTCAAGTACATTATTCAGTGACACAATTTTGAATCTGAAACTGGAAAATGAATAGAGCCACAAGCGGAAATTAAAAATATAATGTTCTTACCACTTTAGGCTTGAATGGTGGGCTCACTTCTCTTCTCTCAAGGGCCGGCCAGTTGATGGTCTTGAAAAAGGAATGTGTTCGAATGTTTCCCACAACGCCCAGCCGACGGGTTGGATCACGCTCAAACAGCTGGGGGATAGGTCAAGAGGGTCAAATAGGTCAGTGACTGGAAATGTCACAAGGACAATTGTGGGTGATTTGCTAACTGAAAACAAAAAGGGCATCAGTTGTTTGTTTGTTGTTAACCAAGCTATAACATCAAAATGGTTAATTGGGTGGTTAATGATTAATTAGGCTTAATTAATTACTCAGTGTATGCATTTATTTATTTATTAACATGAGGAAATGCCGTCTCCACAAATACAGTACTTTCCTGTGTATTAGCCGCATTGTGTGTAAGGTGCAGGACAATGTTTTATACAAAAGAAACACAACCATATCAATACCATATTTACGTGCCCCCATGTATTAACCTCATAGCTGAAGAAAGTTTGCAAAATCAATGTACAAGCCACAGCAAATAGTTAGGAAATGATGGTACCTTATATCTTAAACTCCCACAGTATTTTTTAAAAAGTTGCACTTTGCACAATGGAACCCTGGGGTAACCCTGTGCGCCTAGTTCATTTCACCCCATCCTATACTACAATCTCACCCAGTGGCTGGCAGCAGCAATCAGTATCTACTACTCTCTGCAGAGGGACTAGGTGTAAAGACAAGTGTGCCTACACTAAATGATGCAACACCTCTCATTAGTGCTACAGGCAGGGCAATATGGTCTGCTATACATCATCACATACTTAACATGCCTCATTGACAGAAAAGGACAAACTTAGAGGCGGGGTTATTCTAAAAAGACCACATAGATAAGATAAAGCTTTGTACATGACAAGCAGGGAAGTAAAATGTTCCATTCCCAGTTTATAATAAATACACCCAAACACCATACAGCAATATGGTACACATATAATAATACCATTTGCCTGAATGAAAACCTTTGAAAATGTTCATAAAAAAAAAAAAAAAACCGAAACACTTCAACACCAAACATCTTTACCTTCTCCAGTAGGTCTTTAGCTTCTTTAGTAATCCACCGAGGATAGTGTGGCACATCCATTCGGATTGATTCAAAGAGCTCATCCTCGTCATCACCCTGGAAGGGCGACTGACCAATCAGCATCTCGTACAGGAGCACACCGAACGACCACCAGTCCACGGAGAAGGAGTACTTCTGGCCTAGTAGGATCTGTCGAGCAACAAAGGTGTACGCCATTAGTGACAGAGCCCATGACATGGATCTCATTACAAGATGACGATGACAGCCCCCTTCAATTCTTTGACTACATTATTCATTGGAGGTAATCAACGTAATTAACTTCACAAAAAGACTTCCTGTAGTGGTGTTATTTATTTTTCTTTTTTTCTTTTTTTCAGCTGTCATTTTGAGAAATATTGAGAGAAAATGGAAAAAAGGACATGGAAACCAGAGAGGGGAGAAAGGCTCTTGATGTTTTCCTTTATGTACCTCAGGCGCAATGTAGTCTGGTGTGCCACAGAATGTAGTGGCGCGGTTTTCTCCAAGCATGTTCTCTTTACACATTCCAAAGTCTGCGATTTTAACATGACCGTCTCTGTCCAGCATGACATTATCCAACTTCAGATCTCTGGGGAAGAAAGCAAAGGGATGGTTAAAAATAATAATAATAAAAAACCTTCAGTTGTTATTCATGAAACTGACTGAAAAATGTCTTTTCAACAATGGCACTGCATGAACATCCCTGCGTGTGGATAGGAGCCATTAAAACTCCTCTACACAAACAGCATGTGTTTAGCAAAAGCTCTCACTAGCTCACTAGCCTGTGACCAGTGGAACATACAGTCATTCCCCTTCTGATGTGGTTTCTAAGCAGGAAACTAAATGTTGCACCACTGTGGGTTTTTAGGTGGCGGAGCATGTTTCCTGTCAAACTAAGACCATCACACGCTCAGAAGGCACTTTTTTCAACCTCCACACTGCATTCGTGATTGTGATTTTCAACATAAAAAAAGACACTCGCTCCATCTATACGAGCATGTCAGCGAGTGGGATTAAAGATGGCCGACCTGTAAATGATTCCTCTGGAGTGGAGGAACTGAAGCCCACAGATGATCTCTGCCGCGTAAAACCTGCGTGACAGACAGTGTAAGGAAGGAAGGAAGGTTACATTAATAAAATAGCATTATAGATCTCCCAGACACATACTGCAGGCTCTTATGACTCCTGTTAAACAACTCCTACATTTCTAACAGCTTTTGAGATGCTGGCATAGAACCCTCTAAAGCCCCTTCAGACTCTCCTCCTATTGAAAGCACTCTTGTGCAAAACGCTGCAGAAGTGGCAGTTGTCTGTGGGAGCGAGGCATACTATGACAGACAGTGATGCGAGGAAGAGAAATTTCCAGACTGGTGATGGTAGTGGCGGAGGCAAACTGTGAGAGTATATATACTGTATGAGGGTACTTACGTAGCTCTGTATAGGTCGAATCGCCCTTTGTCCTGTATGTGAAACATCAGGTCGCCACCATTCAGGTACTCCATTACAAAGAATAAGTGCTCCTGTTGGCAAGCGCAAACACACAGACAGAGACTTTAATTTTTTTTTATCTTATAACATGTATTTTCCCCCTCTGACCACAGTTAATCTACCAACACTCTTATTACTTATTCATTAACACTTAGTAAATTAATTTGCATTTTTTTGCAAGTTCAATTTTGTAGACTTCACTCTCGACTGTACTGTGTAGGGATTTTGAGAGGGAAAATCTTTTATGTAACCACCATGCGAACACCATAATCAAAGTTATGAATAAGACTGGAATTTGACTTTACAACAAAATGGCATATTGCGTAGCCTTTCACAATATCAAAGTAAAGCTCTTTTAAGCCACTGACTATGCTCAAAATATCCTTACACTTCTATGTAACTTCTACTATGGAGTGGTTCCTACAGATAAACTGATTACCAAACATTCCTCCTTTTGCATTCATTGACAGTAGTCTGCCGCACATTTAGCAATTGACTTGTGTGGACTTGCAAGATGGCGGACACCAAAATAATAGTGAGGTCCTTTTGTATATGTTTTTTTTTACACATTCAAAGGTAAAATACTTTCGTTTATCTACCTCCTCACAGTAGTACAGAAGTGTAATGAGATTTTGAGCCTAGCGATTTACTTTGACATAGTGAAATTGCCCTCAAGGCTATGCTACATGCCATTTCATTACAAATGCATATTCCAGGCTAGATCAAAACTACTTCAATTAGCAATGCTTTGGATCCCAACAAAAATGTTAGACTTATTATCATCCATAAATAAACCCGAAGTTGAAAAATACTAAATCATTTAAATGGTTGTTACCAATGCTAGTACAATCCTGGGTGTGTTCGCCAACTCATGAAAATTCCTTCATCACAGCATTCAAACCAACTCATCCATGTCATCTGACATGATTTCAAAACCATCTTATTTGTGTGAAATCACTGTCAGATATTCTCACCTTGGTCTGAAAGGTAGAGTAGAGGTGTGTGAGGAAGGGGTTTTCCCAGGCCAGTGCAAGAACCCTCTTCTCCACCATCGTGCATTCAACATCATCGTCCATCAAGACAACGTCCTTCTTCAGCGCCTTCACCGCAAAGTATTCCCCAAAACCCTTCAGTTCGGCCAGCATCACCTACATGGGGAAGGCGGACACAGGAGCATTCAAAGGCTGCAGGAAACAACATCTCGCCTTCAAGCGATGCATGGTGATCTACAGATCATGTTGAATGTTCTTGTACTTTTATTTATTCTTTTACCATTTTCTCCTTTGCATGTTTTATGATAGTATGCCGTGCCTGCTGGTCTCTCCATTTTGCCAGGTCATGTTTGTGTTTTTAATAGGCTAACGTTTCTTGGAAAGCACTGCATGAAAGGCGTTACACAAAGAAAGATCTATTTGATTTAGATTTGACAGATGACGCACCTTGCCGAAGCTGCCTTTGCCCAGCACCTTGTGGAACACAAAGTTGCTGAAGGTGATACGGGTCTGGTGGATGAGGGCTGTGCCTGGTGTTGCGGCTGGAGCGAGACCATCCCACTGTTTCCCAAACTGCGACGAGTCCGCTGAGGGGGAAAAAAAAACAACAGTGCAAAGTAAGCATTTTGCCCCGTATAATTGTAAATCTTGTTTTACATATCTGCTCTACATTTGCGGTATAGCCCTTTTTCTCTCAGAAAGTACTGGTTTGATTGAATGTAAGGATATGACTAACCACAGTCAGTATTCTCACCACTAGGGTTTGCTCCAGGACCTTTGATGTCTTCATAGATTCCTATATCTGCCGGAGTCGAATCTGGCCGCCTTGTAGATGATTTCTGGAAAAGAGTGACAATAAGCACATCTATAAACAGCTATAGAAAGCAGTAAGACACCTCCCAACATTAATGTTGCTTCATTGGTAAGATGTGGTGTGGTTGGTGTCATTGCTAACCTGGCTAACTTGAGTGAGTGCCTCAGCCAGCAATTTCTGGTTGATGCCACAGAGGTTGGCTACTTTGTTCTGACACTTGCGATGGACGTTCATCCCACAATCTGCGAACGAGGAACACACACACACACACACACAACAAAATAATAACTACATAAAAATGGAATGAAACAGTAGTAAGTAACAAGTAAAGAATGCCAATAGTGAAAGGAAGAATAAGAGAGAATGAAAACATAATTCCTACCTTCACATTTATGGCCTTGTCTGACCATTCCCCAGAGCAGGCTGCCACAGTGGTCGCAGAAGGTGGGGCTCATGTAGTTGTGCACCTTGAAGCGGTGCGGCATGTCGATCTTGAAGCGCTCCTTCTGGAACTGCGCGCACACACAGTAACAGTCATCACCACTCACTATCCCCAGGGGCACCAGGTCCAGCAGGGACGGCTGGTGCCAGCGCACCCCACCTCTGAGCCTCCTCATCTGGGCCTACACGCCTCAGAGCCTGGGCTGTTGTCGGCTCCTCCTGGAGAACTACTGAATGTGGAGGATGGCTTCTACACCTCCCCACTCTCCTCCCTAACTCTAAATCCTGCTGTCCCTTACAGACACCTGAATCTGTAACTCAAAGACTACTGTGAGGAGCTGGTCTTTGATGCACACCAGCCCAATGGTCCCCCTTTAGCAGAGGAAGAGAGAGAAGGATGGATGCACCCTAACTAACACGGTTCCCTTTCCAGCTCTGACTCTAACACAGAACAACGACTGGAGAAAGAGTTACATCCATCTCTTTCATTTGCTTCCATGTTGTGCTGTGTAGAAGTGAATGCTGCAGTTGTCTGAAAGAATCGGTCCTCCTGAACCTTCCCTTCTGACTGACCAACTGGTGACTGGTGTTACTGTGTGCCTGCCCTGCACTATTTGTACCTTGGAACTTTACATTGTGGGTGGTGGTTAAAATGCACCCTACTGGGCTCCTGAAGAGATCAACGTTTGAATCTTTAATCAATCCCTTAGTTCTCCGGTTGAAATGAGTGATCTCTGTGGCTCTGATGCAATCACCTTAACGCTGGGATTTTTCCGTATGAGAAAGACCTCTTTATCTTAACACTGGGAATTTTCCGCATGAAAATGTGAATGTGTTGAACTGATTGGGGGATTCTGACACACATGGGATGCCAAGGTAAATCTTACCATTGTGTCGCGACTGTTGGCTGCTGTCCCCGTGCATCGGCCGATAATTTTATCAATGCATTTCTTGTGGATGGCCGCGTTGCATTCTGGAAAATGGAAGTGCTCAAGTCAGGGCCAACAGAAGAGCAATTTTTTTTGAATGTCAGAATAATCACCGCTGCCGATTGCGAGCGGCAAGTGTTGCTTAGATTGGTTTCAGGGGTGTGTTTATTGAGACTGGCACTTACGTCTGCACTTGTATCCTTGTTTATTGAGTCCCCTGTAAAAAGACACAAAAGATAAAGCAGAGACTCTTAGTAATTGCAGATGACAGTCAATAAAGAATGAAGCAAAGTGTGTACCAAGAAGGAAATAAAGGGCAGTGGAAAATCAAAATCAATCTTTCTTCATACAAAATAGATCTCTGTTATATAAACATCTAGAAATGAAACCAGAACCCCCTTCTAAATATATATCTGCGGCCTGCCGTTTACTTCTGAAAGGCTTCTGAAATAAAGCTGTTGCAGAACATATTGTGAAAATCAAATGCACGATGCTGTTCCTTATGGTGGTAGGGAGTTTGGCTATATTTTATCCGTAATATAGCCTGACCATTTCACTTGAAGACAAATCTTACCTACAAATACAATCAACATAATCTTTCACACTCTCTTATCACTAGAACCGACACCTATTGGAAAAAACAATGGCATTGATAGTGGCCTCAAAGGAGAACAGCAATCCCATCCCATCCCTGCTATTACTGCTGCCCAAGGTAGAGAGGCCACAGGAGGCAGAGGGGCAGGATTCCTCACCAGACAAACTCCCGACACACGGAGCAGAAAGTGGGCTGCTTGAAGAAGGTGGCCAAGAACTCGTGGTTCTTGATGAAGTGGACCTTGGCCTGCTTGATGGCTCCACGCCGCCGGTTCAGAGTCATTGCCCCGTCACTCTCATCGTTCTCCTTCACCGACATCTTGGAATCTGGGGGGGGGTGGGGGGGGGGGGGGGGGGCGCAAATGACATAGACTGGCATCACAATGTGCTGACAGACCTTTGGCAGGACTATGCCATTTCAGCATTTCCAACATTTTAGACAAACATCTGAACCCCCCGAAAACGCACACACACACACACACACACACACACACACACACACACACGCACAGACACAGACACAGACACAGACACACAGACACACAGACACACACTTTCTCCCTTAAATGTATGTAATGTAAGTCAACCAGAGAATTTAAATTCTCTGACTAACATGAGGGACTGAGGGTATTTCAAGAGGAAATGACAGAGGGATATGACTATGACTTCAAGTGAAAAACCCAAAAGGCGTAAATGCAATCCTTGTGTCATGCTTCCTTGAAGTCTACAGCATATCAGAGGAAACAGCCAACAGTGTGTGTGTGTGTGTGTGTGAGTGTGTGTGTGTGTCTGAGGTGATAATTGCCAGCCACAGGTGACCAGTGTAGCACATGGACCCAGAGGATGTACGCAGCACAGGTCTAAGTTCAGGACAGAGGTGTTCCTCTCTATCTTATTGACCACTGAGCACATACCAAAAGAACAGCTGCCCACTGGATTGATCCATGACTACACATGGTGTTAGGCTGGCTGCACGTGTGGCTGAAGGGAGGATGGGTGGGTCGGTGGGTGAAAGGTCACAAGAGACAAGAGACAATCGAAGAGTGTAAAAGATTTAAACACAAAAAAAATACCTTGGAGGACAACAGTTAACAATGCTGATGACGTAAGGAGTGCTTAAATGAGGCGCGAAAAAACAAAGTACAGCAGCAGGAGAGGAGAAAAGAGTGACAGAACAAAAACATACAATGTAAGCACATCATCAATAGAGGCAAACGAGCCCCATACTGGACACAGTGAATATAAAGCATCAGGCCCTAGTGGCACTGTGCGCTTTCAGCAGGGACCCTCTGGCTCTGTGGTTCTTTGGCCAAATGATGGCTTGAGAGAGAGAGAGAGAGAGAGGGAACAAGGGAGAGAAAGAGAGAGAAACACAGAGAGAGAGAGTAAACAAGGGAGAGAGAGAGAGAAAGAGAGAGAGAGGGAACAAGAGAGAGAGAGAGGGAACAAGAGAGAGAGAGAGAGAGAGCCATTGAGGCGTACTATAAATAACCCAGTCTGGGACGCTTTTCAGGAAATCTATGAGAGTAGGGTGTGGCAGACTGGCCCACTCCCTTCCTGCGCCAATCCAGAGCGGGGGCGCTGCCACTGCCTGTGCCCCCCTCCACCCCCCTGCTGTGCTCAGTCTGCTGCCCAGGCCACCCTTCCACCCACTGGCCTGCCTGCCAGCCTGGCACTCACACAGGGGGTATAACCTCAGCCCCAGCGCTTCACAAACTCTAAAAGGCTGGCAAGGCCCTTCAGCACACTGCTCAAAACCTGCTCCTCATCCTGCTGCTTGCTCATTTATTTTTCAGGAGTTGTTTCTCTATTTCTCACTCTCTCTCAATAAGCTTCATGGGCATGAATGTAAATGTTTACAATATTGCCAAAGCATTCAATACAATACTAATCTCTCTCTCTGATTATTCTGGGCACAGAATATTTGCTTGATCTGTTTAAAGTAGCTACAATCCTAATTATGTGTGAACATTAGTGAGCTATGAATATCAGTGTTAGCACATTACAAGTATTTGTGTTAAAAAAAAGGGCTCAGCCAGGATAGGCTTTGTACGCGTGTGTCTACATAGCAGACAGAACCAGTGCACTCACATTCACTGGGGAGCCAGAGAATGAGTTAGAGAGTCAGAGATAGATAGATAGATAGAGAAAGAGAGAAAGAGAGAGAGAGAGAGAGAGAGTGAGTGACAAAAGACAGATGGGAATGACTTGACTGTAGACACTAGTGATCAGAAGCTCTTTGTCACAATGCAAACCATACACAGAGAACCTTGTGATGTTGATAAACTACAATGATGCTCTTGTGGAGCTAAACTGTGAAAATTGTTTAGCTTAGTTTTTCAAAATAAAAATAATTTCAATTGTGTTGAATCGGGCTGGTTTTTTTTGCGCCGTACTCTGCAGGCAACGGCGTGATGACGCCACTAGAGGTCAGCACACACTGTCTACTGAGCAGGCACTCAAGCGCTCATAACTCAGATTAAACAGTTTGTCTGATCCCCTGACCTTTCTGCTGCTGTCTGCTACGCACTGACGTAGGATCATTTTACTACATCAATATCCTATTAGTGATCTATATACTGGACTTAACTAAACAAAGTCTGTGCCTAACAGAGCTATGAAACGAAGCCATTCCTGCATTTGATGGCCAGGGCTCATGTTGACATTTAAACCGGTGGCTGTCAGTACAGCTAACCTTGAGCAGACTACTCAAAGACGAAAACGAACAAACAAACACAGACTGTTGTGCAGACTACTCTAAGACGAAAACGAACAAACAAACACAAACAAACAAACAACCCCCCCCGGGCCTCACCTATGTCCAGGTCCTCCACGAAAAACTGCACGGCCATGAGGACTTTGCCCGAGGGCTGCATGTCCACCCAGAACTCGGACCGGCCGTTGCCCTTCTTGCAGCGCTCGGCCAGAACGTTGACCCCGACCGTGGCCTCGGACAGCGCCTCCTCGGCCGTCCGCATCAGCACCACGTGCAGCACGCGGCCCTCGTAGATGTGCGCGTCAAAGTCGGCCTTCCACGCAGGGTACATAGTGGGCTTCCTCTGCACCAGAGTAATTCCCCTTTCTGGAGAGAAGAGGGTGCAAGACAGAGAGTGTTACACTAATGATATGCACATTTGTATGACTGCTTTGGCAACATGAATATCTTATTTGTCATGCCGATAAAGCATCTTTGAATTTGAATTTGAATTTGAGAGAGAGAGAATGAGAGAAAGAGAGAGAGAATGAGAGAGAGAATGAGACAGAGAATGAGCGAGAGATTTTCTCAATGTGTGTGCATGTGTGCAGATGATAAAAGTGATTCATTCCACAACACATGAAGAATGAAAGACAGAAAGAAAGAAAGAAAGAAAGAGAAAGAAAGAGAGAGAGATGGAGAGATATCAGTGCAGAAAAGAGGAGAGAGCGACAGAACAAGAGCAGAGGGGAGGGCGAGAGCAGGAAAGGGGGATGCAGAACAGCACACGCATGGAAATGTGAGCACAGCTGATTGATTTGGTTTAATGGACAGCTTAAAAACACACAACTGGGGAAAAGAGCAGGAAATTACACCTTTTTAAAAAGCAGCTCACCATGCATGCACAGACAAGAAGCTCTTTTTCAGTGTGGGTTTCTATGCTTCATATTTATCTCTAACATCGCAAATGATTAATATCAGGGGGATCTCCCCCACACACACACAGACATACACATACAGTACAGACATATACACACACACAGACTTCTTCCACTCTCAACTTCCTATTCA